>NC_090377.1:78752863-79068280 GCF_036365525.1 Heterodontus francisci
TTCCAGATATCAATCTAGTAAACCTCCTCTGAACCACCTCCAACGCATTCATATCCATCCTTAACTAAGGAGACCAAAACACAGTATTCGAGATGTGATCTCACCAATGCCCTGTATAATTGAAGCATAACATCCTTACTTTTATTTTCAATTTCTCCCATCATAAAGGATAGCATTCCATTAGCCTTTTTTATTACATGCTGTACCTGTATACTAACTTTTTGTGACTCGTGCAGTAGAGCACCTATATCCCTCTGCATCTCGAAGTTCTGCAGTCAAGTGTAGAAAAATTGATTGCTGATTACTGGCCCCCAATTAAGATTTAACAAAAACTTGCCAAATATATCAATGAATAAAATTTTTGGCTTCTATAAACTGTTGCCATGCCTCTGTTACGATGAATGTTTTTGATTACAGGGGCCTGGCAGCTGGAGAAGATAATGGACAACGTGGCTATATGCTAACATTTGTTATTGCTTACATTCGGGTACGTTGCTTATAGATAGATTTCCTTCATTTTTAATTTAGTAATTTTGGTGTATTTTTGTCTTGCATAAAGTTTTGAATATGAATTTGGAGGATAATTGAGAAGTTCTAAACCTGTTGGGGATATTCAATACAGAACCATTATTAACATCTTTGCATTTTCATGCTTCTGGTTGACTTTTTTTTAGCGGAATGTTAAGTTTAAAACAATTTTTAAAATTTTTTTAAACTTCTTTAATCACCGTACATATTCAACACAATGAGGATGTTTAATCTCCTGTTGTGACAAGAAACTGATTATTCATCTTCTGGGATGGGAGGGTGGTAATTTCTGTTTCAGTGTGAACAAATGGTAGTTTTGTTCTCATAGCATGGATGTCCCACATAGTCCAAAAGCTGAGAATTGGTAAAACTGCATTTGTGGATTACTAGTTAGAATATTGTTCACAGAAAAACGAACACTGCTATTTCTACAGTTGACAGTAGCAAATGAAACAGCATGGCTCCTATTCTGATGGGAAACATTTTTTATAGATCTTTGAGTAAGGTTACTGTTTATTAGTAAAAAGAAACACCATGTCTAACAATGTACTGTATGTTCCTTAGGACTTGGGCATGGACTATTACATCATAGGAGAATCATTTGAAACCTCTGTTCCTTGGGACCGGTAAAAAAAAAAAAAATTCTTGTGAATAGTTCTTACTGAAAAACATTTTTCTTCTGCTCTGTAGCATTTATATCTTGATGAAATAGTTAATCTTCATTATAATTGCAATTTCTAGCTTGTCCAGTTCTGCCTAAAGAGAAAAGACTGTTCTTGTAGCACCACCAGCATCTTTTCATGTTGCATACAATTACAGAGGAGGTCAAAATATGCATTTCTGCATTCACAGTGGTGATCGTCACTGGAATAGGCCCAACCCCCAGTTTAGAATTACCATGACATTCTGGTAGTTTGCAGTCCCTCAAGGAATCGGCCTTGGGAACAATATTGGCAGTTGTTGCATACTATTATTGATAACGGCACATAACCCAAACTTACTGTAGAATTTCCATGGGAGTAATTAAGATGTTTATAGGTTCTCCATGCGCCTATTCCTATGATGAGTGACTCCATGTAGGATCTTCAATACTATGACATTCACTGTATTCTTCAGCTACTTTTGGAGTGGCAAGCTGAATTGGAGGAGAAATTTGGGTCATCAGTCAGCGTAAGGGTTAAGGGAAATATCAGTTCTTGAAGAGATGCAATTGGTTTTCAACCCATTGGCAATTATGCAATCACACAACTTTAAAGGTAGCTAATTTTTCAAAATTAACTATTCCGTGACTTAATTTCCTCCCCCCACTCCCAGAGAGGAATCTGCTATAACTAGCAGAAGGTGAGCTTTTCTGAATTGCCAGTGCCCACAGTATTGTAAGCAATAAATTGTAAATGGCTCAGTTTCCCAATCACCAATAGCCAGACCATATTCAGATACCCATCTATCAAATTCAGTTGTCGAGGGTTGGTAAATTTAGACAAATGCATAACTGCTAAATGCAAATTAATCCACCTGCTATCTATTTTAGTGTGCTGGTGCACTTTGTTACCAAACACGCTTTTGAGAAATGTGTTTGATCACTTTCATGTACCAGATTTCTTACCCCTTCCCCCCTCAGTGTTCTAGTTTTAGTTGGTGCCACCAGAGGCACTTTATCTTGTATTTTCTGGATTGTCTGAAGCTTTTGTTTTACTTTAGACCTATATTAATGGAAATATTTCAAGTTTCAGTCTGTCTTTTAGCATTCTTGCCTTGGAGTCAGAAGTGTTTGGGTTCAAACCTTACTACAGACTTGAACACACAATGTTGATTAATACTTCAGTGCAATACTGTGACATTGTTGCATTATTGGAGGTACAGTCTTCCACATGAGACATTATTGTTGGCTCAGGTGGACGTAAAAGATCCTGTGATACTAAGGAGAGCAGGGAGTCCTCTCTCTATCCTGACCATTATTCCTGAACCAACAATGTTTATATAATAAAAAATAACCTGCTGTTTGTGGACCTTTGCAGTGTGCAAATTAATTGCACAGCACTTGGAGACATCCTGAGAATGTGATGAGGTGCTATATAAATGCAAATTCTTCTCCTTGCAAAAGGATGTCTGAGAAAAAACACTGAACCCAATCTATTCTTGAATTTAATTAGCTTTTTTAAATTAGAAGGCATTTTTCCCTCACTTGATCACCTATATTGAAAACAGTGGTTATGGTATCACGTAGGTTTTGAGGCAAATGGTCTCAAAGACACGTCAATTGTACTTTGGCAGACGTTCTCGTGATCTGAAGAATGCCTTAATTTTAATATTAGAAATCTTGCCCTTAAGCTAAATTGTGTACCTTTATCAGTATGTCCTAAAGTTCTTCCATCTGAATCTAGCAATCACATTTTTACAATTACTTCTTGATAAAATTGGGACATGGTACTGGGGAATGAGGTGAAAATTTATATGGTATAAACACATTATCTATCATGTATTTAGAATCTTATCTGTATGCACTTCCTGTCTACAGAACCTTTATCAACTTACTGTCCTCAAACTTTTTTGTTAGCCTTTTTCATTATAAATTCCTATGTCCACATTTATATTGGAAACTACCTAAGTAATCTATTCTGTAATTACACCCTGTTGCCAGTAGTGGTGCTGCAGTAACTTCATTTACATCGTCAAGCTTCTCGGCTGGTTCTGCACAAATTCCTGTGTTCGAACTAACTCTTCCCCATAATGCAGTGTGTTTTGCTATTAACTACAAATATAAAGTCAAAGTATTATATTTAAAAGGGACAATGTATGATTTTAAAATTGGAACTTAATTAAGACTGTAGGCCCTAATCCAATTATCCCTGCTCTTTCACTCTGCTACACCTCCAGACTGCATTTAATCTGAATCCCTGTGGACAGCATCATAGGAGATCATCTGGTATAACTTAGCTGCTTAGCATTACTTCTCCAATTATGTTGACTGTGGTTAATATATAATTAACAGATGTAATGTATGCTGCTGAATTACTTGACGACAAAAGGAATGTACTTGGTAGAATTTTTCAAGTCTTTTTTTAAAAATCGCTCATTGTTTTTCTCGTGGTATTGGAAAAATAATTTGTTCAGGGCGGCAATTTTCAGACAGCCTTTTACCAGCATGGGTTCAATAACCCAACATTTTACTCTAAATATATATTTTAGGGTGATTGACCTCTGCCGGAATGTGAAAGAGAAACTAGTGAGAGAATGTAAAGAAAGAGGTGTTCAGTTTCCTCCTCTTGCTACATGCAGGTAAGCAATCTTTTAAAAACCTGGCTCTCCAATGTTCAGTTCTTATGATTTCCAACCTCTAAGATATCCAGGTCTGCTATTTACGATTGTTTTATATTTGCTCCCTGCCCATGTGAATGTATAATTGGCATCTTATCCTTTCATGGGAATAACTAGCTGGGCCAACACTTTGGCATTTGACCTTGCTGAACAAACTGTATTGAAATGCCACACTTAATCCTTTGGAACTTATTTCCCAAGCACCTATTGAGCAACCAATTAGGCAAGATAGGTTAGGCTGTTTGACCTCTGGAAATATTGACTGCAGTGAATGAAAGCTGTTTTCAGTAGTAGTCAAGCCCAGTTCTGAACAGACATTTGTAGTAGTAATTACTATAATATGGTTTTTTTTTTACTTGCATCGAGAAGCTATTTTTGGAATAAACATTTATTTGGATACGTTTATTTCTGTTGAGCTATACAATAACTGGGGTACTCCATAAGTATTTTAATTAACAGTTACAAAATATAATCAGCCACCTGACCTTCCCTGATGTCTGTGGAAGTTCTGTGCCAAGTGGTAAACAGCATTGCTGACCTGAATAAGTGAGTTGAGTACTCTGCCCACTTTTGAACAGAACAAAATGGCTACCTGCACCTCCAGGTGTTAATTTTGCTTTGCTCTTGCTGCCTGCAGAAGTGACGGGGGAAAACCACATCTTGAGGTGAGTTCAGATTCCTCTGAAGGCAATAATGGTGCACTTTACCTTTTATAATACTGTTGCTGTGGAACAGTGCTGTAAGGTAAATGCAGCCTTACTGCCACATGGTAAAAATTGCTAACCTGGTCCAACAACAACCTTTGCAATACTGTAAAAGTCATAGAGTCATAGTTATACAGCACAGAAACAGGCCCTTTGGCCCATCGTGTCTATGCAGGCCATCAAGCACCGAACTGTTCTAGTTCCATTTTCGAGCACTTGGCCCATAGCCTTGTATGCTGTGGCGTTTCAAGTGCTCATTTAAATACCACTTAAATGTTGAGGGTTCCTGCCTCTACCTGCCCTTCAGGCAGTGTATTCCAGATTCCAACCACCCTCTGGGTGAAATTTTTTATCCCTCAAATCCCCTCTAAACCTCCTGTCCCTTACTTTAAATCTATGCCCCCTGGTTATTGACCACTCCACTACGGGAAAAAGTCTCTTCCTATCTCGCCTCAGCCTTCTCTGCTCTAAGGAAAACAACCCGTGCCTTTTCAGTCTCTTCAGAGTTGAAATGCTCCAGCCCAGGCAACATCCTGGTGAATCTCCTCTGCACCCTCTCCAGTGCAATCACATCTTTCCTATAGTATGGTGCCCAGCTGTGGCCTAACTAGCGTTTTATACAGCTCCATCATCACCTCCCTGCTCTTATATTCTGTGCCTCGGCTAATAAAGGCAAGTATCCCATATGCCTTCCAAACCACCTTATCTACCTGTGCTGCTGCCTTCAGTGATCTATGGACAAGTACACCAAGGTCCCTCTGACCTTCTGTACTTCCTAGGGTCCTACCATCCATTCTATATTCCCGTGCCTTGTTGGTCGTCCCAAAATGCATCACCTCACACGTCTCAGGATTAAATTCCATTTGCTGTAGCATTGCCCATCTTACCAGTCCATCTATATTGTCCTGTAATCTAAGGCTTTCCTCCTCACTATTTACGACACCACCAATTTTCGTGTCATCTGCAAACTTACTTATATCTCCTATATTCATGTCTAAATCATTAATGTACGCGACAAGTAGCAAGGGTCCCAGCACCGATCCCTGTGGTACACCACTGGTCACAGGCGTCCACTCGCAAAAAACCCCTCGACCATTACCCTCTGTTGACTGCCACAAAGCCAATTTTGGATCCAATTTGCCTAATTGCCCTGGATCCCATGGGCTCTTACCACCTTTGCCAATCTCCCAAGCGGGACCGTATCAAAAGCCTTACTAAAGTCCATGTAGACTACATCAACTGTTTTACTCTCATCTACGCATCTAGTCACCTCCTCAAAAAATTCAATCAAGTTTGTTAGACACGATCTCCCCCGACCAAAGCTGTGCTGACTATCCCGATTATTCCCTGCCTCTCCAAGTGGAGATTAATCCTGTCCCTCAATGTTTTCCAATAGTTTCCCAACCACTGATGTTAGACTCAGCGGCCTGTAATTACCTCGTCTGTCCCTGCTACCCTTCTTGAATAATGGTGCCACGTTCGCTGTCCTCCAGTATCTGGCACCTCTCCCGTGGCCAGAGAGGATCTGAAAATTTGTGTCAGAGCCCCTGGCATCACCTCCCTTGCCTCCCAACAGCCTGGGATACATCTCATCTGGGCCTGGGGGTTTATCCACTTTTAAGCCTGCTAAAACATCTAATACTTCCCTTTCAATGTTAATATGTTCAAGTATATCGCAATCCCCCTCCCTGATCTCTACACCTACATCGTCGTTCTGTACAGTGAAAACAGATGAAAAGTAATCATTTAAAACCTCACCTATGTCCTCCGGCTCCACGCACAGATTGCCACTTTGGTCCCTAATCTTTCCCTGGTTATCCTCTTGCCCTTAATATACTTATAAAATGCCTTTTGGGATTTTCCTTTATCTTGCCCGCCAATGTTTTTTCATGTCCCCTATTTGCTCTCCTAATTACTTTAAGTACCCCCCTACACTTTCTATACTCTAATGCCTCCGCTGTTTTCAGCGCTCCGCATCTGCCATAAGCCTTTTTGTGTTCCTGATCCAATACTCTCTATCCCTTGACATCCAGGGTTTCCTGGACTTGATGGTCCTGCCCTTCACCTTAACGGGTACATGTTGGCTCTGAACCCTCACTATTTCCTCTTTGACTCCCACTGGCCTGATGTAGACTTTCCTACAAGTAGTGCTCCCAGTCCACTTTGACCAGATCCTGTTTTATCAAATTGAAATTGGCCTTCCACCAATTCAGTACCTTTATTTCTGGCCCGTCTTTGTCCTTTTCCATAACGACCTTAAATCTTAAAGTTATGGTCACTATCCCTGAAATGCTCCCCCACTGATACTTCTACCACTTGTCTAGCTTCATTCCCTAGGATTAGGTCCAGTACTGCCCCTTCTCTTGTAGGACCTTCTACGTACTGGCTCAAAAAGCTCTCCTGTATGCATTTTAAGAATTGCTCCCCCTTTAAGCTTTTTGCACTAAGACTATCCCATTTGATATTCTTTGGCTTCCTTGTCTCGAGAGACAATGGGTAAGCGCCTGGAGGTGGTCAGTGGTTTGTGAAGCAGCGCCTGGAGTGGCTATAAAGGCCAATTCTAGCGTGACAGACTCTTCCACTGGTGCTGCAGATAAAATTGATTGTCAGGGCTGTTACACAGTTGGCTCTCCCGTTGCGCTTCTGTCTTTTTTCCTGCCAACTGCTAAGTCTCTTCGACTCCCCACTCTTTAGCCCTGCCTTTATGGCTGCCCGTCAGCTCTGGCGATCACTGGCAACTGACGTGATCAATGTCACGGGACTTCATGTCGCGTTTGCAGACGTCTTTAAAGCGGAGGCATGGACGGCCGGTGGGTCTGATACCAGTGACGAGCTCGCTGTACAATGTGTCCTTGGCGATCCTGCCATCTTCCATGCGCCTCGTGGCCAAGCCATCTCGAGCGCTGCTGGCTCAGTAGGGTGTATATGCTGGGGATGTTGGCCGCCTCGAGGACTTCTGCGTTGGAGATACAGTCCTGCCACCTGATGCCAAGGATTCTCTGGAGGCAGCGAAGATGGAATGAATTGAGACGTCGCTCTTGGCTGACATACGTTGTCCAGGCCTCGCTGCCGTAGAGCAAGGTACTGAGGACACAGGCTTGATACACTCAGACTTGTGTTCAGTGTCAGTGTGCCATTTTCCCACACTCTCTTGGCCAGTCTGGACATATCAAGACTATCCCAGTTGATATTTGGTAAGTTGAAATCCCCTACTATTATTATCCTATTATTTTTACACCTCTGAGATTTGCCTACATATCTGTTCCTCTATCTCTCCCTGACTGGAGGACTGTAGTACACGCCCAGCCAAGTGATTGCCCTCTTTTTGTTCTTAAGTTCTACCCAAATGGCCTCATTTGAGGAACCTTCTAAGATATCATTCCTCTTTACTGCAGTAATTGACTCCTTGATCAACAGTGCAATGCCAACTCGTCTTTTATCCCCTCGCCTATCCCGCCTGAAGATTCTATACCCTGGAATATTGAGTTGCCAGAGGTGGAGTCAGTCATAATATGTAAATTATCCCACAATTTCTAATTGCAACAAACTTCAGAGATGACCACTGAACACCAAGCAGAGATGGGATGCAGGAGGTGACAAAAGACAACAATTGTTTTTGAGATATTTAAAGTAGAGAAGAGATGAGGGAATTTGGGGAAAGCAATTGTGTGAGTAACTGAAAGTTCTAAACTGTAAATAGATCAAAGTGAGGGGGCAATGTAAAGGAGGCCAGAGCTAGAAAAGTAGAAGACGTGCTGGCACATGGTGCCAGAAGAGGTTGCAAAGGGAACATGGAGCAAGGCCGCAGAGAGACATGTAGATGAGGAAATGGGTGACCCAATTAAGGTTCACAAGGACATACAAACAGACGAATTAGGAGTAGGAGTAGGCCACGCGGCCCCTCGAGCCTGCTCCGCCATTCAACAAGATCATGGCTGATTGTAACCTCAACTCCACATTCCAACCTACCCCCGATAACCTTTTATCCCATTGCTTGTCAAGAATCTATCTATATCTGCCTTAAAAAAAAAAAAAAAATTCTAAGACTCTACTTCCACTGCCTTTTGAGGAAGAGTTCCAAAGACTAATGACCCTCTGAGAAAAAATTTCTCCTCATCTCTGTCTTAAATGGGCGACCCCTTATTTTTAAACAGTGACCCCTAGTTCTAGATTCTCCCACAAGGGGAAACATCTTTTCCGCATCTACCCTGTCAAGACCCCTCTGGATCTTGTGTTTCAATTGGGTTGCCTTTTACTCTTCTAAACTCCAGCGGATGCAAGCCTAGCCTGTCCAACCTATCCTCATGAGACAACCCGCCCATTCCAGGTATTGGTCTAATAAACCTTCTCTGAACTGCGTCCAACTCATTTACATCCTTCCTTAAATAAGGAGACCAATACACAAGGGCATAAGAAATAGGAGCAGAAGAAGATCATATGGCCCATCCAGCCTGCTCTGCCATTCAATACATTCATGGCTGATCTTGGGCTTCAATTCCAATTTGCTGCCCGGTTCCCATATCCCTTGATTCCCTGTGAGACAAATCTGTGTATCCCAGCCTTAAATGTCTTCAATGATTAAGCATCCACAACCCTGTGGGGTAGAGAATTCCAAAGGTTCACAACCCTTTGAGTGTAGTAATTTCTCCTCATCTCAGTCCTGAATGATAGTCTCAGGATAAAGGGCCAGTCACCGTGTTCTAGATTCCCCAACCAGTGGGAATAATCTCTCGGCTTCTACCCTATCAAGCCCTTTCAGAAACTTGTATGTCTCAATTAGATCGCCTCTTATTCTTTTAAACTCCAGAGAATACAAACCTAATTTCCTCAGCCTCTTTATAGGACAACCCCCTCATCCCAGGGACCAATTGAGTAAATCTTTGTTGCACCGCCTCCAGTGCAAGTATATCCTTTCTTAAATGTGGAGACCAAAACTGCACACACTATTCCAGGTGCAGTCTTGCCAAAGCCATGTACAATTTTAGTAAGACTTTTTAATTCATTTTGGGCGGACTAACAAGGCAAGGGAATATACAATGGATGGTAGGACCCTAGGAAGTACAGAGGGTCAGAGGGACCTTGGTGTACTTGTCCATAGATCACTGAAGGCAGCAGCACAGGTAGATAAGGTGGTTTGGAAGGCATATGGGATACTTGCCTTTATTAGCCGAGGCATAGAATATAAGAGCAGGGAGGTTATGATGGAGCTGTATAAAACGCTAGTTAGACCACAGCTGGAGTACTGTGTACAGTTCTGGACACCATACTACAGGAAAGATGTGATTGCAGAGGAGATTCACCAGGATGTTGCCTGGGCTGGAGCATTTCAGCTCTGAAGAGACTGAAAAGGCTAGGGTTGTTTTCCTTAGAGCAGAGAAGGCTGAGGCGAGATATGATTGAGGTATACAGAATTATGAGGGGCCTTGATAGGTTAGATGGGAAGAGACTTTTTCCCTTAGCGGAGGGTCGATAACCAGGGGGCATAGATTTAAGGTAAGGTGCAGGAGGATTTGAGGAAAAATTTTTCACCCAGAGGGTGGTTGGAATCTGGAACGCACTGCCTGAAGGGGTGGTAGAGGCAGGAACCCTCAACATTTAAAGTTTTTAGATGAGCACTTGAAACGCCATAGCATACAAGGCTATGGGCCAAGTGCTGGAAAATGGGATTAGAATAGTTAGGTACTTGATGGCTGGCGCAGACATAATGGGCCGAAGGGCCTATTTCTGTGCTGTATGACTCTGACTATGACTCTATTCCTGTACTCCAATCCCCTTGCAATAAATGCCAATGTGCCATTTGCCTTCCTAATAGCCTGCTGCACCTGCATGTTAACTTTGTGCATTCCTTGTACAAGTACCCCCAAGTCTGTCTGAATATCAACACTTACCAGTTTCATACCTAATAAAATATTCTTTTCTACTTTTACGACCAAAGTGAACAAGTTCACACTTCCCTACATTATACTCCATTTGCCATCTTGTTGCCCGCTCACTTAACTGGTCTATATTTCTTTACAGCCTCTCTACGTCCTCCCCGCAGCTTACCTTTCCACTGAGCTTTGTATCACCAACAAACTTAGATACATTACCCTCTGTTTCTTCATCCAAGTCATTGATAGTGTAAATAGCTGAGGCCCCAGCACTGATCCTTGTGGCACGCCACTATTCACTGCCCACTTGAAAATGCCCCATTTATGCCCACTTCCTGCTTCCTTCTGTTAACCAATCCTCTATCCATGCTAATATATTACCTCCAACACTGTGAGCCCTTATCTTGCCTATTAATCTTTTATGTTGCACCTTACTGAATGCCTTTTGAAAATCTAGGTATACTATATATACCCTCCCCTTTATCTACCCTACTAGTTACATCCTCAAAAACCTCTAATATTTGTCAAACAGGATCTCCCTTTACTAAAGCAATGCTGACTTCTTCTAATCATACTATGCATACAAGGCTATGGGCCAAGTGCTGGACCCCAGGACATGCGCGATGCCAACATCATCACCCTCTATAAAAACAAAGGTGACCGCGGTGACTGCAACAACTACCGTGGAATCTCCCTGCTCAGCATAGTGGGGAAAGTCTTTGCTCGAGTCGCTCTGAACAGGCTCCAGAAGCTGGCCGAGCGCGTCTACCCTGAGGCACAGTGTGGCTTTCGTGCAGAGAGATCGACTATTGACATGCTGTTCTCCCTTCGTCAGATACAGGAGAAATGCCGTGAACAACAGATGCCCCTCTACATTGCTTTCATTGATCTCACCAAAGCCTTTGACCTCGTCAGCAGACGTGGTCTCTTCAGACTACTAGAAAAGATCGGATGTCCACCAAAGCTACTAAGTATCATCACCTCATTCCATGACAATATGAAAGGCACAATTCAACATGGTGGCTCATCAGAGCCCTTTCCTATCCTGAGTGGTGTGAAACAGGGCTGTGTTCTCGCACCCACACTTTTTGGGATTTTCTTCTCCCTGCTGCTTTCACATGCGTTCAAATCCTCTGAAGAAGGAATTTTCCTCCACACAAGATCAGGGGGCAGGTTGTTCAACCTTGCCCGTCTAAGAGCGAAGTCCAAAGTACGGAAAGTCCTCATCAGAGAACTCCTCTTTGCTGACGATGCTGCTTTAACATCTCACACTGAAGAATGCCTGCAGAGTCTCATCGACAGGTTTGCGTCTGCCTGCAATGAATTTGGCCTAACCATCAGCCTCAAGAAAACGAACATCATGGGGCAGGATGTCAGAAATGCTCCATCCATCAATATTGGCGACCACGCTCTGGAAGTGGTTCAAGAGTTCACCTACCTAGGCTCAACTATCACCAGTAACCTGTCTCTAGATGCAGAAATCAACAAGCGCATGGGTAAGGCTTCCACTGCTATGTCCAGACTGGCCAAGAGAGTGTGGGAAAATGGCGCACTGACACGGAACACAAAAGTCCGAGTGTATCAGGCCTGTGTCCTCAGTACCTTGCTCTACGGCAGCGAGGCCTGGATAACGTATGCCAGCCAAGAGCGACGTCTCAATTCATTCCATCTTCGCTGCCTTCGGAGAATACTTGGCATCAGGTGGCAGGACTATATCTCCAACACAGAAGTCCTTGAAGCGGCCAACACCCCCAGCTTATACACACTACTGAGTCAGCGGCGCTTGAGATGGCTTGGCCATGTGAGCCGCATGGAAGATGGCAGGATCCCCAAAGACACATTGTACAGCGAGCTCGCCACTGGTATCAGACCCACCGGCCGTCCATGTCTCCGTTATAAAGACGTCTGCAAACGCGACATGAAATCGTGTGACATTGATCACAAGTCGTGGGAGTCAGTTGCCAGCATTCGCCAGAGCTGGCGGGCAGCCATAAAGACAGGGCTAAATTGTGGCGAGTCGAAGAGACTTAGTAGTTGGCAGGAAAAAAGACAGAGGCGCAAGGGGAGAGCCAACTGTGCAACAGCCCCAACAAACAAATTTCTCTGCAGCACCTGTGGAAGAGCCTGTCACTCCAGAATTGGCCTTTATAGCCACTCCAGGCGCTGCTTCACAAACCACTGACCACCTCCAGGCGCGTATCCATTGTCTCTCGAGATAAGGAGGCCCAAAAGAAAAAGAAAGAAACTATGCTTTTCCAAGTGCAATGTTAAGACTACCGTAATAATTTCCAGCATCTTCCCAACGGCTGATAGGCTAACTGGCCTGTGGTTCCCTGTTTTCTCTCTGCCTCCTTTCTTGAAAAGCGGTGTAACATTTGCCAACTTCCAAGCTGACAGGACCATTTCTGAATCTAAGGAATTCTGGAAAATCATAGCCAGCGCGTCCACTATCTCTGCAGCTCTCTTTTTTTTTTTAGAACTCGAGGTTGTAGGCCATCGGGTCCCGAGGATTTGTCAGATTTTAGTCGCTCAAGTTTCTCCAACACTTTTTCTCAGTTGCTATCAATATCCTTAATTTCCTCTCTCTCTTTTTAGCCCCTTGGTTACTGCCTATTTCTGGTATGGAACTTGTGTCTTCAACTGTGAAGCCAGACACAATATTTGTTCAATGCCTCTGCCATTTCCTCATTCCCCATGATGATTTCTCCTGCCTCTGCCTCTAAGGGACCAAAGTCTACTTTAGCTACTCTCTTCCTTTTTATGCACTTTTATAAAAGTTCTTAGAATCTGTTTTTATATTGTTGGCTAGGTTACTCTCATTCTAGTTTTTCCTTTTTATCAACTTTTTGGTAGCCCTTTGCTGGTTTCTAAAACAGTCTGAAGCCTCAGATTTGCTACTATTTTTTGCAACATTATAAGCCTCCTCTTTTAGTCTAATACTCTCCTTAACTTCCTGAGTGAGACACGGATGTGTCTTTCTGGACGAGTTTTTGTTCTTGAATGGAATGTACTTTTTTTTGAACCCTTTGAATTGTTTCTTTAAATGTTGCCCACTGTTCGTTTACCGCCATACCTTCCAGTCTATTTACCCAATTAACCGTAGCCAGTTTTCCCTTCATACCTTCATAATTGGCTTTGTTTAAGATTCTTGCTTGAGATTGAAATGTGTCGCTTTCAAACTTAACATGAAATTCATTGGTATTATGATCACCATTTTCCAGTGGATCTTTTACCATGACTTTTCTTATTAACCCTGCTTCATTACACAATACGAGATCTAAGCTAGCTTTATCCCTAGTCAGTTCTATAATGTATTGCTCCAATAATTTCCCATTTGAGCTGTCCAATAATATAACTGCTGTTAGGGGGCCTGTAAACTACTCCCACCAGTGTTTTCTGACTACTGCTATTCCTAATTCCCACCCAAACTGATTCTACTTCATGATCATCTGAGGCCAGATCCCTTCTTAATGTCCTTATGCCATCCTTTACTATGAAGGCTACCCCTCCTCCTTTCCCATTCTGTCTGTCACTCAGAAATATTGTATGTCCTGTAATATTCATTTCCCAACCCTGATCTCCTTGTAACCACGTCTCGGTAATGGCAATTCGATCTAGATCACTTACCTCTATTCGTGCCACTAGTTCATCTATCTTATTACAGATGCTTCGTGCATTCAGATAAAAGAACTTTAATATTTTTTTTAAACCGCTATTCCCTGCAATGATCTTTTTTGCCAATGTACAATTTTTATTAAACTCTGTCCCGTTCTGTTGGGAGTTACCCACATCACTATCCTGCCCCCCTCTCTTTGGATTTCAAAATTTCCTTTTACCCAAGCCCCCCCCTCCCCCCCGCACCTCCCTGTTAGTTTAAAACCCTGTCCAATGACCTAGTTATGCGATTGGCCAGGGACATTGGTTCTAGCCCAGTGCAAGTGAAGCCCATCCCAATGTATTAGCTCCCTCTTCTGAGTACTGATGCCAGTGCCCCAAAAATCAAAACCCCTTCTTCCCACGCCACTCTTTGAGCCACGCATTTAGTTTTCTAATCTGCTTAACTCTGTGCCAATTTGCGTGTGGCTCAGGTAACAATCCGGTGATGATTATCTTTGATCTGCATTTTAGTTTGGACCCAAACTCCTCAAATTCTCTAAACAGAGCATTTCCGGTTCAACCATGTCATTGGTTCCCACATGGATCACGGCAACAGGATCCTCCCCCTCCCACTCCAGGTTCCTCTCCAGCCATGAGGAGATGTCCTTAACCCTGGCACTGGGCAGACAACGCAGCCGTCGGAGCTCCCGGACGCGGCTACAGAGAACCGTATCTATCCCCCTGACTATACTGTCTCCTATCACCACCACACTTCTCTTCACTCCCTCCACTGGAAGGCATCTTTCACCATGATACCATGGTCAGTCCACTCATCCACCTTGCAATCCTTCTCTTCATCTGCACACATAGCAAGGACCTGGTACCTGTTGGACAAGGTCAGGGGCTGAGACTCCTCCATCACTACATGCTTGATTTTCCCCCCTACCTGCCTCACTCACAGTCACACCCTCCTGTCCCTGACCATTGACCATCTCCAATGGTCTCCCGACTCTAAGGAGTGTGATTGCCTCCTGGAACAAAGTGTCGAAGAAACTCTTCCCCCTCCTTGATGCTCCGCAATGTCTGCAACTCTGTCTGCAGCTCAACAATTCTGAGCTGAAGTCACGCAAGTTGCAGACACTTACTGCAGACATGGTTCTCTGGGATTGCAGTTCATTCCACAGCTTCCCACATGCTACATTTGCAGCACAACACCAGCCATCTCTACAACCTTATTTTTTAATTAGTCAATTAGTTAATAATTTAAGCTGAAGTAATGGAAAGTTGCGCTCACCTACCTTGGAGTCAAAGGAAGAAGACTCACCAGCTGCTGGAGGCTGAAAAGGAGCCCCTCTGCACTGAATTCCCATGTGCACCAAATTTCCAACTTCACTCTGGCAAATGTCTCTTCTCACTACACACAGTACTGTAGACGTGGTCTCACCAATGCCCTGTATAACTGAAGCATAACCTCCCTACCTTTGAATTCAGTTCCCCTAGCAATAAACTAACATTCTATTAGTTTTCCTAATTACTTGCTGTACCTGCATACTAGCCTTGTGCAATTCATGCACTGGGACACCCAGATCCCTCTATATCTCAGAGCTCTGCAATCTCACCATTTAGGTAATTATTTTTTATTATTCTTGCCAAAATAGACAAGTTCACATTTTCCCACATGCTACTCCATTTGCCAGATCTTTGCCCACTCATTTAACCTATCTATATCCCTTTGTAGCCATCACAAGGATGATGGAAGAGCAGGAATTAGTGTTGGGTAGAATGTGGGCAGTGAAGTATTGTATGAGTTGCAGTTTTTGAAGGATGGAAATTCAGAGACCTGAGAATAGAAAATTAGAATGATCAAGCTTTAGAGGTGATGGAGGGTTTCGTTGGCAATGTGAATAAGGACTGAGGTGGTCTTGGTGGTTAGAATATGGAGTGTTGAAACTCAACTCATGGTCAAACTATCAGTTTTTGTCTGAGTGAACAGCCAGGAAGGAGGACGGAACCAGCATCTTGGGTGCAGTTTTTGTCGGGAGCTAAATCAGCTGACTTCCATTGATGAATGTTTGTGCTTATTTGGGTTAGAAAAATAGACAGCATGATGGTGTTAGTGGAGTCTGGAATGGTAATGGAGAGCTCATGGCTTCATCAAGGGATAGTATAGCAATGAGACCAAGAATGTTCCAAAACTGTCCTTTTATTATTTTCTTAATATCCACCCCTTCTAACACTGGTACACTGGTTGCAGTTTGCTTTAACAGAAGAATGCACTTCAATTCTAGCTTGCATTGACAGCTCCTCCCAGCCCCGCAACTTCTACGGCAGGGCAAGAGTTGTGATATCATGGAGCCCTCACAGTCTCCAGTGCGTCTCTCTATCAAAACGGTTATCCCCGCACTGCTTTTAGTTTAAACAGGTGGTGGCTGACCAGTTTATTTCCAACTTTTTCTGTTCTCGTTTGATTTTCTTTCCTTTCTTTTATTTGTTTTTGGGATGTGAGCATTGCTGGCGAGATTAGCTTTTATTCCCCATCTTTAATTGTTCTTGAGCAGGTGGTAAACTACTGCCTTGAACTGCTGCAGTCCATTTGGAGTGGGTGCACCCACAGTGGTGTTAGGGAGGGAGTTCCAGGATTTTGATGCTGTGGCAGCGAAGGAATGGCGATATAGTTCCATGTCAGGGTGGTGTGTGACTTGGAGGGGAACTTGCAGGTGGTGGGGTTCCCATGCCTCTGCTTCCCTTGTTCTAGGTGGTACAGGTTGTGGATTTGGAAGATGCTGTCGAAGAAGTCTTTGCAAGTTGCTGCAGTGCATCTTCTAGATGGTGTACACTGCAGTCGTGGCATGCCAGTGGTGGAGGGAGTGAATGTTTAAGGTGGTTGGTGTGAAAATCAAGCGGGCTGCTTTGTCTTGGTGTCAGGTTGCTTGAATGTTGGAGCTGCACTCATCTAGGCAAGTGGAGAGTTTTCCATCACACATCTGACTTGTGCCTTGTAGATGGTGGACAGGCTTTGGGGAGTCAGGAGGTGAGTTACTCGCCTCAGTATTTTCAGCCTGTGACCTGCTCTTGTAGCCACAGTATTTATATGGCTGGTCTGGTTAAATTTCTGGTGATTGATAACCCCCAGGATCTTGATAAAAGCAAAATACTGCAGATGCTGGAAATCTGAAATAAAAACAAGAAATGCTGGAAATACTCAGCGGGTCTGGCAGCATCTGTGGAGAGAGAAGCAGAGTTAACGTTTCAGGTCAGTGGAACCCAGGATCTTGATGGTGGGGAATTCAGCGATAGTAATGCTATTGAATGTCAAGGGGAAATGGTTAGATTCTCTCTTGTTGATGATCATTGCCTGGCACCTGTGGTGTAAATGTTGCTTCCAACTTATCAGCCCAAGCCTGAATGTTGTCCAGGTCTTGCTGCAGGCGGGCACCGACTGATTCAGTATCTGAGGAGTTGCAAATGGTACTGAACACTGCAATCATCAGTGAACATCCCCAATTCTGACCTTGTGTTGGAAGGCAGGTGATTGAAGCAGCTGAAGATACTTAGGCCTAGGATGCTATTCTGAGGAACTCCTGCAGTGATGTCCTGTGGCTGAGATGATTGGCCTCCAACAGCCACAACCATCTTGCTTTGTGTTAGGTATGATTCCATCTAGTGGAGAGTTTTTCTTCTGATTTCAATTGACTTCAATTTTGCAAGGGCTCCTTGATTCCACACTTAGTCAAATGCTGCCTTGATGTCAAGGACAGTCACTCTCACCTAATCTCTGGAACTCGGCTCTTTTGCCCATGTTTGTACCAAGGCTGTAATGAGGTATGGAGTCGAGTGGCTGTGGAGGAACCCAAACTGAGCATCCGTGAGCAGGTTATTGTTGAGTAAGTGCCACTTGATAGCACTGTAGATGAGACCCCTTCCATCATTTTGCTGATTGAGAGTAGACTGATGGGGCAGTAATTGACTAGATTGAATTTGTCCTGCTTTTGGAAGACAGGACATACCTGGGCAATTTTCCTCATTGTCAGATAGATTTCTAGTTGTAGCTGTACTGGAATAGCTTAGCTAAATGTCTGGCTAGTTCTGGAGCACAGGTCTTCAGTACCACAGCTGGGATGTCACCAGGGCCCATAGCCTTTGCTGTATCTCGTGCCATCAGCCGTTTCTTGATGTCATATGGAGTAAATTGAATTTATTTCCTTCCTATTTTCTCCAATTACCTGCTGTGGCCCAGAACATCCTCTGCTTTATTTTCTTCTTTATCCACCACCCCCCCACCACACCCACAAGGGGCAGCTCCCAAAAGAATCATGACAGAGTTTAAAAACTCCGCTAAGTTTGAAGAAAAAGGTGCAATCTGAATCCATTTGTGTGGTGTCTCACTACCTCTAATCCAAAAACTGCAGACTATTGCATTAAAGTTCTTTTAATAAAAGTGTAGGAGGAGACGTCACATAATTGCTCATCTTGCAACTAGTCCAACTTGATTTGACAATAACGTATGGAGGATTAATAATTAGAGATTTTTAACATATTGTCTCTCCATTTCGTCATTGAGCATCGAGTCACCATCCACCATGGCCTTGTGCTCCAGAATTCATTTTCCTAAAAATGTTTTCTCTGTTAAAGGTGATGTGTAAGTTGTTGTAAAGGGATCTTCTAGACGTATTGGCATAAACATGGGGCTAAATCCTAACTTATTGAATGGCGGGGCTTGAGGGGCTGAATGGTCTACTTCTGCTCCTATTTCTTATGTTCTAACTCCCAAAATTGGGTGGGTTGGGGTTGTCTGGTAAAAATGAAAAAAATCTGGAACGGGAACCAAATCTGCCCAATTCTGATTTATTGGAAATGGGGTGAGGGGTGGATGACCAACCCAATCATGGGAAGTGGTTTGGTTATTTAAATGAGGCAACATGCTTTCATTTTAAGTCATTCTATTTTTAACCATAGGCAGTCAGGTTTCCCATGCCTTGGGGAAACTCAGCAGCTGAGAGGAGGACTGAATCCATGAAGTAAATTTACAGCATTGCTTGTCAGCCTGAAAGAACAGAGTACTTCCTCCAGGCCCAACAAGCTACTTTGTTTAGCCATCTGTAAACCTGCCCCAATCTGTCTGCTCACCTTTCCTTCCTACTTCCCCCGCAGCCCCCACACAAAAGGCCATCATCCATTCCTCTCCCCACAATTGGGACCCCACAGAACACCATGGGATGACTCGCCCTGCTGCCATGATCTCCCGCTCACCCCATACACCTACCTGCTCTTGTCGACTTTGGCTCTTTGAAGCGGGCATCCTACCCAAGAGGCCTTCAGCCTGTCAGTTCGGCTGACTATGGATGGGAACCCCCACAGGAAAAGAATTTAAAGTAGTCTTGTATTTAAATTCTGCAGGACATTCTGGAAACCCATTCTTCCAAATTTCGCCTTTCAACAGTACCCCTGCAGAGAACTCCACTCCAGAGTACAGTCCAGGCCATAGATTTTAATCCATGCATTTGTATTAGAATCAGAATTGTTACAGCACAGGAGGCAGCCATTCGGCTTGTGTCCGTGCCGTATCTCTGCAAGAGTAACTCGCCTAGTTCCACTACCCTTCAATGTAAGAAGAGTAAAATAACAGGGTGGCGCAGTGGTTCGCACCGCAGCCTCACAGCTCCAGCGACCCGGGTTCAGTTCTGGGTACTGCCTGTGCGGAGCTTGCAAGTGCTCCCTGTGTCTGCGTGGGTTTCCGCTGGGTGCTCCGGTTTCCTCCCACAGCCAAAGACTTGCAGGTTGATGGGGCAATTTACAATGGCCAATTTACCTTGGTGTAGGTAGGTGGTAGGAGAATGGTGGGGATGTGGTAGAGAATATGGGGTTAATATAGGATTAGTATAAATGGGTGGTTGTTGGTCGGCACAGACTCGGTGGGCCAAAGGGCCTGTTTCAGTGCTGTATCTCTAAATAAATAAAATAAATAAATAAACAGATGATTGAGCAAATTATTTGTGGTTGTTCAACATAACTTCACTTTGTTTTCTCTTTCAGAGTTACCCAAACTTACGATGCTGGAGCTTGTGTCTATTTCTACTTTGCTTTTAATTACAGGGGTATAAGTGACCCAATTACTGTGTTTGAGAAAATTGAGGTAACTTTGTCCAAGTACTCGTATACGCTTCCCCTTATTCAGAACTATTTTCTAAAAAATGTGAAATGTAATGTAAAAAAAACTTCTCTTTGTAAATATTTTGAGTTGATTGTAAAGTTTGATTCATTTGCAGAATGAGAACAATAATATGGTGACTGGTTTCTATTTTGTGTAACTGATCTATGTCTTTTTTCCCAAACTCTCCAAAACACATTTATCACCTACATGCACATTTAGAAACTGTTCTGCAGGCCACAAGATTCACTATGGCTACACATTAAAGTTTTGTTGATCCATAATCTAATTGTTGAAACAAACTTGTGGGTTCAGATAATCATCTCGGCCTATGCTAACTGAAGCTATTGTTGAGCTATTAAAATGCTTTGCTATCCTATTCCATATGAGCTGTGGTGTGAAAACAAACTCCAGTATGTTTTGCATCATCCCCCTGAAAGAAAATTAAATTTAAAAACTTGTGCTGCATTGATGGCCATGTCTGGAACATGTTCTGGCCAGTGTAACACCAGAAAATGGCCAAGAGATCTCACTCGGGTCTTCATGGATGGTGCTGCTGCTCAAAGTTTTAATCAGGTCATGGGAGTGTCCATGGTAATGTTTGCTCTGTCAGGGGAGGATTTCCTTGGCAGTTCATGCCAAATGTAGATGCCTTTTGCAAAGTATTCTACCATCCTAGTAAAGTGTCTTGGTGAACTGATGGGCTTTATACAAATTGGATTAAACCCCATTAAAAACAGATCCTGCTGGAAAGACACAGCAGGTCCATCAGCATCCCTGAAGATTAGTTTCAATTGTAAAATAGAACACCTGAAAAGGTGATTTGTCTTTTGTCCTTGTAGATGGTGATGGATCTGTCGTGTACTTCCAGAATTTAATGTTATTTGATTTCCAGTATTCATATTTTTTTATCTGAACAGTATTAACACAGTTTTGTCTGTTCCCTATGGGGAACTCCTAGCCTGGATATTCTGCCTCGCAGACACTACATTTGAAATCAAACGCTCCATGTGAGAATCAGTAGACAAACTCCTGTCACCACTACAGCTCAGTACTTTGATAGACCTATCCATTGCAGGTCACAGGAAAGGATTGGTAGGGACTGGAAAGAAACCAGCACTAATATTTAAGCTTGGAGTAAGTTTGCTTAGTTACATTATTAAAGGTTTGTCCAAAGATTTACCTGACACAAAAGAATCTTGACAATTTAAAAAAACTTTTTAAAACTTCCTTTGTTGCATTCTATGCTATTTGCTGCAGTTTTGTAAAATTTGGACCATTGAAATGAGTGGAATATTTTGGTAGAATGTGGCTGTTCTTCCCCCAAAGGTTGGGGGAAAAAATTGGCTTTTAATTGAGTTGAGCTTAAATTTGGTTGCAGACTGAGCATGACCATTTGTATATCATTGTTTTCCCTTCCACTCCATCATCTTTAAGCTTGTCTGTGGCTAACATTCAATCTGTTAATGCATGTTGAGAGCAAACCAATTTGATTTTGTATATGATCTTAAAGCAGACAAAAATATTGTCCCATCACACTTAGAATTGTACAATAGATTAAAAAATATACTTGTGTAAGTTGCAGTGTCTTGAAATTGAGCAGCTGCATGATTAACTGAATTTTTATTGCTAGCCCCATAAATCCCTCTAAGCATTATAGAATCTTGGATCAAAGTTTCCTTACCCATTCCCATCCCAGGAGGTAAAAAATCTGCTCAACCAAAGAGTCATATTTTTCAATATTTTCTAATTTTGAGTATTAAAATATTTTTCAAACTTCCAAGGATACCGAAATGTTAATAGAAAACAGTCAAATTCCAATTAGTTATAACTAATACTAAAATGTGCAGAAAAAGCTTGCAGGGTAGTAGTGTAGCTTTGATACTACACAATCAAAAATGGCTTGTGAAGTATTTGTTCATGAATATGTTTAACTACCAGTTTCAATTCTTTGTATTAAATTAGGCTTCAGCCAGAGAAGAAATACTTGAGAATGGAGGAAGTCTTTCCCACCATCATGGAGGTGAGTACACTCTCATCTTGTGCTTTTCCCCTTCCCCCCTCAGGCTTGTACTACACCGCTGTTCCATAGACTTCTGATGCATCACTCAAGTGGCTATTCTCCCAATGTGAGTGTAGACTCTCATGCCTGGAGCCTATTTTATCATGGGGCGGCACCCTGATTAACTTATTTACTCCGTCCACACCACTAAGCTGAAGCTAATTGTAGTAGCCCAATAGCTAATGGCACAGATCAGGGAGATCAAATTTGCAAAGGTCTGTTGATCAGTACTACACCACACCATGCATTTACACACTGCAAACACACAGCCTTTTTGAAATGTACTGTTTTTTGCTGTTGTTTCTTTTTGGCTGTCAAGATGGAGAGCACAAAAATAGGGATGAACCAAGAATTTTGGGAAGGATGTGAAGACTTTGAAGAGGGTAAAGAAGAGCTTTTCTAGAATGGTTCCAGGGATGAGGGATTACAGTTACGTAGATGGATTGGAGAATCTGGGATCATTCTGCTTGGAGAAGAGAAAGCTGAAGAGATTTGATAGGTGTTTAAAATTATGAATGATTTCGGTAGAGTGAATAAAGAGAAACTTGTTCCAATTGCTGAAGGGTCAGTAACCAGAGGCCACAAATTTAAGGTGATTGGCAAAAGACCCAGAGGTGATATGAGGAAAAACTTTATTTTCCGTACAAGTGGTTAGGATTGGGAATGCACTACTTGATTGCATGGTGGATACAGATTCAATAGTTGGCTTCATTAAGGAATAGGATAAATACTTGAACAACAATACATTTCAGGGATATGGAAAAAGACCGAGAGTGGGACTAACTGGATCACTCTTTGAAAGAATTGGCATAGTCTCAATGGACTGAATGGCCTCTTTTTGTGCTGTACTTTTCTATAATTCTAACCTATAGGCCAGTGAGCCTTTCATCCATTTTCCATAAAGTATTAAAAAACACCCTGTTAGAGGGGTTAATTAAATAGAATGGGAATATTATGAAGGAGTCAGCATGGAATTAAGGGAGGAAGGTCTTGCCGAACAGGTTTGCTGGTTTTTGAAGAAATAGCAGGCATTGTTTATGGTGGATGTAATATATTTAGGTTTTAGCAAGGCTTTTGTGGATGGAATATAATCCGGTTTTAGTATGGCTTTTGATACTGTGACACAAGCAATTAGTCCACAAAGTAGAAAGGTATGAAATAAGAGACTAGCTTCTGGGATGGATTGAAAATCAGTAAAATCGGTGAATATTGGCTAAATTGGTTTGTGGATGGAGCTGCACCAACATAGCAATGGGTTACATTGATCAGTGCTGGGTCTATTGCTATTTGACTTAGAATGGATGACAAAGAAAGCTGTATCATTTTGCAGATGATACCAAATTGTGGGAGATGGTGTTTGAGTAATAGGGAGCAGACAGTTTAAATGCAAAGAGATTTGAGTTGACTGGGAAGGTGGAATAATGAATGGTAAATTACATTTAATGTAGAAAACTGCAATTTAATGGGGAAAGAAATAAATGGAGTTTAAACGAAATAGCTGTGGACTACAGGAAACTACCCGAGCAGAATCTGGGGATATTGGTATGTGGCTCACTGAAGACAGCAGTGCAGGAAGAAAAGCTAATTAGATCTTGGGATGTATAGCCTGTGGGATAGAGCACTGATCCCAGGCAATAAGTCTATATGAGGTGCTGGTATATTTGTGCAATATGTACAATTCTAGTTGCTATGTTACAGCAATGATATTCAGCACCTAGACCTGCTGATAGCTTAAGGCATCTGAGCTATGAGAAGTTGAAGAGGCTGGGATTGTTTACTCTGGAGTAAAGATATTATTCAAATATTTAAGATTCTCAAGGGAATAGATCAATTAAGCTGTAACTCCATGTTAATGTATTCAGATCTGGGGAGACAGACCTTGAGGTTTTTAAAGGTAAAGAGATGCACATAGAGAGTTTGAGTTGAACAGAGGTGACTGAAAGGGCTTCCACCAATAGTGGAGCAAAGGGCATGAATGTAATGCCATGGTTGGAGGAATGAGGCATTCTGAGTGTAATTTGGGCTGGAGTAGATAGCAGAAACAGGGTAGGCTAAGGCCAGTAGTGGATTGTGATATGTGAGCAGTTTGTTGCCAGTGCAGGTCAGTGGAGCATTGTGTGTGGTGGACAGGATATATGCAGCAGAGTTTTTTTTAAGTTTGTTGAGAGTGGAAGAAGGGAAGCTAGCAAGGAATATGTTAGTTTAGTTAATTTTGAAGGTGACTAAGTCATGGATAAGGATTTCAGTGCTGGAGTGCCAAGTTAGATATTGAAGCAGGCAATGTTACAGAGAAAGTAACTGGTCTTAGTGACGGATAGGATATGGTGATAAAGTGCAGCTCGGTCAAACAGTGCTGAAATAATGAATGGATTGGCTCATTCAATAGTGGGAAAGGGGCTGGAGTCGGTGGCAAGTTATTGGAGTTTGTAGCAAGCATCAAAATATTGGACTTGAGTTTAGAAAATAAATATGCACAGACAGTTTCGTTTTTCCTACTTTATATTGAGGCTGGTGTGTTTTTGGGGAAAAAAATGGCAGAATTTAATATCAGTTAAGGATTGGGTGCTTGAGACATATTTGGGATTAACCAGTTGGACTGCAGAGTCTTTTTCAGTGTTGTGCTTTCCTGTGTAAAATGTAATGTTCACATAAGCATCTTGTAGAATCTCGCCATTATGATTTCTTTAAAATATTAGCCAAGTATACTATAACAGTTAAGTGGGAACTTTTTTTTTTGGTTGGTTCAAAGGTAATATTTCCAATGGGAACAGTATTCTATCTTTCATGCTTTAGGAAAACACTCTTTGTAATGTTTTAAAAGTACTGTTTCTTGGGACTTGAGAAATTTGGCAAAATATAAGTATGAGACTTAATCTATAGATAGCAATGCTTGAAATCTTACTAAACATTTATACTGCAATCTCCTTTTATAAAAATGTTTCACAACTGCGCTATTTGCTTTTATTCCATTTAACATTGTGGCAGATGAGACAATGTACTTGAAGGCAGGAGATATTGGTGAACTGTGATTGTTAAATGATCAGTTTATGTGATGTGCAATCCAGTTAAGTTAGTTAGTTAGAGATACAGCACTGAAACAGGCCCTTCAGCCCACCGAGTCTGTGCCGACCATCAACCACCCATTTATACTAATCCTACACTAATTCCATATCCCTACCACATCTTCACCTGTCCCTATATTTCTCTACCACCTACCTATACTAGGGGCAATTTATAATGGACAATTTACCTATCAACCTGCAAGTCTTTAATGGGAAAAGCACCCGGAGGAAACCCACGCAGACACAGGGAGAACTTGCAAACTCCACACAGGCAGTACCCAGAATTGAACCCGGGTCGCTGGAGCTGTGAGGCTGCGGTGCTAACCACTGCGCCGCCCCTGTGATTATATGGCATTAAAATCAATTCTGATCAATTTACATAAAAATAAAAGCAAAATACTGCGGATGCTGGAAATCTGAAATAAAAACAAGAAATGCTGGAACCACTCAGCAGGTCTGGCAGCATCTGTGGAAAGAGAAGCAGAGTTAATGTTTCGGGTCAGTGAAGAAGGGTCACTGACCCAAAACGTTAACTCTGCTTCTCTTTCCACAGATGCTGCCAGACCTGCTGAGTGGTTCCAGCATTATTTCTTCTGATCAATTTACAGTTCAGTATCATTTTACTTGCACTTAAGTAGGCATTTTGCAGTAACTATACTATCTTTTGAGGATTTGAAATAAGTGAATTGGATAATAGAAGAAAATGTTTTTCAAATGTATCTTAAAGTACAAGTTGAATATATTTTCATGTCCTTACAATTGAATGAATGCTAAAGCAGCCCTGGGTATTTGAGCTGATTTGCTTAGGGCATCTGGGTCATGCAACCACGTCCTATCTTAATTATTCAATACTTTAGATCTCTAGTTGCATGCTTTCACCGTGGCATTGCTATTTTGGAATTTTACATTCATTTAAAGAAGTTAAATTGGCATGTGGTAAATTCTGAACTAAAAGCAAAATGATAGATACCAAAATAAAAGGACTATTTGAGAAATTAGTTAGGCTAAAAGACGACAAAGTGCTGAGACTTAACTGGATACATCCAAGGATCCTGAGGAACATGAGGTAAGAAACAGCAGAGGCCATAGAAATTAGGTTGTGGCGAGAGTAGATATGCGCCAAAGGACTGGAGAGTTGCCAATGTAATGTCTCTTTTCAAAAATATAATTACAGGCCAGTTGGTTTAACATCTGTAGTAGCGAAAATGTTGAAATCTTTCAGGATGAAATTATTAATTATCTAAAGGAAGAGAAAATCATTTGAAGCAGCCAGTGCTGATTTCAGAAACGAAGATTGTGCTCAACAGACCTGATAAATCTCTTTAAGGAGATGGTTGGGGTGGGCAGGGGGTGCTGGAGAATGCAATAGATGTATGTGGACCTTTAGAAAATCTTTGACAAGGTACCACACAGAGACTGTTGGAGAACATTAAAAGGTATGAAATTAGGGGGGTGTTAGCAAATTTCATTTTTAAAAACTAGTTGGGAGAGGAAACAGACAGTGGCAGTTAAAGGCAGTTTCTCAGGGTGCTTGGATATAGGTAGTAGTGTCCCACAAGGTTCTCTTCTGGGTCTGAATATGTGTACATTAATCATTCAGATATAGTGCTATAGGGAGTTGCTTAAATTTGCAGGCAGTGCTGAAACAGTAATCACAATCTGGGCACTTGAGGCAAGGGGATGTTGATGGTGGGATGTGAAAAAAAATTGGCACTGTTGGTTCAAGGCGGTTCATTCATTATTTTGGTTTATAAAAAGTACCAATACTTTGAAGGAAAGTTGTGTTATGTGAAAGAGCAGTGAGATTTGGGGTTTCAGATTCACCAGACGTCAAAGGCAGCACCTCAACTGAATAAGGCCAGAAATAAAGCTTGTGGAATACTGGGCTTTATGGGAAGGGGCATGGAAAATATGCCAAAACGCAATTGTGAATCTATATAAAACCTTAGTAAGACCACAGTTAAAGTAACATGCATAATTCTTGGACTCCACACTATATGAAAGACGTTGAGACAATCGAGCTGGAATGGTGTAAATTAATTTTTTAGGATGCTGCCTGATATGAAGAAATAAAAATAAAAAGGAAACCTGACCAATTGGAGCTGTTTTCATTGTAACAGAGGAAGTAAGGGAGTGATTTGATAGAGGCTTCTAAAACTATGAAGAGAAGGGACAGAATAGATAGAAACAGTCTCACCAATGTTTGAGGGGTCTAGAACTAATGAAATGAGAGATTTAGGAAGAGATTCAAGCAGCGACAATGTCTATATCTAAGGATAAGTCATATAGGTAGTTGAAGGGATATGAGAACAGGACTGGCACATGGGAAGGGGAATACTGCTGAGGTGGAGGATAAACACCAATAGCCTGTTCCAGTGTTGTAATGTCTATGTGGTACTCTAGTTGATCACCTATGCCTGCAGTAAGTGTCTACAAAGGGCGGCCCAGTGGTTAGCACCGTAGCCTCACAGCTCCAGGGACCCGGGTTCGATTCTGGGTACTGCCTGTGCGGAGTTTGCAAGTTCTCCCTGTGACCGTGTGGGTTTTCGCCGGGTACTCCGGTTTTCTCCCACAGCCAAAGACTTGCAGGTGATGGGTAAATTGGCCATTGTAAATTGTCCCTAGTGTAGGTAGCTGGTAGGGAATATGGGATTACTGTAGGGTTAGTATAAATGGGTGGTTGTTGGTTGGCACAGACTCGGTGGGCCGAAGGGCCTGTTTCAGTGCTGTATCTCTAAATAAATAAATAAAACTCAGAGCTTTGGCTCAGAGTAGATCAGCTGGAGGCTGAGCTGCAGACACTGTGATGCATCAGGGAAGGGGAAAGTTATCTGGACACTTTGTTCCAGTAGGCAGTCACACCCCATAGGATAGTGTCTTCTGATTTGGTCAGGGACAGTGGGGGTGTGACTGTGAATGAGGCAGGTAAGGGGATCGAGAAGGCAGAAGTGGAGGAGCCTCAGCCCTTGCAATTGTCCAACAGGTGTGAGTTTCTTTCAGCTTGTATGGCTGAGATCGAGGGCTGCAGGGTGGATGAGCAAACTGACCATGACGCTGATATAGGAAGCCATTCAAGCAGGGGGAGTAAATAGGAATGTAGTGGTAGTAGTAGATAGTATCGTCAAAGGGTTAGACACAGTTCTCAGTGGCCCAGAATGAGAGTCCAGAAGGCTGTGGTGCCTGCCCGGTGCCAGGGTTCGGGACATCTGCTTGGGACTGGAGAGGAACTTGCAGTGGGAGGGGTTTTGGTCTCCTTAGTTGAAAAAGGATATAATTGATTAGAAGCAGTTCAGAGAAGGTTCACTCGACTAATTCCGAGGATGAAGGGCTTATCTTTTGAAGGCAGGTGAAACAGGTTGGGCCTATACCCATTGGAGTTTAGAAGAATGAGAGGTGATCTTATTGAAACATATAAGATCCTGAGAGGACTTGATACAGTGGATACTGGGAGGATGTTTCATCTTGTGGGGGAGACTAGAATTAAGGGACACAGCTTATGAATAAGAGATCTCCTTTTTAAGACTGAAGAGGAGACATTTTTTTTCTCAAAGGATCGTTCGTCTGTTGCATTCTGTTCCCCAGAAAGCAGTGGAGGTTGGGTCATTGAATTTATTCGAAGCTGAGTTAGATAAGATTTTTGATAGACAAGGGAATCGAGGTTTATGGGGGGTGGACAGGAAAGTGGAGTTGAGACCACAACTGGATCAGCCATGATCTTATCAAATGACAGAGCAGGCTTGAAGGACTGAATTGCCTACCCCTGCTCCTATGTTGCTATGTCATTGCACATGAGAAGTTATGACCAAGTACAATATTCAGGTCAAAGAGTTGGAGGATGGCAAAATAATTCGATAATGGGGAGGGAGAGGGGAGAGGGGGAAGGCAATAGATTGGGAGGGGGTGTGGGGGTAGGGAAGAGAAGAATTTTGGGGTTGCAATAGTCAGTAGTTGGATCCAGCAGAGGGGGAAGCTGGTAAACTGTCTCAATGGGGAAGGAGCACAAGACCATTAAAATCTCTCTGCAGGCCAGGATCCCTCATCTGTGTGGGGGAGAAGCAGGCATTGAAGCTATGTCAGCAGAATGAAAAACCTAGCTTAGTGTGTGTTAGGATCACGTCTAGCCTGGCGTCTCGATGGGAATGGTTGCTTCAGGAAACGCTGTCAGTACCTTTTTGATCACTTTTCCTGTTCGTTTGATATGAGAGGATGTTGCAAGTGAGGTCAGTTGCTTAAACTTTGAAGCATTTAGCGAATCTCCAGCAATAACTTCTCTGACCACCCCATCAGCTTTGGAGTCTGCCAATAATCTGTTCTTGGCCTCCTCCTCTTCCTTATCTAAATGCTGCCCTTATGTAACATCATCTGCAGTCAGTGTCCTGACCTGACATTATATGGTCATAACGATACAGAAGGAGGCCATTCAGCCCATCGAGTCCATGCCAGCTCTCTGTAAAGCAATCCATTCAGTCTTATTCCCCCCCACTGTGTCCCCGTAGCCCTGCGAATTGAGTTCCCTCAAGTGCCCATCCAATTTCTTTCTGAAATGCTTGATCATCTGTGCTTCCACCACCCACGTAGGCAGCTGGTTCCAGGTCATTATCACTCGCTGCATTTAAAAAAAAGTTCTTCCTCAAATTCCCCTGCATCTCTTGCCCAAAGCCTTAAATCTGTGTCTCCTAGACCTTGTATCATCAGCTATTGGGAATAGCATTTTTTTGTCTACATTATCTAAACCTATAATAATCTTGTACACCTCTATCAGATCTCCCCTCAACCTCCTTTGCTCCAAGGAGAACAATCCCAGATTCTCCAAGCTAATCTTTTAGCTAAATTCCCTCATCCCTGGAACCATTCTGGTAAATCTGCTTTGCACCCTTTCAAGGACCATATCCCTGGAAATAAATCCCATCTGATGAAAGGTCACAGACCTGAAATGCTAACTCTGCTTCTCTCTCCGCAGATGCTGCCAGACCCGCTGAGTATTTCCAGCACTTTGTTTTCATTTCAGATTTCCAACATCTTTTATTTTGCTTTTATAATAAATCCCAGTGCTTTGTTAGTATTTTTAATTGATTTGCTCGCCTGTATCCTTGGGCCTTTTTGCTCCTCTTCCCTAGTTTCTTCCTTTTCTAAAGGTATAGGTAATGTTGCCATTTTTCCTACTAAAGTATAGCATCTCCCATTTACCTATGCCAAAGTTCATGTGCCAATTAACTGTCCAGTCTGCAAGTTTTCTAATGCCTTATTATGTTTCATTCCTCAGTATTAGTTATATAGTGCCTCCCATCTACCCTCACCCCACCCAATTTGGTATCATCTGCAACTTTTGATAAGTTATTTATTCCTAAAAACAAATCATTAGCATAAATTATGAACAGTGGCCCCAGCACTGATCCTGTGGAGCACTGCTTTCCACTGAACTCCAATCTGGAAAAATTACCCTTTAGCCCTCTCTGCTAGTTTCTAGCTAATTTGCTATCCATTCATCTATTCATGCCCTGATTCCACATGCCTTAACTTCTGTTATGAGCCTACTATGTAGCACTTTACCAAAAGCCTTTTGAAAATCCAAGTATATGAGATCTACTACATTACCCTTTTTGATTCTTTTCATGACGACTTCAGAGAATTCTAACAGGTTGATTAATCATGACTTAGCCTCCTGGAACTCATGCTGTCAATTTACATTGTTTTCTATCTCTGGGTACTCTATCACTTCTTTTAGTGTAGATTCCAGTATCTTCCCCATCCTGGATGTTAAGCTGACTGGTCTATAGTTCCCAGGTTTTGTGCCAGCTCCCTTTCTGTATAGGCTGTATATGCTGACAACGCAACCACTAGGGGTCGCAGTACTAGCACATGCGCAAATGCAGCCTCCTCCACTGAAACATCACTGTCTGCGACGTTTCAGGCAGGTGCATGGATTAAAGATGGCGCTGCTCAATTTATCACAACAAAACAAATTCAACCTGAAAATCCCCTCGATGGCTGCTATCGCTGCCTCCATCGCATCCCCAACAGTATCCCGCTCCCTCCTGCCATTGAGCTTCTCTTTGCCAGTCCCTCCTGCACCTATCTTCTCACTGCTGGCTCCTCATAGCTTTCCCTTAGCCACTTGCTCCAGTCTCGCCGCTAGCCCCCCACCCCCCACAGCCACTCGCTCCAGACCTCGCCACTGCTCCCTCCCCTCAGCCGATCGTACCCCACTCCTCGCTTCTCCCACCCCACTCTCCAGCCGCTAGCTCCAGACCGCGCTGCTTCCCTCCTCTCAGCCACTCGCTCCCACGTTCGGTTGTTCTCTGCCAAGCTGTCCAAAGAAGCAAGGCGGGCCACGAGGGGTGACGGGCCACAAAGGAGAGAGTGACTGAGAGAAGGGAAGCGGTGCGTCCTGGAGCTGGCGGCTAGAGGGACGGCGATGGGGAAGCAGGAAGCGAGTGGCCGGGGGTTGCTGGGGTTGGGAAGCGAGGAGCGGAGAACAGTTGGCCGAGGGGAAGCGGGGGATAAGCAGTGGCAAGGTCTGAAGCGACCGGCTGAGGGGGAGGAAGCTTTGAGGCCTGGAGCGAGTGGACAAGTGGGGGGGGGGGGGGGAAGAGTGGCCACTGGAGCGGGAGCAAGTAGCTGAGGGAAGGCAGCAGCGTTGCGGGGATCAAGTGACGTGAAGCGGCGATTGAAGCAGGGATGGTGGGAAGGAGTGGGGTACAGTTTGGGTGAATCGAGATAGCTATTGAGGGGCGAGAATGTCATTGCGTGGTGACATACTATGTGCATTCATTCTGGTAGGCCGGAAAATGTTCGCACAGATTGGCGTCTGCGATCGCTCTGCGCATGTTCTGTGTTGTCAGGAGTCACTTTGTTTTGTATATTGGAACATGAGCTGTCTGTCTGTCCTCTGGCACAACCCCTCTGTCTGTGGAACTTTTAGTTTATATAATCTAATGCCTCTGTTGTGTATTCCCTAGTTTGTTTTATTTTTTCACTTTTTATCCCATTTGCATTAATATTCTTCAACCCATACTCCAGTGAAATGTCTATTTCATTACCACATTCAGTGAAAACTCAGGCAAGTAGGTATTCCATACTTCAGCTGTTTTTTTCATCATGATTGTGTTTACCATGCTCATTCTTCAGTGGCCGTATATGTACTTTGATTTGGGAGATAAATTAGAGGAACTATGAACCTGAAGGTACAGCAAATCACATTTAGAAACAGAAAGCATGGCACAAAGGAACATTCAACTCAGCACTACTCAACAATAAATTGGTGAATGGAAAAGTATCAAAGCCAGCTCTCATATGTATGCTAATTGCACCCAGTTCTCCTACTCCCCCACCATGCTTAACCCTGTGAGAACTTCCATACTTGTCTGATATCTTTGAGGCACAACTTTCAGCTGAACATTGGGCAGAACATAGTTTTTGACCCCTGACTTAAATTTCATCCCTTGCTGCTGAATCCATTTCACTTCCTCATCAGTTGCTAAGACTGAACCAGAACATGTAAAACCTTACCGTCCCTTTGATGCAGTGCTGAGCTTTAATCCATATCCTCTCCACTAAGAGTTTTTTTACCTCTACTTACTGAAGCTGTTATCCATGCTTTGTTACCTTGAGACTCATGGCAATGCCCTCTGCTGGTTTCCATCATCCTTCCTCCATAAATTTCAACTTGTCCAAAACTCAGCCTCCTATAAGATATCTTGCACTAAGTCCTACTAACCCATCACTACTATTAATTTCTTGCCTCTCAACATATTAATTTTTAAAAACCTTTCTTCAAATCCATTCATGGCCTTGCCAAACTCTACTTCTGCAACCACCTCAACCTTATCTCCATCCACATCCTTCAGCCCTCTGAATCTGGCCATTTGCACATTTCTTCCTCTTCACACCATCCCTCCCCAAACCCTCAATTCTCTAGCCATAGACTTGTATTTCCCATTTTAGTCACTAAAGCTGTACAATGATAAATATGGCTTTCTGACATCACCACCCCACCTGCTTTGAAACATTTTGATCAAATGAAATGTAGTTGTTTTCAGACATGATTTAATCCTTCTGTATTAAAAATAATGCTGTTAATTAAAGGAACATGCATACCATAGACTATTTTCAGTCACAAGCTGGATGAAGTACATTGCAGCCGCAAAATGAAATGATTGTTGAACTTGGCTTATTTTGAGAATGCAATATGACAGATGTTCACTGTACAATTATATCAGACGTAAAAAATTATTTTGGAAGATTCACTGTGCTAAATTTTCTTATGCATTTCATTTACTGACCTTGAGGTCTTGCCCTTGTATTCTCTATTGAGAATTTAATGTCATCTAAAAAATTGATTTGTTTCTCTTGCACTGTCTCAGCCGTAATTGTGATTAATAATAGTTAGCTGGGAAAAGGCAGACTAGTTTGTCTGTCTGCAATTACTTTGTGATAAATGGAGTTCTTTTACTTGTCTATTGGTGCATTGAAGAAAACTCATTTAATATCAGGTTGAAGACTGGAAGCAGTACAAACTTCATTCGTTCTCGTAAGATGTCTGTTGCACTAAAGTTAGAATTGTTGAAAGATGGGAAAGTTGAATTTATATAAGTGCCTTACCACATCTCAATTTTTTTTGTACGTCAAATGTTTTATTTTAACCTTTTTAAGTGGCAAACACAGCAGCCATTTTGCATACAGCTAGTCTGGCAAACTGCAAAGAAGTGAATGCCTGAACTATTTTTTGGGTAGTGTTGGTAGTTGCACAGACATTACAAGAACCCCCTTCCCTTCACAATAGTATTCAATCTTTAATGCGCACTTGAATTAACAGATGGGTCTTGGTTTTTAGTGTCTCATCTGAGTGTTGAACTTCCAGTAATGCAGGACTTGGTACAGCACAGATGCGTCACCCTAGATTCTGTACTACTGTCCTATTGTGTAGTTTGAACCTACATTACTCTGAAGTAGAGTGGCATCAATTACTATCCAACTGACATTTGATATCTATCTTTTTAGAATGATAATTGCTAGCATTAAATGTAGCTTAGAATGACATGGAAATGATCAGCAACTATTTCATTTATTACAGCATTTCTGTTGAATGTGGGTGAAATTATATCCCATTATCAGACTGGAAATCCAAGTGCAGATAGATAGTGGGATGTTCTGTACATTGTTTGCATGAAAGTGGCAACGCAGGTGGATAAGGTAGTCAAGAAGGCATACGACATGCTTGCCTTCATCGGTCGGGGCATAGAGTATAAAAATTGGCAAGTCATGTTGCAGCTGTACAGAACCTTAGTTAGGCCACACTTAGAATATTGCGTGCAATTCTGGTCGCCACGCTACCAGAAGGACGTGGAGGCTTTGACGAAGGTACAGAGGAGGTTTACCAGGATGTTGCCTGGTCTGGAGGGCATTAGCTATGAGGAGAGGTTGGAAAAACTCGGATTGTTTTCACTGGAATGACGGAGGTGGAGGGGCGACATGATAGAGGTTTACAAAGTTATGAGCGGCATGGACAGAGTGGATAGTCAGAAGCTTTTTCCCAGGGTGGAAGAGTCAGTTACTAGGGGACATAGGTTTAAGGTGCGAGGGGCAAAGTTTGGAGGGGATGTGCGAGGCAAGTTTTTTACGCAGGGTGGTGAGTGCCTGGGAGGTGGTGGAAGCAGATACAATAGCGACGTTTAAGAGACATCTTGACAAATATATGAATAGGAAAGGAATAGAGGGATATGGGCCCCGGAAGTGCAGACGGTGTTCGTTTAGGCAGGCATCAAGATCGGCGCAGGCTTGGAGGGCCGAATGGCCTGTTCCTGTGCTGTACTGTTCTTTGTTCTTGTTCTTTGATATGCTCACTATTCAATGAGTCGAATACATTAGCCAAGGAAGGAAACTGAAATGCTTGCTCAAAAGTTAGAAACTAAATGTGGGAAGCAAGTTACTCTCAGCTAGTTTTGGGTAGAGGCTGATAACCTGAAATTGTGAAAATAATGCTTCCAAAAATTATAATTTAACATCTGTGAATTAAATGGACCTTTTCAATGGTCCTTGTTGCTAGTGTGTCACAAAGAGCCATGACATACATAATAAGTTAAGGCCTAGAATTCGTTACTCGTGCTTTGGACACCGCATTGGATGGAATGCTAAATCAATTCTGGAAATCCAAGTGCTTCTGCTGACTCTTAAGTTCTCTGTTCTGTAGGGTTTTATTTCATAGCACAAGATGTTGGATTTTTCCTTGCGTAGTTATGCCTGGGGGCAGTAAAATTATCAAGGCCATATAATGGGTTTTAACCTTTTAACAATGTTCACTCTGCTGTTGGTTTTGAAATGTTGAAGCAAAAATGTTGTGTACTTTTGGTGCATAATGTAGAAAGTAATTAATTTTTCTAGGAACTTTGTCATGTTACAGTTAATGTGGGGCTTTGTGCTTTCTCAATCATTTTATTAGTTTTTGGCCAGTGGAGTCACTTCTGATTAACATTAGGATGCATTCATAAAACTTGTGCTTGACCAGGCTTAGTCATATTGAGATGGAATTTGTTCCTGGACAATACTGTACAAGCATTAGTTTCAATTATTATTTAGCTGCTTCTTCCACGCCATGGCTAAAACATTTTTCATATAAACTTGCTTTTTTGCTGTCTTTGATGTATGGTGAATATTGGATCTGACTGTCTGTTAGAGGTGATGGAGTAAAGAAATTGTAAGCAAGATTGCAAATATGGCAGCCACGTGACCTGAAGGTTTTCAGCTCACTAGTCAAATGAATATTCGATTTACTATGATAAAAATATAAACTGAGGAAATATGACAAGATGGATGTGCAAATTAACACTCCGACAAAGCTAATGATGCACTCCAAGTACCTTCTGCTTTTGGAGCTGTGAGCAGCTTCATTTTCTATGCAGGGATGTTTGTTTTCTGGCTGTTCAAATGTCAGTGCAATTCCACATAGAGTTACAGTTGTGTTGGAGGTGCACAGTCAAGCATGCATATTAGTTTGAACACCCTGTAGTGACAATAATGTTGCATCCAGTCAACTACTGCTTGTGTCCTTTTCTGGACAATTACATTTGTAACTACAGTATCTATTTAGTGATATTTATGTGTGCAGTTGAAAGTGACTTAATACTTTTCCTTCCCTCTCTCCTTCAATGTATAGAGTTGCCTCATGGACAAGTTTGTGGAGTGATGTTTTAAGGTGATTTGCTAAGAAAGTCCTTCATGGATTATTGTGCTGCATGAATGAATATAGAGAGGACTCTACAGCATAATGTTTACCTGATAAAAATGTTGCACACCAACTATTTCATTATGCATTTCTACTAAATTTAAGTGCTAAATTGCACAGGTTTTTTGAGGTCAAGAGAATTCAATTAAATTACACAGTTGAAGGTGCAACATAGATTTGCAGTCAGCTGTGCTGGTTGCAAATGCTGCAGCAAGGAATACAGAACTCAACACCAATTGTTCATATTTTAAAAGCTATATCTAGTTAGACCAAGTCCCTGTGACCAAAGAATGCACCTTACTCAAACAGTTGAAGACACAGCTTTAATAAATGTTAGTGTCTTCATTAAAACCTTCAGATCTTTGCATTTTCTACATGTAAATTCTCCAGTTTGCACCGAACCTGTGGACTGTGCAGCATGATACTGTTTTGGGGAGCACTGAGCTTGATAGTCTGTAGAGCTCAATAAATCAAATGCCACTACATTTCTCCTCTTCTAAATAAAAACATCTATCACACAGTATTAATTTGCTATGTTTAAAAGATTGATCTCTCAACATGAAGTGTGTACTCAAGCATTTTGTGTCTTGCTTCTAGTGGGTAAGTTACGAAAACGATGGTTGAAGGAGAGTATCTCGGATGTCGGTGTGGGGATGCTGAAATCTGTTAAGCAGTATGTGGATCCCAACAACATCTTTGGAAATAGAAACCTCCTGTAAATCCGATGTGCTCAGCTGCTAAAGTTTGGATTCTTGGAAAGTAAGCAAATCCTACCATCTTAAAGTTGAAATCGCCAGACTATCAAAAAAACTAGCAACTTGCACTTCGTGAACAAAGCATTTGTTGGCAAATAATTTCTTTAATTTGGGACACAGCACACGTATTTGCAGAAAAGATGTGAAACTTAATGTTAAGAGCTGTGCCCTGTTTCAATAAAGCTGAGTGTTTTTGATTTGTATTCGGCAAGCAGGACATGCAGTTGTCGGTTTAAAAAAAAATGCTAGGAGGTCATTTATAATCTTGTAATTTTCTTTCTTAAAAGGCATGGGTGGTCAGCTCTGATTGTAATTTCTGCCTACTTAATTCCTTTAAAAACTTTTGCACCAATCACATAGCCATACCTGCTTGTTATTGGTAACTTTTTTGCATGTTAATTCGATTCTATAAGCATATGTTACTAAATGTTAAATATCAACTTTATAAAATGTTCTCTCTAATCCAGTGACTTTTCTGTATGCTTCCTCCTAAGGGGAAAAATATCATTGTACAGAATGCAGACTGTATCGCACGCACATCCTTTGAATTATGGGTTTCTGATTAAAATGTTGCAAATGTTAACTTCCAGGAAGCAGAAATATTCTTAGTGCCCTGGGGACTAAAGGATGACATTTACAAAATAGAGATACATGGATAATGTTACTTGCATCATCCATACTAATTAAAGTATTTTTTGGACTCTTTCAATATTGGATACTTTTTCAGTTGTCTTTTATTATGAGTGTGTTCTATTCCAAGTTATGCTGAGCATTAAACAGGTTTCAGTAAATCTAAATTTACAGACACAACACAGTTTTTTACTTGCATGGTATATTAGAAATTGTTACATTTAGTATATAACATTACTGTGGTGTGTGATTACTTATTTTACTATTCAAGGCATCAATATTTTGCTTGGATGAAAATCAAGATTGGTGTGTGATAACATTTAATGATTAGCAGTGTGCAATGTTCTAGATTGCATTTGAAAATGTTTACAGTTCTTCCAGAAGCTGTATCCATTTTTACTAAACATCCACTGTTAACTTGAGTTTCTGGCATTTCACTCATGAAAAGACTAACCTAACTTAGATATTGGTGAACCATTGGCTGTATGATCAATACTTTTAGCTCCCTCAAGTGGTTGTGAATATGCTGTGCCTTTTACCAGTGGTAATTTTCATCTGACTGCAGAGGTGCATATTTTTCTGGTGTGGTTTATTTAGATAAAAATACGCTGTAAGGAATTCATTCATTAGAAGTGATCGCACCTGTAACTTGAAGATTACAAATAATGTGCTCATACTCAGCGATGAAGCAGGAACAAATGCAAATTAAAGTGCCAGTTTGAGCCATTGTGAGTTAGATGATGAGCTGAACCTGGGAATTTCTCAGTTTGTTCAGAGACTGGGGCGAGAGGAGAGACCAAAAGAGAGAACACAAATTGGAAGGGGGATTTCTTTCTGCCTTCCCATAGCTATCCACAGAGGCAACCTAGAAACTGGTTGTATGTGCAAAACTTTTCCTGCAGTTATGAGGCTAGGGAGCCAAGGATAAATTACAAATAAAAAGAGACACTTTGCTAAATATTAGCTCAATTTTTGGCTGTATCTCCTTTTATTTCTTATAAAGTTTAGAAATAAATGCACATTTTTGAATCTTCCACCAATTCGCCAAGTGTTTTTTCTTGAAGTAATTCATAAAATCAGTATGCCAGAAACTCATTGTGACTTATTTGTAAACATTCTGTAGCTGAGCAATGTTTTGTAAATCTAGTTTACAAAGTTTTCACATTCTCAACAGACTTGAGCAGTTTCCTGTCCTTTAAGTCTGGCTCCTACATTGCTGTTGGTAACGTACTGATGTGATTTAATTTGGATTTCATTTTAAATAAACTTGTAAGAAATTGCTCATCGGACATTTGAATTTCTTTAAACCATTTCAGTGACGGGACTTCATTTGTAACAATGCGACAAGCATTCTAAGCATTTGTAGGATGCCAAAAACTTGCATTTAAAGTTGTGTTTAATAAATAAAATAAGAAAATCATATGCATGAAAATAACTTGCAAGGAAATACTAAAACAGTTGTTTCAGGGATACATTTTAAGCTCCTCCTTGCCAGTTACTGCTTCTGGCCTCCCGACACATTCCTCACCATAATCCCTTCCTATCTAACCTCTGCTGTGGCACGGGTATCTCCACTTCAGTGGCTTAGGCCTTCATCTGACTCCACCGTTTTTTCTTTTTGACCTATCCCTTCACAATAACTCTCAATCATGGCCACTCACAATTGTGGCATGACATAGAAAAGTAAGAACAGGAGTAGGCCATTCAGTCCTCAAGTCTTTTCCGTTATTCAGTTATATCATGGCTGACCTAGCCTTAAGACCCCAATATATAACTGTTGCACTCTGATCACTTTTTATCTTCATTCATCTATATTGTTTCTAGCTTCTCTAGTAATTTTCTACCCCTGCTAAAAGCTACTTCCAAGCTTTCTCCAGCACGCTCTTCCCTGCTCTGGTCTGCCACCTGCAATGATGTTGCTGTCTCCATCAATCTTCTCCACAAATCTTTCACATCCACCTTCAATGCCTTTCTCCCCTTCCAGTCCTGCCAGGTCTTTTCTAACACCTTTTGCCCTTCCTGGTATAACAATCATCTCCACAGCCTCAAATTAACTCAAACTTGAGCGCACTTTTTATTCCTGTGGTCTGGCTGTCCACGGGCAGATCTGGTTTGATCACCTCAAATTATACTATTGCCTCATCTCCTGAGTCAAAACTACCTACTACTCCAAGATCATCTTGGAGAGCAAAATCTCAGTAGTATGGCATGGGATGAGGCTGTTCAGCCCATTGAGTCTGCGCCAGCTCTTTCAAAGAGCAATTCAGTTAGTCCCTGCTTTTTCCCCATATCTCTAATTTTTTTCTCCTTCAAATATCTGAAATTTCCATTTGAAAGTTACTATTGAATCTGTATCCACCCTTTCAGACACTATTCCTAATCCTATCTACTCATTGCATTGAAAAAAAAGTTTTTCTTTGTCACCTCTGGATCTCTTGCCAATTGCCTTTAAATTTTTGGCCTCTAGTTATTGATCCTTCAGCTACTAAACGCAGTTCATTTTTATTTATTCTCTCAACTTTTTGTGATTTTAAGCACCTCTATCAAATCTCCTCTTCGCCTTCTCTGCTCTTTGGAGAAGCTGAGAACTCTCCTGTCTATCCATGTATCTGAAGTCCCTCATCCCGGGTACCATTCTAGCAAATCTCTTCAGTAACCCCTTCAAAGCCTGTAGTGTAAAGTGTAGTGCCCAGAACTGGACACAGTACTCCAGCTGGGATCTGAATTACCATGTTTTATATAGGCTTAACATTACTTCTACCAAATAATTCCAAATTCCCTTTCTCCTTTGCTGTCTCCTCAGACTACACTCTACCTTCCCTCAACTCTAAATTCAAGGAAATTGACTTAATTTATGCTCTAAATTAAGGATATCTATACAGAATTACTGCTTTCCTTTTTACTCCTTGGTTCCCCATCTACGCTGCATATAACACTGCCATCATCCTCCTTTGCAGCTTCTTGTGACATTTTACTCTGTTAGAGGCACCAGCTGTTTAGTTCATTCATCTTGTCCATGAAGCCTAATACTTCTCCAATAGTCTACTCTTATCCCAGCTCCTAAACACCCAGCTTTTTCACCACTTTCACATGTTTGCAAACATCAATCTGGCACTGTCTGGGGTCTGACATTGTTTGCTCCTCCTCCTCAAATTACTGCTGTCAGTTCCTTCTAAGAAAACCAACCTCAATTTGTCTGCTGTTAAAACTTATCACTTTTGCTCAAACCTTTTCTTCAAGACTTGGATACCTCCCAACTGGCTGCTAACTTTTGCAACTCTGACTGAAATCCCTTCAATCTGGCTTCAGCCTCGCCCCTTCACAGTACCAAAACCTCACTGTTCAAAGTCACAAATGATATCTTGTGTGAGAGATGAGAGGCGGTGCCCATCTCATTCATTCTTCTGCCTTCAATACTGTTAACCACTTCACCCAACTTCAATATCTCCTCTACAACCCACCTCAGAGGCACTGCTTTTGCCGAGATCCAGGCTTGCTGGGCTCAAAGAACAACAGAGAACAAAGAACAGTACAGCACAGGAACAGGCCATTCGGCCCTCCAAGCCTGCGCCGATCTTGATGCCTGTCTAAACTAAAACCTTCTGCACTTCCGGGGGCTGTATCCCTCTATTCCCATTCTATTCATGTATTTGTCAGGATGCCTCTTAAACATCGCCATCATACCTGCTTCCACCACCTGCCCCGGCAGCAAGTTCCAGGCACCACCCTCTGTGTAAAGAACTTGCCTCTCACATCCCCTCTAAACTTTGCCCATGCACCTTAAACCTATGTCCCCTAGTAACTGACTCTTCCACCCTGGGAAAAAGCTTCTGACTCTCCACTCTGTCCATGCCGCTCATAACTTTGTACACCTCTATCATGTCGCCCCTCCACCTCCGTCGTTCCAGTGAAAACAATCCGAGTTTATCCTTTATCCAACCTCTCCTCATAGCTAATACGCTTCAGACCAGGCAGCATCCTGGTAAACCTCTTCTGTACCCTCTCCAAAGCCTCAACATCCTTCTGGTAGTGTGGCGACCAGAATTGCACACACTATTCCATGTGTGGCCTAACTAAAGTTCTGTACAGCTGCAGCATAACTTGCCAATTTTTATACTCTATGCTCCGACCGATGAAGGCAAGCATGCCATATGCCTTCTTGACTACCTTATCCATCTGCGTTGCCACTTTCAGTGACCTGTGGACCTGTACGCCCAGATCTCTCTGCCTGTCAATACTCCTAAAGGTTCTGCCATTTACTGTATACTTCCCACCTGCATTAGATCTTCCAAAATGCTTTACCTCACATTTGTCCGGATTAAACTCCATCTGCCATTTCTCCACCCAAGTCTCCAACCGATCTGTATCCTCTGACAATCCTCATCACAATCCGCAACTCCACCAACCTTTGTGTCGTCCACAAACTTACTAATCAGACCAGCTACATTTTCCTCCAAATCATTTATATATATATACTACAAACAGCAAAGGTCCCAGCACTGATCCCTGCGGAACACCACTAGTCACAGCCCTCCATTCAGAAAAGCACCCTTCCACTGCTACCCTCTGTCTTCTATGACCGAGCCAGGTCTGTATCCATCTTGCCAGCTCTCCTCTGATCTCGTGTGACTTCACCTTTTGTACCAGTCTGCCATGAGGGACCTTGTCAAAGGCTTTACTGAAGTCCATATAGACAACATCCACTGTCCTTCCTTCATCAATCATCTTCGTCACTTCCTCAAAAAGCTCAATCAAGTTAGTGAGACACGACCTCCCCTTCACAAAACCATGCTGCCTCTTGCTAGTAAGTTTGTTTGTTTCCAAATGGGAGTAAATCCTGTCCCGAAGAATCCCCCCTCTCCTAATTTCCCTACCACTGACGTAAGGCTCATCGACCTATAATTTCCTGGATTATCCTTGCTACCCTTCTTAAACAAAGGAACAACATTGGCTATTCTCCAGTCCTCTGGGACCTCACCTGTAGCCAATGAGGATACAAAGATTTCTGTCAAGGCCCCAGCAATTTCTTCCCTTGCCTCCCTCAGTATTCTGGGGTAGATCCCATCAGGCCCTGGGGACTTATCTACCTTAATGCTTTGCAAGACGCCCAACACCTCCTTTTTGATAATGACATGACCCAGACTATCTACACTTCCTTCCCTAGACTCATCATCCACCAAGTCCTTCTCTTTGGTGAATGCTGATGCAAAGTACTCATTTAGTACCTTCCTCATTTCCTCTGGCTCCACACATAGATTCCCTCAAGAGCAGGCAATTGTTTGTTTCTCTTCCTCTATAATGCAGTCTTGTCTGATGTACCCAAAGATACCCCCATCTTCACCACCTACCTGTTTCCCCTCAATGACATTATCTAGAAGTATGCGGTCAGCTTCCACATCAGTTTTACTACTACCATTGATCCAGAAATGATCTATCCACACTCAAATTGCCTCTGACATCAAGGCCTGAATGAGCAAAATTTTTCTCTAGCTAAATGTCAGCAAATCAAGGAAGCCTTTGGCTCCCATCAGCACCTCTGGTCTCCACTCCATCAGGCTCCCCAGCTGCATCAGGGGTCCAAATCCTTGTTCTAATTGACCCCGCCGAGCCAAACTTCCTCCCTGCATCCATTTGGTTACCAAAGCCACTTCCTTCCACTTGTGAATGTGTCTGCCCTGTCCCCTTCATCCAAAACTTCACAGGTCATATCCACAAACACAACTCTAATCACCTTCATCCTCTCCAAACTATGCTGCTTCCCTTTGCCTCATGGTGTTCCTTTCACAATTCTAGACTTTGTGTTCAGATCTTTTCCTACCTTAATGACTTTCTATATTACATGCACTTGCTACTCTTAACACTAGATTTTTCCTTGTTGCCACCACTTCATAGTTGGTTGCTGCTCGTTCATCCACTGCACTTTGAAAACTGTCCAGTAACCTCTGCCTTGTTGGCTTTCAAAAACCTCTTAATTTTTGCTGTATTGTACAGTGCTCTGGGATGACTTTCTGGATGTGAGGAATGTTGTTCACTGCAAATTTTGGATATATTTGATAAACTCACCCTTTGGTGTTCCCCGTACGGCAGTTTCCTAGTCTTCACTATATTGTTAGGGAGCACCAGGAAGGAATTTGAGCGTATTGCTCATTGTTACTTTTGCAAGGATCCAAATGGTTATGGTTAGAGTGTAGAAACCTGGGAAGAACTTGGCTGTTCTGTTAGGGCCAAAAATAGTGCATAGAAACTAGAAATTAAAAAGGAGAAGGCAACTATTTTAAATTGCAACAAGCAAAATGAAAAGGAACGTGCAAATGCTGGAAATCTATAATAAAAACCGAAAATGCTAGAAATGCCCTGGTTTGTCAGCATTTGTAAAAGAAAACACAGGTGTGTCTCTATCGATGATGACTGACTTGTGTATTTGCAGCATTTGTACACCCGTGTCTTTTCCTCCTCCTCCTCCATCTCCTCTGCGTGACTGGAAACATAACTCATGCCAATCCCTGTTGTGAATTGCAAATAGGGTGCCCTATCTACTTGTGTGAGTCTGTATTACTCAAGATATTACATTCATGGTATTAGGTTGATTTATGTCCAGATTAATTGCAAAAAAAAAGTTCCAATGGAATCGCCCCCTTTTTAATATGTGCTAGCTCTCTTAGTAATTAACCTTGTTTATACTGCAGGGTGAATTCAGCAACAAAACGATGCATACCACAAAAGTTGTAGTACAACGATACATAGAGCTCTCTGATTTCCTCTGAAATTTGTTGGGCAATAGTGTATGTGTAATACACTCCAAAAGGCATACATATTAGTGGATGCATGGAGTGTGCACTGTGGAAACCAGACTAATTATCTTGATGTAGTGCTTTTGCTTCGTAAGCATTATTTGTCCTGGCACAGGCTGCAGGTTGTAATGAGGGTTTTGTATGCTCCGTGACGTTCCTTTTAACATCACTGAGTAAATTTTCTATTTACCTGCCTTGGTTCTGTAACCCTTTATATCCATGCTTCACAAAAATCTTACAAATCTTGGTTTTGAAATTTTCAGTTGACCAAGCCTTAAGAACTTACTGGGGGAGAGAACTCCAGATTTCCACTACCCTTTGCATGAAATGGGGATTCCTGACATAACCCCTGAACAGCCAAGCTCTAATTTTAAGGTTATGCCTCCCCTTGTTCTGGTCTCTTCCAATGGAGGGAATAGTTTTTCTTTATCTTCTCAATCAAATCTTTTAATCATCTTAAATATCTGAATTAGATCACCTTAATTTTCTATACTCCAGGGAAAACAAGCCTAGTCTTTGCAACATGTCCTCCTATTTTAACTTATGGAGGGAATGCTATTGATGAGCAGTTGAAGATGGCTGGGCCTACAATGCTACCCTGCGGATTTCCTGCAGCGATGTCCTGGGACTGAGATGATTGGCCTCCAACAACCACGGCCGTCTTGCTTTGTGCTAGGTATGACTCCAACCAGTGGAGAGCTTTCCCCTGATTCCCATTGACTTTAATTTTTCTAGGGTTTCTTAATACCACACTTGGTCAAATGTTGCCTTGATGGTGAGGGCAGTCACTTTCACCTCACCTCTGGAAATCAGCTCTTTTTTTCCACGTTTGTACCAAGGCTGTAATGAGGTCTGTAGCTGAGTGGCCCTGGAGGAACCCATTACTGGATATCATTGAGCAGGTTATGGATGTGTAAGTGCCACTTTGATAGCACTGTCGATCATCACTTTGCAGATGATCTTGAGTAGACCGATGGGCGTGGTAATTGGCCAGATTGGATTTGTCCTGCTTTTTGTGCACAAAACATACTTAGGCAATTTTTCACATTCAGGTAGATGCCAGTGTTTTAGCTGTACTGGAACAGTTTGGCTAGGGGCGCTGCTAGTTCTGGAACACAAGTCTTCAGTACTACAGCTGGAATGTTGTCAGGGCCTATAGCCTTTGCTGTATCCAGTGCCTTCAGTTATTGATATCACGTGGAGTGAATCGAATTGTCTGAAGACTGGCATCTGTGATGCTGAGGACCTCAGGAGGCAGAGATGGATCATCCACTCAGCACGTCTGGCTGAAGATGTTTGCAAATGCTTCAGCCTTGTCTTTTGCACTGACATGCTGGGCTCCTCCTTTGTGGAGCCTCCTCTTCTAGTTAGTTAAATTGTCCTCCACCATTCACAACTGGACATGGCTGAACTTTGATATAATCTGCTGGTTGTAGGATTGCTTAGCTCTGTCTGTAACATGTTGCTTCTATTATTTAGCCAGAGTGTCTCCTGACAACGTAGCCAAGTGCCAACATCATCACTGTGGTCTGAACTGCGCAGAACGCGTTCATCCTTGCGCACGCGTAAAATGCACCTGAGCTTTGCCAGCTTGCCAGTGCTGATGCGCATGATACATCATCACACAAAGGGACGTCAGTCTCCAGCGTGAGTTTTGGAAAGTGGCCTCAATCGCTGCTTCTCTTCCCCGCTCCCTCCCGCCGTTCTCTCCTGCGCCCACCTGCTTTCTGCTCCATTTTGTCGCTGCTGACTGGTCACCACTCTATCCCATCGCTCACTTCCCACCTCGCCGCTAGCACCCTGCTCATTCCTCCTTTTTTTCCCCCCCCCCCCCCCCACCCCTCCAACCCGCCACCCCTCTGGGTGGTGCGGCGGGAGGGAAGGACCACCAGTCGGGCGTGGGTGAGAATGGTGGATGAAGCAGTGTGAAGTGTCAAGAAGGAGCGGGAAACTGAATGCGATGATTGAGGCAGAGATCGCAGGAGAGAGCGGGGAACAGAAGCGGCGATCACGAGAGGGTACTGTTTTTGGGGGGTATTGGAGGTGAGGGGGTGTGGGTTCAATTGTCTTTTTCTGTTAAATGGAGCAGCGCTATTTATATTACTAGCAGCTACCTGAGACGTCGCAGACAGCAATTTTTCTGTCAGTGAGGCTGCATTTGTGCATGTACCAGTACTGTGCCACCTAGTGGTGCATTGTCAGCAAACACAGCCTTATTTAACATGCATGTTGTCCTGTGTTGCTTCATCAGTTTGGTGTCTCTTTTTTAGGTATGCTTGGTGCTGCTCTGGCATGCTTTCCTGCACGTCTCGTTGAAACATAGTTGGTCTCCTGGCTTCATGGTATTGGTACCGTGAGGGATATGCCAGGCCATGAGGTTACAGATTGTGGTTGAATACAATTCTGCTTCTGCTGATGGCCCACAGCACCTTATGGATGCCCAGTTTTGAGCTGCTGGATCTGTTCAGAATCTATCCCATTTAGCATGGTGGTAGTGCCACACAACCCAATGGAGTTGCAGAAAAGTCACCTGGTCTGGTTAGGATGTATCCTAGGTTACTGAGGGAAGTAAGAGTGGAAATTGCAGAGGCTCTGGCTACAATCTTCCATGGCTAGTTTATCTCTCCTACCCTTCTAAAATTGCCAACGCCACTCCATTATTTATCAATCCAATGGGACAATTCCTGAATTGAGAGCAAAATCCTGTGGATGCTGGAAATCTGAAATAAAAGCAGAAAATGCTGGAAATACTCAGCAGGTCTGGCAGCATCTGTGGAGAGAGAAACAGAGTTAATGTTTCAGCTCTGTGACCTTTCATCAGAAATGAAACCTGAAACGTTAACTCTGTTTCTCTCTCCATAGATGCTGCCAAACCTGCTGAGTGTTTCCAACATTTTCTGTTTTTATTCCTGAATTGAGAGGTTTAGAAGATAATAACTAAAGCAGTTAGAAATTCTGCACCTACTTTTAATATCTGGGGTGGAAACCAACAAGCCCTGGAAATTTATTTCTTTAGTCTCGCTACTTTCTCCATTTCCATTTTTATTTTTGACATTAAATCTACTAAATTGCTCCCCTTAAGTTAGTTTGTTTTCCTCACATTTCTGGTACTTTGTCCTCTTCCTATGCTGTGAAGACCGATACAAAGTAACTATTCAGTAAGTCTACCAATTCCTCAATTTCATCATCCTGCATCTGTCTTTAATGGGCCCATATTAGACTTGGCCACCTCTCAATATATTTGTAAAAACCTTTTATGCTGTCATTGATATCCATCAAGTTTTTCTCTTATTCCCTTTTTGCAGCTCTCACTACTTTCTTTGTAGACTTTTGCTGTTCATATTTCCACTGTTCCTTGCATTTGTATAAACATTTGCCTTCAATTTTATACTGTCTTTCACTTCTGTTGACCAGATTGGTAGAGCTCTTACCCTTTAGGAGTACATACAGGTCTTGTATTGAAGCAGATACCTCTTTGAACACTTCCTGCTGTTCATCTGTATTTTCACCCATTAGCAGTTCTTCCCAGATTACTGTGGTTAATTTTTACTTCTGGAAAGTTTCTGCACCAACTTTCAATCAATCTGCAGTTGCTTTTTGGATACAACAGGCTGATAGCGGGAGGCCAATAATGTTAGGTCATATGTGCTCAACAGACCATGATAGATCCGTGTATATTCCTGATGCTTCATGTGCTGCTCACGTAAAGCGCAACAATTGAAACGACAAGAACGTAACCTGAAGAATTATAAAAATGGACTTTGTCCACTTTAAAAAAAAAAAAGAGAAATGTGCTTAAACTATGGCTGCCAAATGGCCAAAAACCTCGCCTTTGTATATTCAAACTGTCTGGCAAGGACAAAATAATAGTCAAAACTAAGAGGTGCCAATTACACCCATCCTGCACCCATCAACAGACATTTTTGAATTGAAGTTGAAAGCTGGGAGAAAATCCAATCAGCAAAAAGGAAGACTCCCTGCTGTGAATTCTACATTTTCAACCAGTGCAGCAGTGAATTGGAAGTGATCCTGTCTTCAAACTGAACAGAGAAATCTACAAACACCTCAGGCCTGCAACTAAAGAGAACTTGACCTCTGAGAGAATTCTGCAAATTTACCATGAACTCCGAAACCCAACCTCACTTCAAACTACTTACCCCGTTCCTCTCTATCTGTCTTGTGTGTGTGTGTGTATATGCAAATGAGTGCGGTTCCGACAATTTCAGGATAAGGCATATTGCTCAATAAATAAATAATTAATCTTCTGTTTTTTTACCAACAAGAAAATTTGTTGCTGTTTATTTGACAAATAAAACACAAAGGATTTAAAACCCTAATAAAACACTTGCTGTGGTCAGGTGGGGAATTGAACATTGGGAACCATCCACACCCCTCACCATGTGGCTGTAACAAATTGGGGTTTCGAAGCCAGGATCTGAACTGCCAGACAAACGAGGGGTTTGGAAAATAGGAGGAAAATTGACCTCTAAAATTGTATTCTTCTGTTTTTTCTCTACAGTGCTAGAAACAAAAAATATGGCCACATTTAATGCTAAGGAGTTTGTAGAGCAGGGAGATATATCCCATGATAAGTTAAATTAAGGATTCAATATTTAAAAATCTTAGCTACAGAGGTGGGCATCACTTTTAAACAAAAAGCAAAGAAACCTTAACTGCTGAAGAGTCTAGCTAACCATTTTAAACTTACCCCTGAAACAGAAGCAAATGCTTGAAGGTTCCCTTAGTTAAAGTTTACCTACAGAGTAAGTTGGTCACTGGAGCAGTGACAGGATCATTGAGTGTACCAATGCAGGGGTCAAACTATTGATGGGCAATGACTTTGCAGAAAGCACAATTTTGTATATTATACCCAGATGGTCCAGGACAATCCACGGAGACTGGAGAAACTGAGGGGGGCATTCAAATCTCTGCACTGCTGCAGAGGGCTGAGGAAGCCCTAAAAATCCTATAGGGGGCGATAGGGCCAGTAAAAATTAAAGAGGCTAAAGGGCAGCCAGTAGAATTGAAAAAGGCCAAGATAGAGACAGTAAAATTTAAAGAGGCCAAGATAGAGCCAGAAGATTTTAAAGGAGCTGAGATAATAGTAGCAAAGGTTGAAGGAAAGGCAACAGATATATGGTTAGCCAAAGCCTTTTTTAAAGAGGGACAAGGAAAGTTCCCAAACAGACAAGCCAAGAGTGAGGGAGATGCCTCACGTGACGCTCGCGTAAAGTGCAGCGATTGAAGCTATAAAAACTCAACCTAAAGAGTTATAAAAATGGATTTTTCATTTCAAATAAAAGTGGATAATGTGCTAAAAATGAAGTGTCACGGGAGTGCAGCGGAAGCTGGACAACCACCTGTGAGCAGTAGTGTCCCAGTGGACATGAGGCAGATTAGGGAAAAGGGAAGGTAAAATACCCTAACATAAACAACACTTTGGAAGCCATCAGAAAACTAAAAGTCAGGTCAGTGTGAATGTAGTCATTGAAAAATCCAAGTGTCAGGTTCTAAAGCCAGAACTAACCAAACCCAGCAAAACCAATTCAGAACTCACTAAGGGCATAGCGCAGGAGGAGAACCCAGCTGCCTCATGGGCAAAAAAATAATTTATCACCCACTATCACCCTGGAGATAAGAATTACCAAAGTGTCAGAACCTGAATTATTAAACCCATGTGTTATGGAAGCAGCAGTTAAGGGATTAAGTACTATACAAGCAGTGGGATTTGCAAAAAACCCAGATCAATGCAGTAATAGAAATTTGCATATCACAAGCCTTGGAACAGTAAAAATGGGAAATGGATAAAAGAAAACACCAAATCTTCTAAATCAAAGCTTTCCTAGGGCAAGACTTCAATGCCCAAAAAGGAAAATTCCAATTATAATTTTTCCTCATCCAAAGAAAGGATGATGTAAAACTTAAACTTGAACAAGAAATGGCTGTTACAGACAATGCCGGCTGTAGCAGTTGTATGATTGAGGTGCGAGTGTTATGTGTGCAGTGGTGTGAACCCCAAACCTTCCAATTTACTTTCTTTCTAAACCAAAAAACCAAACAACATAAAAATGAAATCCAAGAAATTTCATTTTTTCCCTTTTAGGGGAGGCGTGACACTCATGTAAAGTGCAGCGATTGAAGCTATAAGAACTCAACCTGAAGAGTTATAAAAATGGACTTTTCATTTAAAATAAAAGTGGACAATGTGCTAAAAATGGCCAGCGAAGCTCAAAAGACCTCACTTTTGTATATTCAAACTGTCTGGCTAGGACAAAAGAATGCAGTGCAAGCTAAGAGGTGTCAATTACACCCATCAAGAGAAATTTTTGAATTGAATGTGTTCTTCTGAAACAAAGATGTGAAGTAGCCACATTGTCTATCACCACCGGGAGGAAGATCTCTGTCTCCCAACAGAGTCAAGATGTGAGAAACTTTTATCTTTAAAGGAAGCTGTCTGGAGAGAGAGGAGGGAGACCCAGAAAGAAGCATCACCAAAGCTTATCCAGCTGAGAGCTGGGAGAAAATCCAACGAGCAAAAAGGAAGACACCCAGCTGTGAATTTTACATTTTCAGCCGGTACAGAAGAGAATTGGAAATGATCCTCTGTCTTAAAACTGAACATTCAACCAAAAAAGAAATCTGCAAACACCTCAGGCCTGTAACTAAAGAGAACTTGACCTCCGAGAGAATTCAACAGGTTTACCATGAACCCCGAAACCCCACCTCGATCAAACCACTTACCCCTCTTCCTGTGTGTGTGTGTGTGCGCGCGCGCGCATGAATGCGTGAGTGGGTGTGGTTGTGACAATTTTGGGTTAAGGCATGTTGCTCAATAAATAATTAATCTTCTGTTTTAAACCTATAAGAAAACCTGTCGCTGTCTGTTTATTTGACAAATAAAACACAAAGGGGTTAAAACCCAAATAACAAAAGCACTTGCTGCAGTCAGATGGGAGTTGAACAGTGGGAATCACCACTCCCCTCACTACATGGCTGTAACATTCATTAATCCGTGACTGGAACTAATTTTCTGTTTGGTACAATGGCCAGAATCTTCCCTTTCTTGGTTTTTGATCGGGTTCAGGTCCTCTCTCCTCTTTAGGGCAATGGGCAACTATTAACTTAAAGCTATATGTGCACTCCTGGGATTTGATAATACAAATACTACACGCATGATAAGAGTCTGGAGTATATTATAATGCATTAGCACAATAAAGAGTTGAGGTGATACTTTAAACTGAGAATCTAGTGACTCCATAGAAAATCTGTAGATGAGACACATAGCATAATCACTCTTACAAAGCATAGTTTGCTTGTCCTGTCAGCTGTGAAAGTCATGCATTTGGCAGGGTGGTAGTTTGCTCAGTTACTGTTGCAGAGCAATCTTTTCCTATCCATTTCCCAGTAGCATTGCTTTGATGTAGTTTACTTTGATACATACAGTATAAGAAAATTAAGGAGCTTAAATTGGTCAGCATTGGTTGTAATGGTTATTAAAATTGAGGTGCTCAAACTGGCACTTTCAGAAAGGTCTTTTCCTGTATTGCTATATAATTAAGTTAATCAAGATTATAAATCAAGATCCGGAGTTCTCCACCTTTTAGATTCTGAGGCTCCCCATGTTATAAAAAATCCACAGACACCCTGTAACACAACAATTTTTATACAGAAAAATTCTTCTTTGGCCTCCTTATCTCGAGAGACAATGGGTAAGCGCCTGGAGGTGGTCAGTGGTGTGTGGAGCAGCCCCTGGAATGGCTATAAAAGCCGATTCTAGAGTGACAGACTCTTCCACAGGTGCTGCAGAAAAATTTGTTTGTCGGGGCTGTTACACAGTTGGCTCTCCCCTTGCGCTTTTGTCTTTTTTCCTGCCAACTGCTAAGTCTCTTCGACTTGCCACACTTTAGCCCCGCCTTTATGACTGCCCGCCAGCTCTGGCAAACGCTGGCAACTGACTCCCACGACTTGTGATCAATGTCACAGGACTTCATGTCGCGTTTGCAGACGTCTTTATAGCAGAGACATGGACGGCCGGTGGGTCTGATACCAGTGGCGAGCTCGCTGTACAATGTGTCTTTGGGGATCCTGCCATCTTCCATGCGGCTCACATGTCCAAGCCACCTCAAGTGCCGCTGACTCAGTAACGTGTATAAGCTGGGGATGATGGCCACCTCGAGGACTTCTGTGTTGGAGATACGGTCCTGCCACCTGATGCCAAGTATTCTCCGGAGGCGGCAAAGATGGAATGAATTGAGACGTCACTCTTGGCTGACATACATTGTCCAGGCCTCGCTGCCATAGAGCAAGGTACTGATGACACAGCTTGATGCACTCGGACTTTTGTGTTCCGTGTCAGTGCGCCATTTTCCCACACTCTCTTGGCCAGTCTGGACATAGCAGTGGAAGCCTTTCCCATGCGCTTATTGATTTCTGCATCTCGAGACAGGTTACTGGTGATAGTTGAGCCTAGGTAGGTGAACTCTTGAGCCACTTCCAGAGCGTGGTTGCCAATATTGATGGATGGAGCAGAAAAATACTTGCACAATTAAACATATTTATTATTTTTGTTTTACTTAATGTGAAACTTGTTGCTGGTGCGGGACACCAAATTGAGGGTCAGCTGAGGGGGAACAGGCACCAGATCGAGGCTTAATTGAGGGGTGTAGCGATATGTTGCAGCTGCGAGCTGCCTTGGATCTGCCTGAGCAGAGAAGCTCAGTTACTGGCCATTGGATAAATCGAACGGTCGTGGCGCTTAAGCATGGGTTTGAAAATTCATTACAGAGAGAGGCATAGACAGATTGTGCAAGGCTCACGTTCTACACATTCTCTGGTTATTTTTGGTGGACCCTTTGGAACCCTTTCACTGACCTGTGGTTGAGAACCCCTGTCCTATCCCAAATCACGGCCGGAATTTTACGTTGGCTGTAGGCACCCCCCACCAGCCAAAAAAGTCTGTGGCAAGCCTGCCTCCCCCAGGCCTGGAAGCCACACTATGATTTTACGTGGCCCAAGCCCTTAATTGGCCTCAGGCAGGACTTCTGCCAGTCTGAGGCAGGAAGCCCTGCCTCCCAAGAGCTGCCGACCAATCAGCGGGCTGGATGCTCTCAGTACCAGCAGCGCCGCCGGGCGCGGTGGCCACTGCTGGGACTGCAGTCAGGAAGAGGAGCAAGAGGGCATGGCCCTGGGATGAAGGTAAGTGTGTGGGGCCTTGCCGGGGACAATCGGCCAGGCCCCAGCGAGGCAAGGGGAGTAGGTTTGGTGGGGGAATGTAGTGCAGTGGGAGCAGCTTGTGCTATGGGGGGCCGTCTATGGGGCACTGGGTGCTTGATCAGGAGGCCCTCCCCCCAGCTGCAAGGAAGCCGCCAGGTTTTACTGAGCAGCCTCCAGATGCCTTGAGCCGCCTGCCCACTGCTGGTAATATACCAGCAGTGATGGAAGGAGGCCCTTAAGTGGCAGTTAATTGGCCACTTAAGGGCCTTAATTGGCCTGGGCAGCAGGCTGCATCTCACCATCGCCACTGCTTGTAAAATTGCAGCTGGGGCGGGAAGGCGATGGGAACGGCACCCCCGCCTCCCACTCAATTTTACCACCTCACCACCCAACCCCCTCCCCCCGCCTTCAGCCTGCTCCCGCAGGGGGCATCAAATTCTGCCGATATCTTGCTCACCCATTACCCTGTGCTCACTGACTTACATTGGCCGCCAGTCCCCCAATGCCTCTGATTTAAAGCTCTCATTCTTGTGTTTAAATCCTTTCATGGCTTTGCCCTTCCCTATCTCTGTTACATGTTCCAGCTTTGCATTCCTACGTTCTTCCAGCTCTTCTGCATCCCTGCTCACTTAACTCCACCATTTATCAAAGTGAGGAAGGAACAGATATGGTTGAGGCATAATGTGATTTGATCTGGGTCTCTCATAGTGCGAAATCCATCTCCCTGACAGCACATTATGATGATGCTGGAAAGTAACTCGTCAGGCGCTAGAACTGAACAAAGAGCTGGTTTCCAATTCCACATTAAATAACCACCCCCTTCCTCCCCAGACCACCAGCTTTAACCATTATTTTGTTTCAGGCAAACCTAAAGGTCCCTGTCTCTTTAAAGTAATTGAACTCGGGCAAAATAAAATCACTATCTGAGCACAGGGTGAGGAGGCAGCCTTTAGAGACAAGGTGACACAACCAACACTCGGATAAGGAGGAAGAGAAAGAAAGCAGCAAAAACAGAAACAAAGGTAAGAAGGACTCAAGGGCCACGAGCTGTGAGGTTGCAACAACGTGTGAGAGAGAGAGGCCTGCTGGCCAGCCTGTCTTGCTTGCATACCACCTGCACAACTCATTCACTCATTCTGATCACCTCGGGATCCAAACCCCTCGGCAGGTGGGCCTGGAATTTTCCGGCGCTGGCCAGCATGCTGATTTGCCAGCGTCTTCTCGCCTCGGCCATTTTTAAGAAGGTAGGTTGGACGGGGTGATGGCTACCCATCCACAAGCGGTGGGTAGCTTGTTAATGTGATTAAAAGGCCTATTAAAGCCAATGATCAGATGTTGACTGGAATTTTCCAGTTAGTCTGCAGGCCCCGTGCCTTCCGCAGGTGCCTGGAGATGGGATTCTGGCAGCAGACTCCGTGGTGGGGGGGGGCGGGTGCCAGCGTTCCAGAATCAATTTGCGGCCCATCCTGCAGCTGCCATATCTGCATAGCCACACACAGGCTGCCCTATGAAGGGGTACCACCTCCACAATGGTGTTCCTGCAGTTGTGGCCATTTCTTTTATAAAAGCTTGTAAAAAGTGGTGAGGGTACCTCCACTTTGAGGTGCCCTCGCTCTCCCTTACCTGCAACACTAGTCTTCTACAGCCTGCCCACCATCCTTAATTGGGCAGTGAGCATGTCCTCTGGTCATTAATAGGCAAGGACTACAAGCAGGAAGGCCATCAGACCAAGGACTGGCAACAAAGTAAGTGCTGCAACCTGTGTGGTGCAGCAGGCTCTACACCTCTACAAAACCTGCCCCAAACGCTGCCTCAGTTATGCTCAGGTGGCAAGGTCTAAGAAAAGGCTGGAAGAAGGCAAGGTGAATGCGTCTGGTGCTGGGAAGGAGACAAGCAACCCTCTCCACAGCAAGGAAAGTCTACCTGAGATGGAGAAGACGGGGACGCAGCTGCAACCAGCAACCCAACACCTACGGTGCCTGGAAACCCCTTCTCTACAATGGAGGAGGAGGCAGAAGATGGACAAACTGGTCAGTGGCAGGTGGTACAAAGGAAAACCACAAAGAAAAAATCTCCATAAAAGGAACAAGCCACCACCCACACCAGTGGCAAGAGAAGGTGACCGTCTGAGACAAACTACAGCAGCTCCTCCTCGTTGGACGAGGAACGGCCATAGCAACGGCACCTGAAAAAGAAGCGGCAGAACTCAAAGGAGCTGGAAGATAAAGCCCCCCAGCTCCAGGGCACTGGAAGCTGTGATGAGCCCAGCACGCCCAAAGCGCTGAACCCAGCGACGTGCCCAGCGCACCCCAGCTCCAGGACACCGAGAACAAAGAAGCGTCTGGCGCACTCCAGCTCCGGGAAGTCGGGTGCAGTGATGTCTTTGAGAAGGAACCGAGGGGAAAGACACCAACAGCAGAGGACAACCCAAGCCTTGCTGCCTACAAGACCCTCGCGATGTCACCCCAGCAGAACAAACCAACCCTCCCCATGAGAAACCAGGAGGGGTTTCTGAGCCCAAAGAATGTGAAACAGCTTGCATACCCTATGGGGTCCATGGATCTGCAAGAGCATACCCAAGGACTGGGACTAGCAAGGACAATGGTGTGGGAAGCAACACCTAACTTTAAAATGGGTATAAAGATTGCTTCAATCAACGTGCATAGCATTAAATCCACTACGTGATGTGTTTCAACCTTGGACTACCTCGCCAAGGTCAAAGTCAACCTGCTGTTTCTGCAGGAGTGTGGAATACCACACCTCAGCACCTACAAGCAATGGTCGCGATGGTGGTCCCATGGGCCATCGATCTGGTCGGGGGTAATGATTCCCGTTCCTCCGGCCTGGGTATTCTGCTGCGGGGAGGCAACCTCATCATCTCCTAAGTTAAGGAGGTGGTAGGTGGCTGCATCCTCATAGCAGACGTAATGTACAACAATGCTCCGCTCAATCTACGTGTATGCCCCGGCTCAATGCAGCAAGCGACTGACTGTCCTCCAGCACCTCCCACTGCTGCTGGCGACATCCAGACCGGTCATTCTAGGCGGTGACTTCAACTGCATCATTAACGCAGCTGGATGATCCGGCAGGGACGACGGCAAACTGGACGCCACGTCCAGATTCCTAATGGAAACAGTAAAAGATGCCAAGCTGCACAATGTCTTCAACCCTGCAGATGGAGCGCAGCGTCAAGACCGGACGGGTCTGCCCGTTCCTGGATTGACTTCCTGTTTGTGTCCCGTGCTGTCACGATCAGATCCACTGACGTTAAGCCGGTGTTCTTCTCTGACCACTGCCTCTTACTGGCCGACTGTCACTTACAGGACGACCAGCAGGTTGGCGGGGGACATGGAAGCTCAATGCTACACTGCTAACCCCAGAGAACGTTGAGGAACTCAAAAGGGATTACAAAGATTGGAGGACCGTGAAACCCCTCTTTGAGTCTCCGGTGCACTGGTGGGAGGCGATCAAGGAGAATATCAAGAGGTTCTTTATCTTCAAAGGTGTTCAGAGGGCGAGAGAGAGAAACATAGAGAAATGTCCCGACTCCAGGAAAGAATGCAAAGTCTGCTCCAGCTGCAGTCGATGGGGGCTGAGGTCAAGGAGGATCTCCAAGAGGTGAAAAGCCAGCAGGCCTCGCTCTTGCCACGGAGGCCTCCAAGATCATCTTCCGGTCCAGAGTCCGCTCCATCGAGCAGGATGAGACGTGCTTGCATTACTTCTTCCAAAAGGTAAACAGAGAGAGCTCTGTTATCAGCAGTCTGAAGGAAGTGGATGGCTCGGTGACATCTTTGCAGTCCGACATACTAAGGATCAGCAAATCCTTTTATGCTGGGCTGTACAACGTGAAGCCCACAGACAGCATGGCTTCCCACTCCTTCCTATCATCTATCACAGAGGTCTTAGATGACAGCATGAGGGAGAGACTGGACAAACTGCTAACTCTGGATGAGCTGACAAACGCTGCCAGGTCCTTCGAGACGAGTAAATCTCCCGGAAGCGACAGCTTACTGGTTGAGTTGTATTCGGCTCTGTGGGACTGGATCAGCCCAGACCTACTAGAAGTATACGAGAGTATGCTCCTGGCCGGCAGCATGTCAGAATCCATGAGGCAAGGCATCATCGCCCTCATCTACAAGCGGAAGGGGGAGAGGGCGGAAATCAGAAATTGGCGGCCCATCTCACTGCTTAATGTTGACTACAAGATTCTGTCCAAAGTCATCGCCAGTCGGGTCAAGTCTGCTCTGGAGTTGGTGATTCACCCTGACCAGACCTGCACTGTACCTGGCAGGAAGATCTCTGATAGCCTTGTGCTACTCAGGGATACGATCGCCTATGTATGGGACAGGAGGGTGGGCACCTGCTTCATCAGCTTGGACCAGGAGAAGGCTTTTGAAAGGATATCGCACACATACATGATGGACGTGCTCTCCAAAATGGGGTTTGGGGAGAGAATCTGCAATTGGATCAAACTGCTCTACACGAACATCAGTAGCACAGTCTCAATCAATGGTGGGAATCAGAAATTTTCCTGATCAAATCTGGAGTCAGACAGGTCTGTCCTCTCTCCCCTGTCTTGTTTGTTTGTTGCATCGAATCTTTTGCTGAGTCCATTCGGAAGGATGTAGGCATAAGAGGGGTGACCATCTCAGGCAACGGAGGCACTCAGGTTAAAGCCTCCCTGTACATGGACGACGTAGCCGTCTTCAGCTCGGATCCGCTGTCCGTTCACAGACTGTTAAGCATCTACGACCAGTTCAAACTGGACTCGGGAGCCAAAGTTAACCACTGCAAGAGTGAGACCATGTTCTTTGGGAACTGGGACAATCGATCCTTTGTCTCCTTCACCGTCAGGTCAGACTACCTGAAGGTGCTGGGGAAATGGGTTGGAAGGGCGGGGCGCGCGCCAAGACCAGGAAGGAACGAGTAGCCAGGGTACACCATGCACTGAGCATGTGGGAGCAGTGATCTCTCTCCATTGTGGGTAAGAGCTTGGTTATCAGGTGCGAGGCGCTCACGTTGTTGCTGTACGTGACGCATGTCTGGCCCATACCCCACCCCTGCGCCATGGTGGTGACCCGAGCCATTTTCCACTTTATCTGGAGATCCAAAATAGACCAGGTCCAGAGGGACACTATGTTCAAACTTCTGGATAAGGGCGGGAAAAATGTACCCAACGTCGCCATCATCCTGATGAGTACCTTCTTGTGCAGCTGCATCAAGCTGTGCGTACAGCCCCAGTACGCAAACACCAAGTGTCACTACGTGCTGAGGTTCTATCTGTCCCCAGTGTTGTGAAGGATGGGTCTGGTCACATTGCCGCGGAACACTCCATCCAGTTGGACTGTGCCGTACCACCTATCCTTCGTGGGAAAGTTTCTGCAGGCAAACACCATTGACCACCAATCCATCGGGCAGTGGTCTGCGTGGAATGTCCTCAAGGCCCTACGGGAAAAGGAGATGGTGGATCCTGTCGGATGGTTCCCCGAGCAGATTGCCGAAGTCATTTGGCAGAATGCCTCATCACCAGAACTTTCAAACAAGCACCAAGACATAGGTTGGTTAGTGGTGAGAAGGGCCCTCCCCGTCAGATCCTCCCTGCACGTCCGAAGTGTCTCCCCCTCCGCATGCTGCTTTCAAGGTGGCTGTGGTGGGAAAGAGACAGTTGCCCACCTCCTTGTGGAATGTGTCTTTGCAAAGCAGGTGTAGAAAGAGATGCAGTGGTTTTTGTCGCAGTTCATCCTAAGCAGCTCTGTAACACAGGAGTCTGTGCTCTACGGGCTGTTCCCAGGGACGCGCACCAAGATAAATATCAACTGCTGCTGGACGACCATCAATTTGGTGAAAGATGCTCTTTGGTCTGCCCAAAACTTGCTGGTTTTCCAGTGCAAAGAGTTGTCCACGACCGAGTGTTGCAGACTGGCATATTCCAAGGTCCAGGTCTACGTGCTGAGGGACGCACTAAAGCTTGGGGCAGCCGCTGCAAAGCCACAATGGGGACAGAGCACTGTGTAAAGTCCTCCCACCAAAGTGAACTGAGGGGCTGGACCCATAGGAAACCCCTCGGGCTGTATACACCAAATATGGATTTGCTGTAAAATGTACAAGGCATGTAAAATGGAATGGAAGAATTGTGAAGCAACTCACTCCTGTATTGTAGAAGGCTGATTTTTTTTTCTTCTCTTTTAGCGAGATACAGCACTGAAACAGGACCTTCGGCCCACCAAGTCTGTGCTGACCATCAACCACCCATTTATACTAATCTTTCATTAATCCCATATTCCCTACCACATCCCCACCTTCCCTCAATTCTCCTACCACCTACCTACACTAGGGGCAATTTACAATGGCCAATTTACCTATCAACCTGCAAGTCTTTGGCTGTGGGAGGAAACCGGAGCACCCGGCGGAAACCTACACAGTCACAGGGAGAACTTGCAAACTCCGCACAGGCAGTACCCAGAACTGAACCCGGGTTACTGGAGCTGTGAGGCTGCGGTGCTAACCACTGCGGCACTGTGCCGCCCTTTGCACTTTTTGGAATGTCAACTTGGTGCTGTTTTGAACTGTGTTGTAATGTATTTTTTTTTTACAGAATTTTATGAATAAAGTATATTTTTGGGAAAAAAAATTAATAGGCCTGTCCTTTGAAAATTGTGTCTGGTGACTATTACCGACACGGTGCAGGGGTGGGACCCAGATTTGATCCCGACGTCAGGGTCCCACCACCAAAATTAAAATCCAGTTCCTCAGCTCAGCTCACCTCACCCTGCCCCATTCCGCACGCTCACCTCACGGATTGGTATCCCACAGTCCCAGCCTCATTGGCTCATTTCACTCCAAAGCTGTTGAGCACAGTGATGCACCATTGCTGACGGAAGTACTGCTTTGCATAATTGGTCGATTGTTTATAGCAGATTCCTTTCAGTGAACCTCTCCCACCACTGCCCCCGGGAGATGTGAAGTATCTTTTTATCCAACAAACTTGTTCAAATTAAAGGGATGGGGTGGGGGGTGTGGTCAAGGTGTGAAGATATGATTAGCGGCAGGAGGCTGTTGTGGAGTTTAAATACCAGCGTAGACCAGGTGGGCCAAATGACCTGTTGCTGTGCTGTTGATTCCATGTAATAATTATTGAAGCTGCATACTTTGTGACTTTTGCAAATTTCCACTTGTTAATTATATAGTTACAAGGAGAATCCTTTTGCTTTATGACATTGGGAATGAACTAATTTTCCACATAATTTTACGAAGAATATGAGAATTTTTGTGGGTTAGGCCAGAATTTTACAGTAGGCGGGGTGGACCAGTCCACCGCCGGGCCTTGGGATCCGAACCGGATTTTACGATCCCCACCGCTCTCGGTGGCGCAGCCGATATTGCTGAGCTGCTGGCCCTCTGATTGGCCAGCAGCTCATGGAGGTGGGATCCCCATCTTTAAAGGGACGGGGATCCTGCCTCCTGAAACTTGCATTTAAAAACACCAGAGGATCGGTCTGGGGTTGAGTTGGGGGGTGGGGGGTGGGGGGGGGGGTGGTGCCAAAATGCAGAGTGAGGGTTCCCCCTGCCTTTTTGGCCCGTGTTGGGAGCCCCGCCTCCTGCACAAAATCCAGTCCTATTTGTGTACATCACATAACTGGATGTGCTTTTTGCAGTTTATACAATGTTATAACTCTGAGAAACAAAGTTTACAGGTGTGTAATCTGTGCATTCTGTCATGTTTTAGATGAATTTGTTCTCTCGTGCATATAAACAAATTTGTTTCCGGTTGTAAAAAAAAACACTCAAAACATTACTCGAATAAAGTTTTTTGAATTTTGTTCTCCAGCTTTTCTTTAAATAGGAACATAGCAAGAATAGGCCATTCAGCCAGTCAGGCCTGTTCCGCTATTCAATTAGATCATGGCTGATCATCTGCCTCAACACTACTTTCCTGCGCTATCCTCATATCCCTTGATGTCATTAGTATCCAGATATCTATCGATTTCTGTCTTTAACATGCTCAATGACTGAGCTTCCAAAGCCCTCTGGGATAGAGAATTCCAAAGATTAATCACCCTCTGAGTGAAGAAATTCTTCCTCATCTCAGTCTTAAATGGCCTACCCCTTATTCTGAGACTGTGTTCCCTGGTTCTAGACTCACCAGCCAGGGGTAACATCCTATCTACATCCAACCTGTCACACCCTGTAAGAATTTTGTATGTTTCAATGAGATTACTTCTCATTCTTCGAAACTCTAGAGAATACAGGCCCAGTTTCCTCATAAAACAATCCCGACATCCCAGGGATTAGTTTGGTGAACATCCGTTGCACTCCCTCTATAGCAAGCATATTGTTACTACCAGGTGAGAAAGGTGTCTAGGGGTCCCTTTCAGCCTTCACCTGGTCTTACTGTAACAGGATTTAATTTTTAAACACACCGTGTTTTTAGCTGCCCCTTGGTGAATCCTTGTTCACCGCTTTCCAATTATAAGGCAAAGAAACCAGCACAAACAGGTTTTCTTCGGTTTAAAGAAGAAAAGTTGAAATTTATTAAACTTAAACTCTAATTTGGTTGACGCCCATGGATACACGATGCGCCCACGCTAGCATGCATACACGTTATACACATGCAAATAGAGACAGAAAAGGGCAGAAGAAAAATAAAGTGGAAAGGTTTGATGCAATATCTGAAGAGTTTTTGTTACGGTTCTTTGAGCTCACTGTAGAGTCCTTGATTGTAGATCTTGCTTTTTGCTGGGGCCCAGTATTCTTGTTAAACCTTGTTCGCTGTAGGAGACTTTTCTCTCTTGGGGTTCATGTGGATTCAGAGGCTTGAGAGAAAGAGATGGGAGCAGACAGGAGAGATCTTCTCAGTCCAGGAGCAAACAGACACTCTCCGTTCAAACTGTTTGTACAATTCAGAAAAACCCAGGTTGTCAAGCAGGTTATTCATGTGAATAACTGGTGTGACCATGTCTTGGATTGCATCACTTTAGCAGTCTCTGGAATGCTCCTCTTACACACAATACCTGGTGATCAAGGTCCTTTGTGAGTTGAATGTGTCAGGGAATGGTCCTTTGTCCTACCAATCACCATCTGTTAATATGGAAATGTATTTTCCAACCATGGCTGATCTGTTTAACAAGTCCTTTCTTCACTCCAGTAACAGTTTAAAATCAATGTTCATGACAAAATTAATGTGCCTTATTCTTGGCAGGTGGGGGCCTAGCATGACAATATCCTTAGATAAAGAGACCAGAATTGTACACAATACTCCAGGTGCAGTCTCACCAAGGCTTTATAAGATTGCAGCAAGACATTTTTACTTGTGTACTCAAATTCCCTTGCAATGAAGGCCAACTTACCATTTGCCTTCCTAATTGCTTGCTGCACCTGTCTGCTAGCTTTGAGTGACTCATGAACAAGGACAACCAGGTCCCTTTGGACATCAACACTTCCCAACCACTCACCATTTAAGTAATACTCTTTCTGTTTTTCTATCAAAATAATTGTGAAAATGAATCAAACAAATATTATTGGAGACTGAAAAGAAACATTGTATCATTTAGGCTAACTACTGATGCATGCTGAACCAATTTGCACAGATTACAAGATGTACTTTCAACTGTCAAAGTCTATGTGCAAAAATCTCAAGTGTAAGCCCAAGCTTTTGAGAGAGACAGAAATCTTTCAAATAATTAATGCAGGTGTTCAAAAAATATAAATAGCAATTAATAGGTAAATATAACATGTTATTAAGAAATTTGTAATCTTTAATCTTTTAGTTTGTTTAAAGCCTTATTTTCGACATTAGAAATTTCAGTTACCGAGAAAAATGACATGATTTTTTTCAAAAGACATTTTGACTGATTCCATTGTTTCACCATTATTTCTTGGATTTTTTTTTTCATTGGAAGGTTGGTTTGACTGATATTGTTATTTAGTTGGCATTATTTAATTAATTTACTGCTGATCTGTTCACCATGAAGCCTGATTGCATTTATTGAAAGCATGTTCTTAATTCATTAATTGGTAGCTGTTGTACTGCCCCCTAAGCCTAATCAAATGTATTAAAGTTGGAGACATTCATTTAATTATTGTCTGCTGCACCCCAAAAGCACACTGGGATGGTGCAGGTAATAATTTAGTTACAAATATCAAGAGTGGCTCGGTAGCACCACTACTGATTGAGCTGGCCGAGTCCTAAAGGACATAGATGCTAGACTGGGTCTGCGGCAGGTGGTGATGGAACCAACAAGAGGGAAAAACATACTTGACCTCATCCTCATCAATCTGCCTGCTGCAGACGCATCTGTCCATGACAGCATTGATAGGAGTGACCACTGCACAGTCTTGGTGGAGATGATGTCCTGCCTTCACATTGAGGAAACCCACCATCGTGTTGTGTGGCACTACCACCGTGCTAAATGGGATAGATTTTGAACAGATCTAGCAATGCAAAACTGGGCTTCCATGAGGTGCTGTGGGCCATCAGCAGTAGCAGAATTGTACTCAATCACAATCTGTAACCTCATGGCACGGCATATCCCGCACTCTACCATAACCATCAAGCCGGGAGACAAACCCTGGTTCAATGAAGAGTGCAGCAGGGCATGCCAGGAGCAGCACCAGGCATACCTCAAAATGAGGTGTCAATCTGGTGAAGCTACAACCCAGGACTACTTGCATGCCAAACTGCATAAGCAGCATGCGATAGACAGAGCTAAGCTACCCCATGAGCAACAGATCAGATCTAAGCTCTGCAGTCCTGCCACATACAGCTGTGAATGATGGTGGACAATTAAACAACTAACTGGAGGAGGTGGCTCCACAAATATTGCCATCCTCAGTGATGAGGGAGTACAGCACATCAGTGCAGAAGATAAGGCTGAAGCATTTGCAACAATCTTCAGCCAGAAGTGCCGAGTTGATGATCCATGTTGGCCTTCCCCAGCATCACAGATGCCAGACTTCAGCCAATTCAATTCACTTCGCGTAATATCAAGAAATGACTGAAGGCACTGAATACTGCAAAGGCTATGGGCTCTGACAATATTCCGGCAATAGTACTGAAGACCTGTGCTCCAGAACTTGCTGCGGCCCTAGCCAAGCTGTTCCAGTACAGCTACAACACTGGCATCTACCCAGAAAATTGCTCAGGTATGTCCTGTACACAAAAAGCAGGACAAGTCCAACCCGGCCAATTACCGCCCCATCAGCCTACTCTCAATCAACAATAAAGTGATGGAAGGTGGCATTGACAGTGCTATCAAGCGGCACTTGCTTAGCAAAAGCCTGCTGTGTGATGCTCAGTTTGGGTCTGCCTGGGCCACTCAGCTCCTGACCTCATTACAGCCTTGGTTCAAACATGGACAAAAGAGCTGAACTCGAGGTGAGGTGAGAGTGACTGCTCTTGACATCAAGGCAGCATTTGACCGAGTATGGCATCAAGGAGCCCTAGCAAAACTGGAGTCAATGGGAATCAGGGGGGAAACTCTCCACTGGTTGGAGTCATACCTAGCACAAAGGAAGATGATCGTGGTAGTTGGAGGTCGATCATCTCAGCTCCAGGTCATCACTACAGGAGTTTCTCCAGGGAGTATCCTAGACCCAACTGTCTTCAGCTGCTTCATCAATGACCTTCCTTCAATCATAAGGTCAGAAGTGGTGATGTTCACTGATGGTTGGACAATGTTCATTGTCATTCACTACTCCTCAGATATTGAAGCAGTCCGTGTAGAAATGCAGCAAGACCTGGACAATATCCAGGCTTGGGCTGATAAGTGGCAAGTAACACTCACACCACACAAGTGCCAGCTAATGACCATAGAGTCATAGAGAGATACAGCACTGAAACAGGCCCTTCAGCCCACCGGGTCTGTGCCGACCAACAACCACCCATTTATACTAATTCTACATTAATCCCATATTCCCCCTTCCCTTAATTCTCCTACCACCTACCTACACTAGGGGCAATTTACCTATCAACCTGGAACTTTGGCTATGGGAGGAAACCGGAGCACCCAGCAGAAACAGGGAGAACTTGCAAACTCTGCACAGGCAGTACCCAGAACTGAACACAGGTCGCTGGAGCTGTGAGGCTGCGGTGCTAACCACTGTGCCACTCCCATCACCAACAAGAGAGAATCTAACCATCTCCTCTTGACATTCAATGGCATTACCATCGCTGAATCCCCCACTATCAACATTCTGGGGGTTACCATTGACCAGAAACTGAAATGGAGTAGCCATACCGTGGCTACAACAGCGGGTCAGAGTCTAGGAATCCTGCAGTGAGTAACTCACCTCCTGACTTCCCAAAGCCTGTCCACCATCTACAAGGTAAAAGTCAGGAGCGTGATGGAATACTCTCCACTTGCCTGGATGGGTGCAGCTCCAACAACACTTAAGATACTTGACACCATCCAGGGCAAAGCAGCCCGCTTGATTGGCACCCCATCCACAAACATTCACTCCCACCACCATCAACGCACAGTGGCAGCAGTGTGTACCATCTACAAGATGCACTGCAGCAACGCGCCAAGCTCCTTAGACAGCACCTTCCAAACCTGCGACCTCTACCTCCTAGAAGGACAAGGGCAGCAGATGCTTGGGAATACCACCACCTGCAGGTTCCCCTCCAAGCCACACACCATCCTGACTTGGGGCTGTGTTGCCATTCCTTCGCTGTCACTGGGTTAAGGTCCTAGAACTCCCTTCCTAACAGCACTGTGGGTGTGCCTACCCTGCATGGACTGCAGCGGTTCGGTGGGGGGGAAACTCACCACCACCTTCTCGAGGACAATTAGGAATAGGCAATAAATGCTGGCCTAGCCAGTGATGCCCACATCCCATGAATGAATAAAAATAAGTTGACATGTTGACCTGATGCTTGATTTTTTTTCAAGCTGGATTTATTAATTTAATTTGTGGTTGAAATCCCATTTGCCCAGAGCCTGTGATTCCAATGGCTCTCTCAAAGCTAGCTGGAAAGTGTTCAGAGTGAACAGAATACTATTGATTGTATATGTACACTAAGCTGCATTCATTTTTGAAGCATAAAGTAGCAAATTGCAAAATATCATGGAACCATTGGCAGGAAAACTGTTTTTTGGCCTAGCTGGAAGATGGAATTTATAAGTCCAAGTAAACTTTCCATACCTACCATTATAATTTTAGTCTGAACTCCTAGGTGATGGGAATGGGGGAAGGGAAGTGAAATGGGACAGAAACTGCAATAAGATAATGTTGAAGTAAAGATGAGTGGGTTATTGGGAGGTGATCAGTTCCTGTGCGAGGGAAGAGAGGGAAGTGATAGTTCACACTTGTCTTTGATAGATGAATGCTGGTTCAGTTTCTTTGAATTATTTCCCTGCCCTTACTTAATCTAGAAAGAACTGAGCTTCCACCAACAGCATTTCCTCCTTCTCAACCTTTTTCCCTTTTATCTAAGGTGCTAACTCATGCTGAGTTTCAGTTTCACAGAGACCAGCAACATCTGGTGCCTCGCCCCAAGTGGCTGTTCCTCATGTGCAAGCAGCCTTTCTGGCCGTAGTTTGGTGCCCCACGGTGGATTCCAAACCTCGATGTCCATAACACATGCACTTTCCAGCAGGCTATGTTTTGGTTGACTTTTATTTACCCTACCCTAACCCAATTGCATTGCAACAATCTTCACAGCATGGAACAGCTAATTTATCACACACTAGGGGTAAAGCCTGGGACCTCCTGATCTATGTTCAGTGCTACATTGGCTGTCTGTCTAACATTTCAGTCATTGAAGGATCTCAGCAATTCACATAAAGTCCACAGATACCAATTGCTATGCAAAGGGATTTGTTCTCTGATTTAGGATATTAATGCAGAGCAAAGTACAGCACAAATTAGTAAATGACAAGTGGGCCACTATTTAGTGATTAATTGCTTTCATCTCCCTGTAAGAGAATTTCTAAATGAATTAACTGAATTTTCCCTGGGGAATCCTATCTCTATTTTGCACACTTGTACTTTTCAGCCAAATGATTCTTCCTTACTGTGTGCAAGTTTTAATAGTACAAATGATTATACCCAAAAGGTGTATCCATATTCTGCCTGGAATCCTTAAGGCAAAGGTATAGAAATTGCCTTGTTTGTCCAATATGTTGCAATGCAGCATAAAATTTCACAGGAATATTTATTCCATATCTGTAATATTTTAAAATTGTCTATTGCTATCAATTTTAAACCAATAATACTTCTCAATAGCAATAATAGGAAATCCATTGTAATTCAACACCCATCTGATTTATAATTTAATTCATCTAAGCTGTTGATTAACAAAATACCCTTGTTATGTGTTGAATGGATTTCCTCATCTCAATGTAGCACTGAACATAGATCAGAAGGTCCCAGGCTTTACCCCTAGTCTGTGATAAATTAGCTGATCCCTGCTGCGAAGATTGTTGCAATGCAATTGGATTCTGCGTCCATGGGTTAGGGTAGGGTAAATAAAAGTCAACCACAACACATGCTGTTGGAAAGTTCGTGTTCTGTGGACATTAAGGTTAGGAATCCACCGTGGGGCACCAAACTACGGCCAGAAAGCCTGCTTGTACTTAGCTAGACTTGTACATGAGGAATAGCCACTTGGGGTGAGGTACCAGACGTTGCCGGTCTTTGTGAAACTGAAACTCAGCATGTGTTAGTACCTTAAGCTAGAAGGGAAAAGGCTGATAAGAAAATGCCGTTGGTGGAAGGTCAGTTCTTTTTGATTCAACTATGGGTAGGGAAATGATTCAAAGAAACTGAACCAGCATTCATCTCTCAAAGACGAGTGTGAGCTGAAATATTTGAAACTCTTGCTATCTCTTCAATTTTCAGACTGGTGTAATTAATCGTGCATTGTAAAACACAAACAGAAAACCAGTTTAAGGGCGAGTCCATCCAAGGGACACGTCCGAATGGAAGTATGAGCCTGTGTCCGTGAGACATTTCATGAATATTTGTGATTTCCTGTGAATGGTATCTTGATAATAAGCTTTATTGAATTGTAGTGTCTTAAAAATACCGATTGGATGATACTTTGTGCGGACACGAGTGAGTATGCTTAGGCTTAGAATCATTGAATGATAGAATGGTTACAACAACATGGCTATCCAATATCCGGCCCACCAAAGGTTTCAATCCTCCTGTGACTGACAGCGGGCTGCCTGGGCGGGGTGAGCACTGATTGGTGATTGCGGCTGGGATCGCCCCTCCCTCCCCCTCACTACCACCACCTGCTGTTTTTGCGCGGTTCAGGGTGTGAGCGGGTTAATGGTTGCTGTGTGGGAGAGGGAGGGAGCCAGCACATAGTCAGAGCGACACTAAGGGAGCACAGAGAGAAAGAGTTAAGCATTCTACACAATCGAAGAGTTAAAATTCTTACTTAATAATTGAGGGATAAAGTGGTGGAGAGGATCGGTGCCTGTTAGAGACCTGCCAGACTTTCATTTCCAGCAGTTTCATTGGGCGTTTTCATGGCGAAAATGAGCACCAGGGAGGCTGATGACTGGTGCGTCCTGGCCACCCTGCTGTCACCCCTCTCCAGTCTCCGCCCGTCCGACTACACAACCAGGTCCTGCGCTAAAGAGGCTCTGCAATTCATTTTGGCAAGTGAGCTATGAACACCAGACAAGAGTCTCGGTGCAGCTTGGTGCTCTGCAGATTATGGAACGTTGTCTGGCCGGGATACCAGCAGAGATCCAGGGCGGGGGTGGCCAACAGCTACTCGCAGGTATTTGTGGAGCCAGGAGGAGAATTCAAGCTTCACTAAACAATCAGCAACTTTGGGGATGAAAGACATTTTCAAATAATTAGACAGGCTACCCGTCCCCGTCATTAGTCCTGATAAATGCTGGTGAGCATTTAGTGCCAGTTAGCCTGTCAGAAAACCGTGCCTCTCTCCATGAATTGAATCCAACACCAGCCCGGGTAGTGGACAGAAAGAGGAGGGGGAGAGCGCTAGAGAGAGAGAGGGAGGAGGGGAAGAGCGCTAGAGAGAGAAGAGGGGGAGATCGATTGCGAGAGACAGGAGGGGAAAGCGATAGAGAGAGGAGTGGAGAGCAATAGAGAGAAAGGGTGAGGAGAGCGATAGAAAGAGAGAGAGGAGGGGGAAAGTGAGATAGAGAGAGAAGGGGAGAACGATATAGAGAGAAGAGGGGGAGAGCTATAGAGAGGGTGGGGAGGGGAGAAAGGGGGAAGAGCGATAGAGAGAGAGAGGAGGGGGAAAGAGATCGAGGGAAAGAAGGGGAGAGTGATATAGAGAGAGGAGGGGGAGAGCGATAGATGGGGAGGGGGGGTGAGTGATAGAGGGTTGGAGGAGAGTGATGGGGGAGGGGGAGAACAATAGAGGGAGGGACAGAGTGATAGGGATGGAGGAGAGCGATGGGGAGAGGAGAGTGATAGGGAGGGGGAGTGCGATTGAGAGAGAAGGGGTGAGCGAAAGATAGAGGCGAGGGGGAGAGCGATAGGGAGGAGGGGAGGGGAGAGCAATAGAGTGGGGAGAGTGAGAGCGATAGGGATGGAGGAGAGCGATAGGGGGAGGGGGAGAGCGATAGGGAGGGGAGGGGGGAGTGCAATAGAGAGAGAGAAGAAGGGAGAGCGATAAAGCGAGGGGAGGGGGAGATCATATAAAGCCCATGAGCCTGTATGCTTTTTTAAATTATTCTCTCAACTAGTCCTACCACCTTCAACGATTTGTGCACATATAGCCCCAGGTCTCTCTGTTCCTGCACCCTCTTTAGAATTGTACCCTTTAGTTTATATTGCCTCTCCTTGTGTTTCCTACCAAAATGTATCTCTTTGCACTTCTCTGCGTTAAATTCCATCTACTGCATGTTTGCCTATTTCACCAGCCTGTTTGTGTTCTCTTGATGTCTGTCACCATCCTCCTCACTGTTCATTGCACTTTCAAGTTTTGTGGCACCTGCAAATTTTGAAAAAGTGCCCTGTACACCCAAGTCAAAGTCATTATTATATATCATGAAAAGCAGTGGTCCTAGTACTGACCCCGGCGAACACCATTGCATACCTTCCTCCAGTCTGAAAAACAACCATTCCCCACTACATTTTGTTTCTTGCCAGTGTCAGGGAAGTGTTTTTTTTCCTGTTTAAAACAGTGTGCCTTTAGGACTCTGTTTAAAAACAGTGTGCCTTTAAAAACGAAGGGGGCACAGTGTGCCCGCTGTACCTATTTCCTAGGCCACAACAGGAGTGAGAGAAGGTCACATGGTATACTGTAACTTTTAACTGTGTGTAAAAACTGGCTAAAACCAGTCTGAACTGGAGACAAACAAAGCATGTTGTACACTGGAAAGAAGCTGTCTCTATCTCAGCAGAGAAAATCCACTTTGAGCTCAGACTTGTTTGCCTAAGGAGGAATAAACCCCTGAAAAAGAACAATTTGCATTGTTGGAGATAGTAAAATTCCATTTCGAAACTCTAAGAGTTTGTTACAGAAGTGACTCTATTACCTATTTGTGTTTGCTCAAATTCTCAATAAAGCTTTTCCCAAAAGACTGCTGATTTTATAATTCAAATAAACCTATTGCTGTGCTTCTCGTTGAAAGAACTGTGTGATGCTTGCTGCAGCTGAAATACTTTGAATACCTATCTATTACTTATTTGTGTTTGCGTCAAATTCACCTGGAGACTTCGAGTGGCATCTGATTATTCTACTCTGGGACACCTCATCAACCGGGAACGAAATGCATCAGGACTTATAACCGAGCTACTTATTTCATTCCTAAGAAACCCAATTTATTTTACTACTGGTTAACCAACAGTTTTTGAATGTATGTGAGTGTGCATGGTGGGGCAGGTGTGTGGGGGGTGGTGGTTAAGTTAAATAAGAAATTTTAAGGTCTTTAGACATAAATTTATCTTAATAGTGTTTAAGATTCAGTTTATTAATAAATAGTTAATTTTGTTGTTGTTTAACGATACCTGGTTTGCTGTATTTTATTCTGGGGGTTAATAAAGTGTTTAATTTGACTTGAGCAGGAAAAAGAAATAGCAATAAAAAAACTTGAACAAGAAAAAGAAACAGCAATAGCGTTGGAAGGACTTAAGCTTGAATTCCAGAAAGAAAGAGAAGAGGGGAATTTAGGTTTAAAGAGATGGAACTAAGACAAAAGGATAGTCTTGAATCCAGGGAAAGTTTTGGTCAGGAAGAATCTGAATTCAGCCCAGCACCCAGCAAAAAGCTGTCTAAATTTATACATGCTCTTCCTAAGTTTGAGAAAAGTGACATAGAGACATTTTTCATTCCTTTTGAAAAAATAGCCAAACAAATGAAATGGCCTAAGGAAAGCTGGACACTGCTTATGCAAAGCAGGTTGATAGGCAGAGCTCATCAAGTTGTTATGGGGGACTTTAACTTTCCAAATATTGACTGGAAATACTATAGTTCGAGTACTTTAGATGGGTCAGTTTTTGTCCAGTGTGTGCAGGAGGGTTTTCTGACACAGTATGTAGACAGGCCAACCAGGGGCGATGCCACATTGGATTTGGTACTGGGTAATGAACCCGGCCAGGTGTTAGATTTAGATGTAGGTGAGCACTTTGGTGATAGTGATCACAATTTGGTTAGGTTTACCTTAGCGATGGGCAGGGACAGGTATATACCGCAGGGCAAGAATTATAGCTGGGGGAAAGGAAATTATGATGCGATTAGGCAAGATTTAAGATGCGTAGGTTGGGGAAGGAAACTGCAGGGGATGGGCACAATCGAAATGTGGAGCTTATTCAAGGAGCAGCTACTGCGTGTCCTTGATAAGTATGTACCTGTCAGGCAGGGAGGAAGTTGTCGAGCGAGGGAGCCGTGGTTTACTAAAGAAGTTGAAGCGCTTGTCAAGAGGAAGAAGAAGGCTTATGTTAGGATGAGACGTGAAGGCTCAGTTAGGGCGCTTGAGAGTTATAAGCTAGCCAGGAAGGATCTAAAGGGAGAGCTAAGAAGAGCAAGGAGAGGACACGAGAAGTCATTGGCGGATAGGATCAAGGAAAACCCTAAGGCTTTCTATAGGTATATCAGGAATAAAAGAATGACTAGAGTTAGATTAGGGCCAATCAAGGATAGTAGTGGGAAGTTGTGTGTGGAATCAGAGGAGATAGGGGAAGCGTTAAATGAATATTTTTCGTCAGTATTTACAGTAGAGAAAGAAAATATTGTCGAGGAGAATACTGAGATTCAGACTACTAGGCTAGATGGGATTGAGGTTCACAAGGAGGAGGGGTTAGCAATTTTGGAAAGTGTGAAAATAGATAAGTCCCCTGGGCCAGATGGGATTTATCCTAGGATTCTCTGGGAAGCCAGGGAGGAGATTGCAGAGCCTTTGTCCTTGATTTTTATGTCATCATTGTCGACAGGAATAGTGCCGGAAGACTGGAGGATAGCAAATGTTGTCCCCTTGTTCAAGAAGGGCAGTAGAGACAGCCCTGGTAATTATAGACCTGTGAGCCTTACTTCGGTTGTGGGTAAAATGTTGGAAAAGGTTATAAGAGATAGGATTTATAATCATCTTGAAAAGAATAAGTTCATTAGCGATAGTCAGCACAGTTTTGTGAAGGGTAGGTCGTGCCTCACAAACCTTATTGAGTTTTTCGAGAAGGTGACCAAACAGGTGGATGAGGGTAAAGCAGTGGATGTGGTGGATATGGATTTCAGTAAGGCGTTTGATAAGGTTCCCCACGGTAGGCTATTGCAGAAAATACGGAAGTATGGGGTTGAAGGTGATTTAGAGCTTTGGATCAGAAATTGGCTAGCTGAAAGAAGACAGAGGATGGTGGTTGATGGCAAATGTTCATCCTGGAGTTTAGTTACTAGTGGTGTACCGCAAGGATCTGTTTTGGGGCCACTGCTGTTTGTCATTTTTATAAATGACCTGGGAGAGGGTGTAGAAGGGTGGGTTAGTAAATTTGCGGATGACACGAAGGTCGGTGGAGTTGTGGATAGTGCCGAAGGATGTTGTAGGGTACAGAGGGACATAGATAGGCTGCAGAGCTGGGCTGAGAAATGGTAAATGGAGTTTAATGCGGAAAAGTGTGAGGTGATTCACTTTGGAAGGAGTAACAGGAATGCAGAGTACTGGGCTAATGGGAAGATTCTTGGTAGTGTAGATGAACAGAGAGATCTTGGTGTCCAGGTACATAAATCCCTGAAAGTTGCTACCCAGGTGAATAGGGCTGTTAAGAAGGCATATGGTGTGTTAGCTTTTATTAGTAGGGGGATCGAGTTTCGGAGCCACGAGGTCATGCTGCAGCTGTACAAAACTCTGGTGAGGCCGCACCTGGAGTATTGCGTGCAGTTCTGGTCACCGCATTATAGGAAGGATGTGGAAGCTTTGGAAAGGGTGCAGAGGAGATTTACTAGGATGTTGCCTGGTATGGAGGGAAGGTCTTACGAGGAAAGGCTGAGGGACTTGAGGTTGTTTTCGTTGGAGAGAAGGAGGAGGAGAGGTGACTTAATAGAGACATATAAGATAATCAGAGGGTTAGATAGGGTGGATAGTGAGAGTCTTTTTCCTCGGATGGTGATGGCAAACACAAGGGGACATAGCTTTAAGTTGAGGGGTGATAGATATAGGACAGATGTTAGAGGTAGTTTCTTTACTCAGAGAGTAGTAGGGGCGTGGAACGCCCTGCCTGCAACAGTAGTAGACTCGCCAACTTTAAGGGCATTTAAGTGGTCATTGGATAGACATATGGATGAAAATGGAATAGTGTAGGTCAGATGGTTTCACAGGTCGGCGCAACATCGAGGGCCGAAGGGCCTGTACTGCGCTGTAATGTTAAAAAAAAAAGTTTATGCCATGCTTCCTGAAGAGGCTTCTGCAGATTGAGATAGCAAAAAAAGTCATTTGAGTTAGTCCCTGAAGCTGACCATCAGAAGTTTCGGAACTTACGGAGGTTGACAGGGCAGACGTATGTAGCATTTTAGAAGGTGAAGCAAATTAATTTTGACCGTTGGATATGGGCATTAAAGATGGGAATCACATGAGAACCTTCGAGAATTGATTCGCTTGGAAGAGTTTAAAAATTCCATCCTTTCAGTAGTGAGAACTCATGTAGATAACCTGAAAGTTTTGAAAGCTAGGCAAGCAGTGGAAATTGCTGATGATTTTGAGCTTGTGAATAAGCCAAAACCTTTTGTTCATCACCCCCATAAACCCAAGAAGGATAGAAAGTAGGAGAGCGAAAGGAAGGCAAGTAGCCGGGGACAAGAAGGAACAGCTGGGAATACCCCAGGATCACCTCCTCAGGCCAGAAAGGAAGGTGCTGAGGGTAAAAGTGAGGTTTGCAAGCCAAAGTGTTACCATTGCAACAAAACAGGTCATCTTCGTTCAGAGTGCTGGAAATTGTGAGGTCAACCCATAGAACTTGTTGGCGTACACAAAGCTAATGCAGAGAAAGTAGCTCTGACTGAGAGTATAGCAGATCAGGCTGTAGCTTTAATGGCTGGTATAAAACCAGATACAAAAACTAAAGTGAGTGTAGAGGTTAAGAATAAGATACCCGAAAGTTATAATGAATTTTTGTCAAAGGGGAAAGTAACTCCATATCCTTTAAGTGAGGCTGGAAAACCTATCAGGGATGCAGGAGCAATCCAAACGCTCTTTTGGGGAAAGGCATAATGTTTCCACCAGAGAGCGCCTTGAATGCTAAAGTTTTAGTTAATGGAATTAGCGGGGAGTATATACCCGTAACTTTATATAAAGTACGCCTAGAGAGTGACTTAATATCTGGGATGGTAACTGTAGGAGTTGCCCACAGTTTGCCAGTAGAGGGAATTCATCTACTCCTAGGAAATGATTTGGCTGGATCAAAAGTATCAGTTTCTCCTATAATTACAGAGGAAACAAGTTAGAGAAATGGAACAATTACAGCAGGAATATCTTCCTGCGTGTGTAGTCACCCAAGCAAAGGCTAAACAGGTTCCATTGTTGGAGGTAAAAGTGGCACTGCAAACAGATAGCCAAGTATCTGAAATCTTACTTGGGGATTGAGATAACCCAAGTGAGATATTTAACAGATCTTCTATAATTGCAGCACAGCAAGCTGATCCAGAGTTATACAGAATGGCACAGACGGCTCTGACAGAAGCTGAGGCGAAAGGAATTCTAAAAGGCTAGTATATGGAAAACCAGGTTTTGAGGGGGAAATGGAGTCTGCCTCATAGACCTGTGAATGAAGACTGGACAGTTGTTGAACAGATAGTGGTACCACCTAAATATCGATAGGGATTATTAAGGTTAGCACATGACATTCCTTTTGCAGGACATAGGGGGATTCGGAAGACTAAATCACATACAGGCCTTACAAAAGGATGTGAGACAGTTTTGTAGGACATGGGGAAAACCAGCACCCCTAATTCCCATACCAGTTTTTGAGGAACCCTTCAGGAGGGTGTTGGTAGACTGCGTAGGACCCTTGCCGAAAACAAAAGTGGGACATCAATATGAACTCACTATCATGAATATGGCTGCTCAATTTCCAGAGGCCATTCCCTTGAGGACAATTACTGCTAAAGTAGTAGTAGAGAAGTTAACCCAATTCTTTACAAGACATGGATTACCACTTGAAGTTCAATCGGATCAAGGTTCCAATTTTATGTCTAAGATATTTCAAGAAGTCATGGGTAATTTGGCTATCAAACAGTTAAAATCTTCAGCATATCACCAACAGACACAGGGAGCTTTAGAAAGGTACCATCAAACTCTCAAAACAACGATTAGAGCGTACTGTCAAGAATATCCCCATGATTGGGATAAAGGGTTAGACTTTCTTTTATTTGCCATGAAGAATTCATCTAATAAGTTTACAGGTCTTAGTCCTTTTGAATTGGTTCATGGACATGAGATAAGAGGTCCTCTAAAGCTAATCAAAGACAGGTTCGTAAAACAAAGGAATGAATCTTTGGTACTAGACTATGTATCCATGTTCCGAGAAAGGCTCACAAAAGCTTGCAATGTGGCTGAGGAACACCCTAAAGCATCCCAAACCACTCTGAAAAAATGGGCAGACAAAAACGCAAAGACCCAAACTTTTCAACCAGGGGATGAAGTATTACTATTATTACCTTTACAGGGCGAACCATTAAAAGCACAGTTCAGTGGTCCATATAAAGTGGTCAAAAGAATTGGTAAGGTTTTATTTGATTGACACCCCAGATCGTTGGAAAAAAAATCAGTTGTGTCATATCAATATGTTAAAGCAATATTATCGTAGGGAGGAGAATAAGCCAGTACAGGTATGTCAGGTAATAGGGACAGTTAAGAATTGAAAAGGATAGTGAGGATGAGGCAGAAGGAGGCCTAGACAATTCTCAAATTGAACCTGCTACTATCCAGTTAACTAATACAGATTGCCTGGGAAAATTGAACAACATGCTTTCGTACTTAGATGTAGAACAACGAGAAGACCTAACAAGGCTACCCACAGCATTTAAAAGAGTCTGTAGGGATAAGCCAGGATGTACAATCTTAGCCACCCATGATGTGGATGTAGGGGAATCTGTTCCTGTAAAATAGCACCCTTACCACTTAAGTCCAGACAAACAGGCCCACGTTAAAGCAGAAATCCAATACATGCTGGAAAACAACTTAATTGAACCTAGGCAAAGCAGCTGGAGTTCACCAATAGTATTAGTACCTAAACCTGATAGGTCAACCCAACTTTGCATATACTATAGAAAAGCAAATGCAGTAACAAAGTCAGACTCCTACTCAATTCCTCGCTTGGAAGACTGTATTGACAGAGTGGGCAGAGCCATGTTTCATACAAACATAGATTTGTTAAAGGAATACTGGCAAATGCCTTTAACACCCCAAGTTAAAGAAGAATCAGTTTTTGTCACACTGGATGGGGTTTTCCAGTGTCAAGTGATACCACACAGATTAGTGGATTCTCGAGAAACTTCTCAAAGACTAGTGATCCCAGTAGTGGCCAGTGTTCCTAACTGAGCTTGCTGAGGTGCTGGTCTCTAGGGACACTTGGAAGGAACACATGAAACAACTGGGAGACTATGTTTGGAAGGTTGCAATTGGCTGATGGGAATAACGTTTGTGGAAAAATTTAAAACCCAAAATGCCAGAATATTGCGATGGAGTTTATTGTTACATCCCTATCACTTAAGGATTGTATTTATTTCAGGAAAAACAATGTTATCGCAACTGTGTTGTCACGAATTTAACTTTAAGTTACTTAAATAAAGATGGTACAAAGCAAAATTGTGTTAACCACCAGTAGAGTGAATGAAGGGCATGAGTGCAAAAATATGTTTAAAATGTTTTCAACTTCTGTTTTTTACATTGTAATGAAACACATTCGAGAATAGCATTTCATTTCACCAAGAACGGAGGTGTTACAAGGGTTTTATTTTTGTACTAAAATCTTATACTTTTGTGTATTTTAAAAAACTGAAAAAAGGATTTTTAGTGGAAATGGAAATCTTTGGATGTTGACTTTATATACAAGAATAGGAAAAGCAAGCAGTTTCAAGGAAGCCTGCAAGGGGTTTTGACCCCCTCAGAGCAACACTTTGAATGACAGAGGCGACTCTGTGTCTGGTCATGTGATCGGCTCAGGAAGGTTTACTTTCACTTTGGACCCTTTTTTTTAAATAAACAGTGAGTTGGACAAAGAGCAGGCATTTGAAATTTGGTTTTTGACTTGCCTGGAGATCAATATGGAAGACCCAGAAAAAGACCTCTCTCTGTAAAGGAAACTTGCATCTCTTGAAAAGAAATCCTGTAGTTGAAAGGTGGCAGATTCCTATTGCCCCCTGTCTCTGAAGAATTCCTGCATCCAGTGTGGTTCCTGTTGCCTCCTCTGTTTTGGAAAATCCTGGAACCTGAGGAAAGCTTCTACTGCTATACTGCTGCTGTGAGTCCTAAGCAGACCTGTTGCTACACCGCTGCTGAAAGACCTATGTGACGCCTGCTATAACTGAATTGCCTTGAATGTCTACAGACTGTTCATCAACCTCACCTGGAAAGACTTTGAGTAACATCTGACTATTTGACTCTGGGACACCTCATCCAACCGAAGAATTTCCTACCAGAACGTGACAGACTGAATTATTTTAGTATTCCTTTTATTCCTAAGAAACAGTTGTAAACCAAAATCCTTTTTTGCCTGGTTAACTTTTTTTTTTTGAACGCATGTGTGTGTTCATCAGGGCTAGGGAAATAAGGAGCTTTTCATTTTTTTTTCTAATAAATAATTAATATTGTTTAAAAAAACCTGGTTTGGTGTGCTTTATTCTGGGGGACAAATAGAGTATCTAATTGGCTATTCTTCGGAAGGTGGGAAAATTTATTGATATGCTGTGACCCCTGGAGAAGTGGGACTGAATTAAGACTGCATTTCTCCCGCATTGGTCGTAACACCTGGGGAAAAAAATGGTTACAGAGAAGCCACATGTCAAGGTTTACGGAGGTCTGGAGGTTGGCTCTCTATTTTGGGTTTGGACATTGTTTTGAGTTGTGATGAGAACTGTTTGAAGACAGTTGGTGTTTTCCTGCCAAGGAAAAAGAAATCACCCAGCTCACCTCCTTCTCTACCTTTTTGAAGAAATCCTGCTAAGATTCAGTGTGTAAGAGCAAAAATCCCTGGTGCCGTATAGCTCCTGAGGAGCTGAAAAAGAATCCTGCGATTCAAATGTGTGCTGGCAGAAAAACTTTGATGCCACATTTCTCCTAAAAAGCCGACTAGAATAATTCTCAACATCTCCAGAATGGACTGCTTTTGAAACGAACCCAGTGATCTGTCTCTGTATACTCGGATGCCAGACCAAAAAAGGACAACTGATTTCCTTCCATAATCTTTTGTTTTTTTACAATAATTAGCAAGTATTTGGCCAAAGAAGTTTTTTTTTGTCTTTTTTTTTGTAACAGACCTCTGCAGAATGAATTTCTGTGTTTTTTCCCCCGTGTGTGTGCGTGAGTGTAGTTGGGGAATTTTTAAAAAGGGGACTTTCATATTTGAATTGGTGTGTTAATACTTTGCTTCGTTATTTGTTAAGTAATGCTTTATAATAAACTGATAATTTTGTTGTTTATTAAAGAAACCTGGTTGGTGCATTTTGTTCTGGGATAAAAACAAAATAGAGTATATGATTGGCTGCATCAGTAACCAGGTATGCATATAAATAGGTGGTGTGTGACCTGTGGAGAAGTGGAACCAGAAAAGAGAGTGCACCCCTCCCGCCTCAGTCGTAACACTGAAAAATGTCACTACGTTTTGTTGAAAAACTTCAAAAAATTGTTAAATTGAAGTGAACACCAGGAATTTTCAAGTACTGTTCCATAGCAACCAGAATGTATGTGTAAATTCTGAGTTTGTTTTCTACACTCTACATAAATTACTATTCAAAAAAGGGACTGCTTAGTACTCTCATACTCTTAATACCTGATGGGGAATGGACTGTGGCTGGCAATCACAGGGCAATTCACTCTGGTCATTCTAATTTTTCTATAGCAGTTGCATATAGAGTAGCACAAGGCAGAGGCCTGGCCTCTTTTGGGGTGAGAAATAGAGCTTTAAAAAAATTAAATTGGGCAAAATAAATGTTTCTGTTGCAGCTTAGATTATCGTTTTTAAAACATTTTTAAGGACCACCTGTTTCACCTGAAAGGCAAATAAGATTTGCAATGATGGACTAAGGAAAAATTGATAGAAAAAGCATTTTTCCCATTAAAATGAGGATCAATTCCTTCCTGCAAAAACACACACTTAAATAAATATAGGAATGGAAATGTGAACATTTTTCCCTAGCAGTACGATAAAGGTGCAATTACATTAAAGGAAAAAAGCCAAACGATTGAAATCTTTCCTGTTCCTCAAACTGAAAATATTGTGATGCCAAGTGTGAATGCTGCTCTTTGTGACACCTCCTCTTTCCAGCAGGAGTCAGTATTGTAACAGTTTCTCCAGCTTTCCTGCTGGAAATAGTTCTTCTTCTTTGGCCTCCTTGTCCCGGGAGACAATGGGTAAGCACCTGGAGGTGGTCAGTGGTTTGTGGAGCAGCGCCTGGAGTGGCTCTCAAGGCCAATACTAGAGTGACAAGACTCTTCCACAGGTGCTGCAGAAAAAATTGGTTGTCGGGACTGTTACACCTCCTCTTTCCAGTAGGAGTCAGTATTGTAACAGTTTCTCCAGCTTTCCTGCTGGAAACAGTATGGAGACCAAATAAGCAGCAACGTAGCAAGAAATCACTAATCCTTTGTGATCCCTATCTTACCGGTGCAGACCTTTGAATGATGAATTGGTTAACATAAGAACATAAGAAATAAGACCAGGAGTAGGCCATTCAGCCCCTCAAGCCTGCCCCGCCATTTAAAAAGATCATGGCTGATCTGTCCCAGACCTCAACTCCTCTTTCGGGCCTGCTCCGCCTAACCCTCGACTCCCCGAGATTTCAAAAATCTATCTACCTCCTCCTTAAATACATTTAGTGACTTAGCCTCCACAACTCTCTGAGGTAGAGAATTCCAGAGATTCACCACCCTCTGAGAGAAGAAATTCCTTCGCATCTCGGTTTTAAATGTGTGCCCTCTTATTCTGTAACTATGTCCCCTAGTTCGAGATTCCCCCACTAGTGGAAACATCTTCTCAACATCTACCCTGTCAAGCATCCTTAAAATCTTATATGTTTCTATAATATCACCTCTCATTCTTCTAAACTCCAATGAATAAAGGCCTAACCTGTTTAGTCGTTCTTGATAAGACAACCCCTTCATCCCAGGAATCAGCTTAGTGAACCTTTTCTGAACTGCCTCCAATGCTAGTATATCCTTCTTTAAATACGGGGACCAAAACTGTACGCAGTATTCCAGGTGTGGCCTCACCAACACCCTGTACAGTTGTAACAAGACTTCCCTATTTCTAAACTCTAACCCCTTAGCAATAAAGGCCAAAATTCCATTTGCTTTCCTAATTACTTGCTGCACCTGCATGCTAACCTTTTGTGTTTCATGCACAAGAACACCCAGATCCCTCTGTACTGCAGTATTTTAGTTTAGTTTAGTTTAGAGATACAGCACTGAAACAGGCCCTTCGGCCCACCGAGTCTGTGCCGACCATCAACCACCCATTTATACTAATCCTACATTAATCCCATATTCCTACCACATCCCCACCTGTCCCTACAACCTACCTATACTAGTGGCAATTTATAATGGCCAATTTACCTACCAACCTGCAAGTCTTTTGGCTTGTGGGAGGAAACCGGAGCACCCGGAGAAAACCCACGCAGACACAGGGAGAACTTGCAAACTCCACACAGGCAGTACCCAGAATTGAACCCGGGTCACTGGAGCTGTGAGGCTGCGGTGCTAACCACTGCGCCACTGTGCTGCCATCTAAATAATAATCTGCCTTTTTATTCCTCCTACCACTTTCCCACATTGAACACCATCTGCCAAGTTTTTTTCCACTCACTTAACCTATCTATATCCCTTTGCAGATTCTTTGTGTCCTCATCACAACATGCCTTCCCACCTATTTTTGTATCGTCAGCAAATTTGGATACACTACACTCTGTCACTTCCTCTAAGTCATTAATATAGACAGTAAATAGTTGAGGCCCTAGGACCGATCCTTGTGGCACCCCACTAGTTACAGCTTTCCAACCTGAAAAAGACCCATTGATCCCGACTCTCTGCCTTCTGTGTGTTAACCAGTCCTCAATCCATGCCAACACATTACCCCCAATACCCTGAGCTCTTATTTTGTGCAATAACATTTTATGTGGCACCTTATCAAACACCTTCTGAAAATCCAAATACACTACATCTACTGGTTCCCCTTTATCCACTCTGCTTGTCATATCCTCAAAGAACTCTAACAAATTTGTCAAACTTGATTTCCCTTTCATAAAACCATGTTGACTCTGTTTGATTGCATTATGTTTTTCTAAATGTCCTGCTACTTCTTCCTTAATAATGGACTCTAGCATTTTCCCAATGACTGATGTTTATCTAACTGGTCTATACTTTCCTGCTTCCTGTCTCCCTCCTTTCTTGAATAGGGGTATCACATTAGCAGTTTTCCAATCCGCTGGTACCCTACCGGAATCCAGTAAGTTTTGGTATATTATGACCAATGCCTCCACAATCTCTGCAGCCACTTCTTTTAAAACACTTGGATGCAGGCCATCAGGTCCTGGCAACTTGTCTGCCTTTAACCCCTTCAGTTTGTCCAGCACCTTTTCCCTCATGATAGAAATTGTTACAAGTTCATCCCTCCCATTTACACCTTGCTCATCTATTTTTGTTGGGATGTTGATAGCGTCCTCCACCGTGAAGACCGATGCAAAATATTGGTTAAATCCATTACTTTGCTTAGATTTGTTTTCTTGGCTGCGTGCTTGCCTTGCAGCTGAGGTACCACTGCTCCAGAATCATTATTTCAAATCCTACCAACCAGAGACCTTCGTCTATTGAGACCGGCTCATAACAGGCAGAAAATTCACTACAATTGGAATTAATTTACAAATAAATGTGACTGGGGTAAAATAATAAAAGAAACACTTCTTTTTGGTTTAGATTTCAAATCACTTTTTTTTTTACAAAAGACAATTGGGGAATTGTTACATTAATCATTTGATCACTGACTATGCAGAGTTCTGCAAATGTCCTAATTTGTACCATCATTTACTTGTAAATTCTTGTGGATTTTAAAGATCAAGGATACAACCTCTACAGTTGTGATGTTCTTTGTATTTTTCACCGCTGCCCTCTTACTTCACCAGCGATAAATCTCACCAGGAGCAGATTTCAGCAGAATAAATAAACAGCGTTAGGAACAGAATTAAAATGAAATCAGATGAGATTAAACTAATACCTCATAGGTTAAAACTGACGACAGAAATGGGGAAATGAGGGCTATGTGGGAAAGGGTTAAATACATTTGCACATTGAATTTAGATGCTGGGCTAGGTGAGGTGTTTGTTGTGGATGGGTTCTAAAAAGAATGGCTTCCCGTTTTGAACTTCTACAATAAGACAGAAAAACGTGCATTTTTATGCTGCTTTTCATGATCACTGGACGTCTCAAAGCACGTTACAAACAATGAGTTACTTTTGAACTGTAGTCACTGTTGTGATGTAGGAAATGTGGCAGCCAATTTGTACACAGCAAGTTCCCATGAACAGCAATGTGATAATGACCAGATAAACTGTTTCTTTTTTATGATGTTGATTGAGGGATAAATATTGGTCAGGACTCCCCTGCTCTTGAAATAGTACCATGGGATCTTTTACATCCACCTGAGAGGGCTGAAGGAGCCTTTTCTTAATATCTCATACACAGCACTTCTAACAGTGCAGCACTGCCTCAATGCTGCATTTTAGTGTTAGCCTTAATTTTTGTGTTTACATCCTGGAGTGGGACTTGAGCCTGGGCCCTTGTAACTTAGAAGTGAGAGTGCTACCAACTCAGCCATAGGAAAAAATCGAGGGTCGCTGCATAGATTATCATTATAGCTGTTAGCAGATGAAAATTGGATTATGTTCAAAAAGAGTGGTAAACAATTCAAGTACTCATAAAAGGAACCTGATTGACATCTATCACGTTTCATGATGAAAAAAGTGAAAAGGTAGCAGCTTCAAAAATATATTTGCAATAAGACAAATAGATCATGCAGGGATGGGAGGGAAACAATGTGTTCATACTCCAAAACAAAGCATCAGTGATAGCCTCCATATAAAAAATAACAATTGTGAATGACCAGGTGAGAAAGAAGTCGAGGGGTCCCTTTCAGCCTTCACCTGGTCTTACTGTAACAGGGTTTAATTTTTAAACACACCGAGGTTTTAGCTCCCCCTTAGTGAATCCTTGTTCACTGCTTTCCAATTATGAGGCAAAGAAATCAGCACAAACAGGCTTTCTTAGGTTTAAAGAAGAAAAGTTGAAATTTATTAAACTTAAACTCTAATTCGGTTAATGCCTACAGATATACGATGCGCCCACGGTAGCATGCATACACGATACACACATGCAAATAGAGACAGAAAAGAGCAGAAGAAAAGTAAAGTGGAAAAGTTTGAAGCAATATCTGAAGAGTTTTTGTCGCAGTTCTTCGAGCTCACTGTAGAGTCCTTGTTTGTCGGTAGATCTTGCTTTTCATTGGGGCCCAGTATTCTTCTTAAACCTTGTTCGCTGGAGGAGACTTTTCTCTCTTGGGGTTCACGTGTCTTCAGTGGATTCAGAGGCTTGAGAGAAAGAGATGGGAACAGACAGGAGAGATATTCTGAGTCCAGGAGCAAACAGACACTCTCCGTTCAAGCTGTTTGTACAATTCAGAAAAACCCAGGTTGTCAAACAGGTTAATCATGTGACTAACTGGTATGACCACGTCTTGGATTGTATCACCTTAGCAGTCTCTGGAATGCACCTGTTACACACAATATCTGGTGATAAAGGTCCATTGTGAGTTGAATGTGTCAGGGAATGATCCTTTGTCTTTCCAATCACCGTCTGTTAATATGCAAATGTCTTTTCCAGCCACAGCTGATCTGTTTAACAAGTCCTTTCTTGCAACAGTTTAAAATCAATGTTCATGACAAAATTAATGTGCCTTATTCTTGGCAGGTGGGGGCCTAGCATGACACAATCTTCCGAATGTTTTTCCACATTTTACAGATGCAGAGGTGAAATGCATGCAGAATTCTTAAAATCAAGAATGAAGACCTTCAGGGATAAGCAGCGAGTTCAGTTTATAGGCCTGGTTGTGTCCCCCTTGACCTTTCAGCTGTGAGGAATGTCACACAGAGCAGAAGATTCTGTTTTGTTTAGTTAGAATTTTTCATGCTGACAAAATCCCATGCTACCCTTAGCCATGTTAATTGTAAAGCTTTGATTTGATTTGCTTCATCATGCATTCTGTTTAACATACAACTTTAACCACCTCTGGCTTAAAAATAATCTTGCTTACAGGAAAAAGCAACACTCTGCACTCGCCTTCTCTATAAGCACTGCCACAGCCCCACTGTCAATGGCTGTTTGTAAAAGGATTTTGCCTCAATACATCTAGCATTCACATTTTCTTCAATACAGAGAACTGATTCCCAGGCATCCTCACATAGAGAAGAATTAAGTAGAAAATTGTTTAAGTATCTGAAAAATATAAAATAAACAAACCACAAGAACATTCCAGCGTTAGAGGGGGAGCAAAGAAGCAGGCAATAACTGGCTCATAACAGATCTGGCAGATGCACAGTAATAAAGGATACACAGAATACTCCAGTTCTCTATCCTGAAGTTTAAATAATAGACGTTCATTAAACCTTCTTATAATGTTCATACATTTTCTGCAGATGACAGCAAACCCTTAGCAGCTGGTAGCACCGGGTGAAGCTGCATTTCCTGTGCACTGCGAAAGGAACTTTATGTGCTTCTTGGCAGCTTTTTAGACATAAGCATACAACAGAATAGTTGTATTTCATTCCTTATTTTGTTGTTTTCTCTCTCAATTGTGAGTAGAGGGATTCTGCATTGTGCAGTAATTCACTGGGGATTTCAGCACCGTCAATCACCCTTGCAAATTACAATTGGATTTTTTTACCCAGTTGAATTATAGCCAAGTCAAGCTGATCGCCCATCCTCGCAAATGATGCTTGGGGTTTTAACTGATGTCTTGCATGGACATGCTGCAGCTGAAATTGTCTTTGCTTCCTTGTCTTTTGCGGTGCATCTCCTCCCACTTGCACCTGTTCCTTGTAATCCCACATAGCATTGGCTTGAGTTTTGGATTGACCTTCACCAGAGCCTGGAAATTATTGAAGAAAAGAACATAAATTCTTTTTGTAAAAAAATTCCACGACATTGAGAATGAGCATGACTAATTTTAATGGAAAACTAATTGTCCTCAATTATGTGTTTCTCGGTTACTCTTTTTTTTAATTTGCAAGACAAATGGGTAGAATATTTATAAAATTTGAAGTACAAGTAGCTTTAATAATTTAGTCTGTGTTTAAAGTTGTGACGCTCAACAAGCCCAGTCAGATTATGTAATTATGGGATAATGCCTCCTACCTCCACAATAGACCAGTTTAACACTCATTAGAATGCATTGTGCATTACAGGAAATTGTTATACTAATTCAAGAATGTGCCGAATGATTTTGGATACAAGACAAATTCTAGTTGATAGAAAATGATTCATTACTGTGCTGTTCAATGTTGGAGTCTTGCTGGCATGCGTAATCACTCAATATGCACTTTCACAATTTGTGATTCAATCAGAAACTAACTACAGATTTGTAAATCTTTTCACAATATCTATTATTCTATCCATGAAATGATGATTGTAATACAATGCAAAATAGGTCTGCACTACACTTTCAGTAAATGGTCAATCCAACTTTACTGATCACAGTAAAATTCCTCAAGAACTAACAGTGTTATCAAACTAGCTACATTATTCTTAAAGTTGTTCCGATGTCAACATTAGTGTTCTGAAAACACTGGAAAGTCTTGATGTTGACTGCAGTAAGCTAAAGACTAACAGTAATCCCCAGTTTCAATAAGTTAAAAGTATTCAAGAAGGTGCTTTGCTTAAAATATAGAGTACTCAGCAACTAAGATAAAGGCTGTCCATAATAATCCCCTTTGGGACTGACTGCAGCTTGTCTCCCTCTACAGATGATATAATACACATTCAAGTTAAACTCATTAGCCTAAATTTTCCCAACTTTAAGAGACAGTATTCCATTTTGTTGTAAAATTTGAAGCACGGTTCTAAGTAGTGCAGGGGTGACAGCATCTATGGAGAGAGAAACAGAGTTAACGTTTCAGGTTGATGACCTTTCTGCTGCCAGACCTGCTGAATATTTCCAGTATTTTCTATTTTTATTAAAGATTTCCAGCATCTGCAGTATTTGGTTTTTGTAAGTGGTGCAGCTGGCCACAGAGCTACCCAATTCTCTAGGATGTTGAACTTTTTCTAGAGAAGGTGACTCACAGGAGGGAGGCTGTTCAGTGCTCACTAGAAGCTCCCAAGAAAGCCATCTTGGAGTAATAAGAAGAGGTTTCTGCCAGTGTTAGTGATAGCTCAACAACACTATGCATTTGGAAGTAGTGCAGGGAAACCTTCAAAGAACATTCCAGGTCAACCAAAGAATGAGAACCCACCATCACCTTATATTAATGTAGAATGCTGAACATGCTTTCACTTACAATTACCTGTCCCTCACACAATCTTAAAGAACTTACACATTTTATTATGAATGCCCATGGGATTGCATGGTTTCCCAGCCTGCACCCAGAAGTGTTCCTTCACTCAAAGCCTTACATACATCCAGCTCAAAAGAAACCTCTCATTGTAACACAACTGAAACTAATCTTAAGTCAGCAAGTCATCACACGGTGGGCTGCATGCTGACATTTGTATATCACTGCGTCTTGACTTGATGTCTGGAATTTCTCACTTTTACTATTCTTGCAAGAGAAAACTGCCCATATGTTAGGTATCCATTTTAGCTAGCCAATCATAGCCAAAGCATCTCTAGTAATAACTTAAATAAAAGCAAAATACTGCGGATGCTGGAAATCTGAAACAAAAACAAGAAATGCTGGATTCACTCAGCAGGTCTGGCAGCATCTGTGGAAAGAGAAGCAGAGTTAACGTTTCGGGTCAGTGACCCTTCTTCGGAACTGACAAATATTAGAAAAGTCACAGATTATAAACAAGTGAGGTGGGGGTTGGGCAAGAGATAACAAAGGAGAAGGTGCAGATTGGACCAGGCCACATAGCTGACCAAAAGGTCACGGAGCAAAGGCAAACAATATGTTAATGGTGTTTTGAAAGACAAAGCATTCGTACAGATTAGGTGTGAATATACTGAATATAGAACATCAGCAAGTGCAAACCTGAAGAAAAACAACCTGAAAAAAACAGTGGGTAAGCAAACTGAACAAACTAAGATGAAATGAAATAAATGCAAAAAATGTAAAAAGGAATGCAAAAAAAAGGAAGAAAAAATAACTAAAAATGAAAGTAAAGTGGGGGGCTGTCATGCTCTGAAATTATTGAACTCAATGTTCAGTCCGGCAGGCTAGTAATAACTTGTCTATCTGCCACAGAACTGTCATCTCTGGAGTCTCCCAGAGATCTATCCTTGGCCCCCTCCTCTTTCTCATCTGCATGCCCTTGGCAATATCATCTTCAGAAATTGTGTCAAATTCTATATTTGGTAATGGCACTAAGCATTACCTCTTCTCCAAGCCAGCATTCACAGCATCATTCATTCTCTCATTTTATAGTCATTTATTTACATTTCTTGTTTGACAGTATAGCACAAAATAAATTATTCATAGCAGTTGTAATCATTTGCAGACCCCTTCAAAATTTAACATACAGAAATCAAGCCATCAATGAGGCTCCCGCAGGCAGGGGCCTAATTGCCAGGGCCTTGATGAGACCACGCCTCTAGTACTGTGTACAGTTTTGGTCTCCATGCCTAAGAATGGATGTGCTTGCCTTAGAGGGGATGCAACAATGGTTCACTAGATTGATTCCTGGGATGAAAGCGTTGTCCTTTGAGGAGAGATTGAGTAGAAAGAACCTATATTCTCAAATTTAGAAGAATAAGAGGTCATCTCATTTAAACATAAAATTCTTAGAGGGCTTGACAGGATAGATGTTGAGAGGCTATTTCCCCTGGTTGGAGAGTCTAGAGCTAAAGAACATAGTCTCAGGGTAAGGGTTTGGCCATTTAGGACTGAGATGAGGAGAAATTCCTTCACTCAGAGGCTTGTGAATCTTTGGAATTCTCTACCCCAGAGGGTTGTGGATGCTCAGTTGTTCAGTGTATTGAAAACTGAGATCAATCGATTTTTGGACACTAAGGGAATCAAGAGATATGGGGATAGGGTGGGGTAGTGGAGTTGAGATAATGATCTTACTGAGTGGCAGAGCAAGCTCTAGGTTGCCCTATGGATTACTCCTGTTCCTATTTCTTATGTCATCCGTGCTGCTACTTAAATTTAACTGGAAGTGAGGGGGAGGCCTGAGCTGTGAGCTGCTAACTCCCGCAGGTAAGTGTTAATGATCTGCTCTTGTGGGCCAGCAGGAGCAGGAATGCTTCCCCTGGCCCTTATATGGAAACCTTTTGCATTTCCAGCCCCAGTCTTGGCTTGAAGCCTCCCCTCCCAATCACAATCTGCTTTGCTATCCCCTCCAGCCCCAAATTCAAACTTAGTTTTTAACTTTAAAAATTGCACGTTAGTTGAAAGTTAACTGTCAATCAACTGTAGGTAGGTCACTGACCAGGTGTCAATTAGATACTGTGTGGCTGGGATTTGACTGAGTAGTTGACACTGCTTATTTCTGAAGGTAAATAAAAGACTGATACTGCGAGAGCTCAGCTCAAGCTGAGAGAACACACCGTGAATTTATTACAGAGCGAGCTGGAAATACAGTGAGGATTTCTAAAATAGGAACTTCGTGAGAACAAGATGTAGGTGACAAGGAGGAAACTAAATTAACCAAAGACAAAAGAAAAAAAAGAGAGGGAGATGGATGAAATTCAAGATATTTAATTGAAAGTTTTTTTTTCCTCAATTTTTAAAAAATAATTCAAAGCAAGCTTCAGACTTTAAGGTTACCTGAGGATGGAATATTTTGTCTATTGTAGAAGTTGTGAGATATTTGTCTTCCAGGCCCAGAATCACGAGGGTTTCAACTGCAACAACTGAAAACTGGTCAATGCACTCAAGGCTAAAGAAGTCCATCTTTATGGATGGTGCATTAGAGAAGACCATGCTAGGTGTTGAAGGAGGAGAAGAGATCAGGTACTTAAATTAGGAGGGTGAGTTTGTTAAAAAAGTTGACCAGGGTTGGGTAGTGGGGCATGAGCAGTCATCCCAGTTGCTGTTAGGCAGTTTCCGTCCTCTGCAATGAGATGATGTGGACGCTCAAGAGTTGGCTACAGAGTGCGAGGATGTGCCATGCACTGAGACAATCCAGCAGCCTGTCGCGGAAGAAGGCATATGGTCAGTTACTGACTGCCATGTTCATTCATTGCTAAATGCAGTCATATATTAATCGGTGTGATCATTAACTGACTGGACTGGCCATTCACTGACTGGTATGGCCGTTCCCTGACTGGAATGGCCGTTTCCTGACTCGAGGTAACAAAGGCATGATTGAGGGTTTCAGCAGCAGATGAGCTGAGGCAGGGCAAGGTTGGGTGATGTTACAGAGGTGGAAATAGGTGGCCTGAGTGATGGCTCAGGTATGCGGTTGGAAGCTCATCTCTGGTTCAAATATGACACCACGATTGTGAACAGTCTGGTTTATTCTTAGACAAGAATAACTCGACGGCACAATTAAGCATGCAGTGAGTTAATGCTTATTGTGACCCACCAAAATGGCCTAGTTCCTAATAACTAATTGTGTTCTGGGAGTTGTTACGACCAAGGCAGGAGAAATGTACTGTTAATTCAGTCCCACTTCTCCATGGGGAACAGCATATCAATAAGGAGCCTTGGTGCATTGCTGCAGTGCATCTTGTAGATGGTACACACTGCTGCCACTATGCGTCGGTGGTGGAGGGAGTGAATGTTTGTAGATGGGGTGTTAATCAAGCAGGCTACTTTGTCCTGGATGGTGTCGAGCTTCTTGAGTGTTGTTGGAGCTGCACCCATCCAGGCAAGTGGAGAGTATTCCATCACACTCCTGACTTGTGCCTAGTAGATGGTGGACAGGCTTTGGGGAGTCAGGAGGTGAGCTACTCACCTCAGGATTCCTAGCCTCTGACCTGCTCTTGTAGCCACGGTATTTATATGGCTACTCCAGTTCAGTTTCTGGTCAATGGTAGCCCCTAGGATGTTGATAGTGGAGGATTCAGCGATGATAATGCCATTGAATGTCAAGGGGAGATGGTTAGATTCTCTCTTGTTGGAGATGATCATTGCCTGGCACTTGTGTGGCGCGAATGTTACTTGTCACTTATCGGTCCAAGCCTGGATATTGTCCAGGTCTTGCTGCATTTCTACACGGACTGCTTCAGTATCTGAGGAGTCACGAATGGTGCTGAACATTGTGCAATCATCAGTGAACATCCCCACTCCTGACCTTATGATTGAAGGAAGGTCATTGATGAAGCAGCTGAAGATGGTTGAGCCTAGGACACTACCCTGAGGAACTCCTGCAGTGATGTCCTGGAGCTCAGATGATTGACCTCCAACAACCACAACCATCTTCCTTTGCGCTAGGTATGATTCCAGCCAGCGGAGGGTTTTTGCCCTGATTCCCATTGACCTCGGTTTTGCTTGGGCTCCTTGATGCCATACTCGGTCAAATGCTGCCTTGATGTCAAGGGCAGTCACTCTCACCTCACCTCTTGAGTTCAGCTCTTTTGTCCATGTTTGAACCAAGGCTGTAATGAGGTCAGGAGCTGAGTGGCCCTGGCGGAACCCAAACTGAGCGTCACTGAGCAGGTTATTGCTAAGCAAGTGCAGCTTGATGGCACTGTTGATGACACCTTCCATCACTTTACTGATGATTGAGAGTAGGCTGATGGGGCGGTAATTGACCGTGTTCGACTTGTCCTGCTTTTTGTGTACAGGACATACCTGGGCAATTTTTCACATTGCAGGGTAGATGCCAGTGTTGTAGCTGTACTGGAACAGCTTGGCGAGGGGCGCGGCAGGTTCTGGAGCACAGGTCTTCAGTACTATTGCCGGAATATTGTCAGGGCCCATAGCTTTTGCAGTATCCAGTGCCTTCAGTCGTTTCTTGATATCACGCAGAGTGAATTGAATTGGCTGATGTCTGGCATCTCTGATGCTGGGGACTTCAGGAGGAGGCCGAGATGGATCATCAACTCGACACTTTTGGCTGAAGATTGTTGCAAATGCTTCAGCCTTATCTTTCGCATTGATGTGCTGGGCTCCCCCATCATTGAGGATGGGGATATTTGTGGAGCCACCTCCTCCAGTTAGTTGTTTAATTGTCCACCACCATTCATGGCTGGATGTGGCAGGACTGCATAGCTTAGATCTGATCCGTTGGTTATGGGATTGCTTAGCTCTGTCTATCGCATGCTGCTTACGCAGTTTGGCATGCAAGTAGTCCTGGGTTGTAGCTTCGCCAGGTTGACACCTCATTTTGAGGTATGCCTGGTGCTGCTCCTGGCATGTCCTCCTGCACTCATCATTGAACCAGGGTTGGTCTCCTGGCTTGACGGTAATGGTAGAGTGGGGGATATGCCAGGCCATGAGGTTACAGATTGTGGTTGAGTACAATTCTGCTGCTGCTGATGGCCCACAGCGCCTCATGGATGCCCAGTTTGCTAGATCTGTTCGAAATCTATCCCATTAAGCACGGTGATAGTGCCACACAACACGATGGAGGGTATCCTCAATGTGAAGGCGGGACTTCGTCTCCACAAGGACTGTGCGGTGGTCACTCCTACCAATACAGTCATGAACAGAAGCATCTGCGGCAGGCAGATTGGTGAGGACGAGGTCAAGTATGTTTTCCCCTCGTGTTGGTTCCCCCACCACCTGCCGCAGACCCAGTCTAGCAGCTATGTCCTTTAGGACTCGGCCAGCTCGGTCAGTAGTGGTGCATCCGAGCCACTCTTGGTGATGGACATTGAAGTCCCCCACCCAGAGTACATTTTGTGTCCTTGCCACGCTCAGTGCTTCCTCCAAGAGGTGTTCAACATGGAGGAGTACTGACTCATCAGCTGAGGGAGGGTGGTAGGTGGTAATCAGTAGGAGGTTACCTTGCCCATGTTTGACCTGATGCCTTGAGACGTCATGGGGTCCGGAGTCGATGTTGATGACTCCCAGGGCAACTCCCTCCCTACTGTATACCACTGTGCCGCCACCTCTGGTGGGTCTGTCCTGCCGGTGGGACAGGACATACCCGGGGATGGTGATTGTAGTGTCTGGGACATTGTCTGTAAGGTATGATTCCGTGAGTATGACCATGTCAGGCTGTTGCTTGACTAGTCTGTGGGACAGCTCTCCCAACTTTGGCACAAGCCTCCAGATGTTAGCAAGGAGGACTTTGCAGGGTCGACAGGGCTGGGTTTGCCGTTGTCGTTTCCACTGCCTAGGTCGATGCCGGGTGGTCCGTCCGGTTTCATTCCTTTTTATTGACTTCGTAGTGGTTAGGTACAACTGAGTGGCTTGCTAGGCCATTTCAGAGGGCATGTAAGAGTTAACCACATTGCTGTGGGTCTGGAGTCATATGTAGGCCAGACTAGGTAAGGACAGCAGATTTCCTTCCCTAAAGGACATTAGTGAATCAGATGGTTTTTTACACAATCGACATGGTTTCATGGCCATCATTAGACTAGCTTTTTAATTCCAGATTTATTAATTAATTAAATTCAAATTCCACCTTCTGCTGTGGTGGGATTCGAACCCATGTCCCCAGAGAAATACCCTGGGTCTCTGGGTTACTAGTCCAGTGATAATACCACTATGCCACCGCCTACCTGCTCTCCTGCAAGGAAGGAAAGAACAAGATCTATGAGTGAGAATAATTCCATGTGTTGAACAGATGGATGGAGATCATTTGTTGAGGATGACTATGAGGGAGAGACATAACATTACTTTAAGATGTCAGTGGTGGATGCACAGATGGAGTGTGAGGAAGTGCACAGACAGAGAGAGATGGGTTGTACCTGCAAGGTAAGTTGGTGCAAAGAGTGATTGCTGGAGTAGGTTTGAGAAGGCAGAGGGGTTTGGGGTGATACACACATCAGGATGTAGGTGAATGTGCCACTGTACTCACCTTTCCTGCCCTGATTAGGTCATTAAGCTGCTTTCAGCATTTAATCCATGAGCATGGCACCACACCCCTGCTGTTGATCTCATTGGCAACCTCCAGCACACCGTCTTTGTTTCACTGGCAGGCATCTTCCTCCCGAAAGTAGGGAAGAGTATCTCCCTGCGGGCCCTTAAAACCCTAGCATCGCATCCAGAGAGACATCACAGAAATGAGGTGCAGCCTTTGAACATGTGGGCTGCTTTCTGCCAATTCATGCTCCTGACTCTAAAATCAATCAAATTTCATGAGTGTCTCTTTAAATACTGGAGGTGAAATCACCTCATGCAAGTCGTCATCACGCTTGCATATGCTAATTGGTCGGGAAACCTGGAAATAATATGGTAATGTAGTAGCTGGGTTAAAAAGTCACTGACAAATGCACTGCACTTATTTCTGGGTTTCCTACATGCTAGCAGACCCCCTGCTCCCAGCCCAGTATCTCAGAAGTTACAAAATATGATGCTGAAATGTCGATGGGCTATATTTCCCAAAGAAAATCATGATAGTGCGAACATTTGGCAGAAGACTGAGTTGGTTAGTAGTGCTCGGTTATTATGCATTACAGTTCTTCTCAAAGGCTGGTTTCTCTTTTGCCAGTTGGAATCGAAACATAGAAAAACAGAAAATAACATTTGTTTGGCCAGCAGGAAGCCTGATATTGGACTTTGCCTTTCTCAGGATAAATGTGTGCCCTTGTCTTCCAGCAAACATTTGGAAGGATCGATGACCATTACATAAGATTCTGTGATTACAATATAGCAAGATGGGCACATGGACCCAGTTACAAATGGGTCTCTGGCCTGTCTTTGATCATTGACTTACTTGCAGATGGATATTGGAATGTGCTGGCTAACCTAGTCTGTCTAAATATGAACTTTTAGGGCTTTAGGCCTTGATTTGGGGAATTCATGTATATTCCTCAGAAGCTACATGGTGCTGAGCAACAGCAGACTCTCAAATTTGTAGGTATGTCTTTGAATGGCCTTCCAGAACCTTTTTTTTGGCTGTTTGCTCCATATTGTGCTTGGTCAGTCCGGGAACTTCAACAGTGGTGTAAATCTTAGCAGCTGCAGTGCTCTCTGCTTCATTTCAGAGGTTCACTAATTACATGCCATCACTGTGAAGCTAAGAGGAGTACAACAATCATGTTGTTTTGAATTGTAACTTCTGCTCTGGACCACTGACCAGTTACCACCTTTGTTAAGATGGGTACTCATGACAAAGTGTGATTGCCACATAGGAGTGGTTTCAAAGGATTGTAGAGAGGCACTGAGCCACAAGAGGGATACATATCACATATTATAAATGCTGGAACTGGGTCTGTGTGACTACCAATAACAGGAATTCAATGGCAGATGAGGTGGCCAATTATTTCCTTAAAAGCTGAAATACACTGCTATATCCACCAAGTGCACAAAAACTGTGATGTAACTGAATCACAAGATACCTAGTACACTGTAACCTCAATGTAACAAATATATTAGAGCACATCAAATATATTTATTAGACAGAGATGATTGTTTTAGTGAATACTCACTATCCAAAGTCATTTACTTTATGGAACTGAATACTCCAGCAGTTCTCTTGTGTTCTCAGGCCTGAAACACCGAATTTAATTATTGTATTTCCAAACAGAAGATTTCTTCATTTTTTAATTCAGTGAAAAAAAGTTAGTACATTTAAGCTTACATACTCCATTTTGCTGCCAACCAGTGCGACAGCAGCTCCATCATGCAAAAATATTTAGATCTTTCGATAAAGAAATACAAAGAACAAGAACAAAGAACAGTCCAGCACAGGAACAGGCCATTCGGCCCTCCAAGCCTGCGCCGATCTTAATACCTGCCTAAACTAAAACCTTCTGCACTTCCGGGGTCCGTATCCCTCTATTCCCATCCTATTCATATATTTGTCAAGATGCCTCTTAAACGTCTTTATGGTACCTGCTTCCACCACCTCCCCCGGCAACAGGTTCCAGGCACTCACCACCCTCTGTGTAAAGAACTTGCCTCGCACATCCCCTCTAAACTTTGCCCCTCGCACCTTAAACCTATGTCCCCTAGTAACTGACTCTTCCACCCTGGGAAAAAGCTTCTGACTATCCACTCTGTCCATGCCACTTATAACTTTGTAAACCTCTATCATGTCGCCCCTCCACCTCCGTTGTTCCAGTGAAAACAATCCGAGTTTATCCAACCTCTCCTCATAGCTAATACCCTCCAGACCAGGCAACATTGTGGTAAACCTCTTCTGTACCCTCTCCAAAGCCTCCACGTCCTTCTGGTCGTGTGGTGACCAGAATTGCACGCAATATTCTAAGTGTGGCCTAACTAAAGTTCTGCACAGCTGCAGCATGACTTGCCTATTTTTATACTCTATGCCCCGACCAATGAAGGCAAGCATGCCGTATGCCTTCTTGACTACCTTATCCACCTGTGTTGCCACTTTCAGTGACCCGTGGACCTGTACGCCCAGATCTCTCTGCCTGTCAATACTCCTAAGGGTTCTGCCATTTACTGTATACTTCCCACCTGCATTAGATCTTCCAAAATGCATTACCTCACATTTGTCCGGATTAAACTCCATCTGCCATTTCTCCGCCCAAGTCTCCAACCGATCTATATCCTGCTGTATCCTCTGACAATCCTCATCACTGTCCGCAACTCCACCAACCTTTGTGTCGTCCGCAAACTTACTAATCAGACCAGCTACATTTTCCTCCAAATCATTTATATATACTACAAACAGCAAAAGTCCCAGCACTGATCCCTGCGGAACACCACCAGTCACAGCCCTCCATTCAGAAAAGCACCCTTCCACTGCTACCCTCTGTCTTCTATGACCGAGCCAGTTCTGTATCCATCTTGCCAGCTCTCCTCTAATCCCATGTGACTTCACCTTTTGTATCAGTCTGCCATGAGGGACCTTGTCAAAGGCTTTACTGAAGTCCATATAGATAACATCCACTGCCCTTCCTTCATCAATCATCTTCGTCACTTCCTCAAAAAACTCAATCAAATTAGTGAGACACGACCTCCCCTTCACAAAACCATGCTGCCTCTCGCTAATAAGTCCATTTGTTTCCAAATGGGAGTAAATCCTGTCCCGAAGAATCCTCTCTAATAATTTCCCTACCACTGACCTGTAATTTCCTGGATTATCCTTGCTACCCTTCTTAAACAAAGGAACAACATTGGCTATTCTCCAGCCCTCTCGGACCTCACCTGTAGCCAATGAGGATGCAAAGATTTCTGTCAAGGCCCCAGCAATTTCTTCCCTTGCCTCCCTCAGTATTCTGGGGTAGATCCCATCGGGCCCTGGGGACTTATCTACCTTAATGCTTTGCAAGACACCCAACACCTCCTCCTTTTTGATAATGAGATGACTGAGACTATCTACACTCCCTTCCCTAGGCTCATCATCCACCAAGTCCTTCTCCTTGGTGAATACTGATGCAAAGTACTCATTTTGTACCTCGCCCATTTCCTTTGGCTCCACACATAGATTCCCTTCTCTGTCCTTGAGTGGGCCAATCCTTTCCCTGGTTACCCTCTTGCTCTTTATATACGTATAAAAAGCCTTGGGATTTTCCTTAATCCTGTTTGCCAATGACTTCTCATAACCCCTTTTAGCTCTCCTGACTCCTTGCTTAAGTTCCTTCCTACTGTCTTTATATTCCTCAAGGGATTTGTCTGTTCCTAGCCTTCCAGCCCTTACGAATGCTTCCTTTTTCTTTTTGACGAGGCTCACAATATCCCGCGTTATCCAAGGTTCCCGAAACTTGCCAAACTTATCCTTCTTCCTCACAGGAACATGCTGGTCCTGGATTCTAATCAACTGACGTTTGAAAGACTCCCACATGTCAGATGTTGATTTACCCTCAAACAGCCGCCCCCAATCTAAATTCTTCAGTTCCTGCCTAATATTGTTATAATTAGCCTTCCCCCAATTTAGCACCTTCACCTGAGGACTACTCTTATCCTTATCCACAAGTACCTTAAAACTTATGGATTATGGTCACTGTTCCCGAAATACTCCCCTCCTGAAGCTTCGACCACCTGGCCGGGCTCATTCCCAAATACCAGGCCCAGTACAGCCCCATCCCTAGTTGGACTATCTACGTATTGTTTCAAGAAGCCCTCCTGGATGCTCCTTACAAATTCTTCCCCATCCAAGCCCCTAGCACTAAGTGAGTCCCAGTCAATATAGGGGAAGTTAAAATCACCCACCACTACAACCCTGTTACCTTTACATCTTTCCAAAATCTGTCTACATATCTGCTCCTCTACCTCCTGCTGGCTGTTGGGAGGCCTGTAGTAAACCCCCAACATCGTGACTGCACCCTTCCTATTCCTGAGCTCCACCCATATTGCCTCGCTGCATGACCCCTCCGAGGTGTCCTCCCGCAGTACAGCTGTGATATTCTCCTTAACCAGTAATGCAACTCCCCCACCCCTTTTACATCCCCCTCTTTCCTGCCTGAAGCTTCTAAATCCTGGAACATTTAGCTGCCAATCATGTCCTTCCCTCAACCAAGTCTCTGTAATAGCAACAACATCATAGTTCCAAGTACTAATCCAAGCTCTAAGTTCATCTGCCTTACCTGTTATACTTCTCGCATTGAAACAAATGCACTTCAGACCACCAGTCCCGTTGTGCTCCGCAACATCTCCCTGCCTGCTCTTCCTCTTAGTCTTACTGGCCTTATTTACTAGTTCCCCCTCATTTATTTCACTTGCTGTCCTACTGCTCTGGTTCCCCTGCCACACTAGTTTAAACCCTCCCGAGTGACGCTAGCAAACCTCGCAGCCAGGATATTTGTGCCCCTCCAGTTTAGATGCAACCCGTCCTCCTTGTACAGGTCCCATCTGTCCCTGAAGATATCCCAATGGTCCAGATATCTGAAACCCTCCCTTCTACACCAGCTGTTCAGCCACGTGTTTAGCTGCACTATCTTCCTATTTCTAGCCTCACTGGCACGTGGCACAGGGAGTAATCCCGAGATTACAACCCTAGAGGTCCTGTCTTTTAACTTTCTACCTAACTCCCTAAACTCCCCCTGCAGGACCTCATCACTCTTCCTGCCAATGTCGTTGGTACCGATGTGTACCACAACCTCTGGCTGTTCTCCCCCTTCAGAATGTCCCCTGTCCATTCAGAGACATCCTTGACCCTGGAACCAGGGAGCGAACATACCATCCTGGAGTCTCTTTCACATCCACAGACGCGCCTATCTGTGCCCCTGACTATAGAGTCCCCTACAACTATTGCTCTTCTGCGCTTTGTCCCTCCCTGCTGAACAACAGTGCCAGCCGTGGTGCCACTGCTCTGGCTGCTGCTGTTTTCCCCTGATAGGCCATCCCCCCCAACAGTATCCAAAACGGTATACTTGTTAGAGAGGGGGATAGCCACAGGGGATTCCTGCACTGACTGCCTGCCCCTTCTAGCGGTCACCCATCTATCTGCCTGCACCTTGGGTGTAACCACTTCTCTAAAACTCTTGTCTATGACGCTCTCTGCCACCTGCATGCTCCTAAGTGCATCCAGTTGCTGCTCCAACCGATCCATGCGGTCTGTGAGGAGCTGCAACTGGGTACACTTCCTGCAGATGTAGTCGTCCGGAACGCTGGAAGTGTCACGGACCTCCCACATCTCACAGGTGAAGCACTTCACCCCTCTAACTGACATTTCTGTCAGTTTCTGACATGAAAACTAATCTTTAGATTTACAAACCTCTTTCAACAGCAGATTACAAGTAGAATAAAAATACAAAGTACTGGGGTTAATTTCTAGAGGAATAGAATTGAAAAGCAGAGAAGTTATGTTAAACAAGTATTGAACCGAGGTTAGAGAACACTTGCTGAGCATTGTCCATATTAGAAAAAGGATACAGAGGCACTGGACAAGGTGCAAAAAAGATCTACAATGTTGATACCAGACTGAGAGGTTAGAATTATCAGAAAGGTTGAACAGGCTGGGGCTCCATCTCTAGAAAAGAGAAGGCTTGGGGCGGCAGTGAGCGGAGGTGCTGGGGGGGGGTGGGGGGTGCGGGGTGTGGTGAGGGCAGTGGTGACTTAAAAGATTGTCTTTAAAATTATGAAAGGATTGATAGGGAGATGCAGAGAATATGTTTTATATGAGGGAGTTCAAAACTAGGGGTCATAAATATAGATAGTAACAAATAAATCCAATAAGGAATTCAGGAGAAACTCCTTTACCCAGAGAGTGGTTAGAATGTGGAACTTACTACCACATAGAGCAGTTGAGATAAATCACATAGAAGCATTTAAGGGAAAGCTAGTTAAGTATATGAGGGAGAAAGGAATGGAAGGATATGCTTAAGAGGATTAGAGGAAGTAATGTGGGAGGAAACTTGTGTGGAGCATAAACACCAGTCTCTGTGCTACGAATTCAATGTAATAGACATGAATAATATTGATGGACATGTCCTCACTATGGACTGTCTCAGCAAATATATGGAGAGCTAGTAAATCTGAGTCACCCAATTGAAGTTACATTGGGATAAATATTTAAAGATGCAGTGCTACCCCAGTGTGTTAATAAATTGCATGCTCTATTTTAGAATTATGTTGCACTATTGGTAGTGATATCAGTGCAGTGCATGGAGAGTACAATATGCAGCTGGCAAAAAAATGTATACTTTTGCACAAATCTGCTTGCTGGCTGGTCAAATATTAATGTTGGAATAATGTGGGGAAGTAAACACATTCTCAACACTAAAAACATCCAAGTGTAAGTTTTGAAAAGCTTCCAAGCAGTTATCTTGCAATCAGTGCAAACCCCATTAAGACTACATTTATTTAATGTACTTAGGCTTCAGATGGCTTACCTGATGCCCAAGTTATACCAGAAGTTTTACATCAACTCGTATTTGAAATCTCCTGGCATCAATACAAAATTGGTTGCATAATTGCACCCATTCAAGTTAATTTATGAGGGACAGTTACAGAGGCATATCTCCAGAGTGTAAGCAGCCAGCACTCTGAAGTGCAGTATTGGAAGGAGATGAGCTGCAACAGGAGCAATGTTATCAGTTGGAGCCCCCTTCAACAGAGTACTTGGCAGGAAACTGACCGTGTGATTATATAACCAAAATTTACAACGTTAAAATTTGATAGCATTTCCTTTTAAATAGCAGATCAGATCATAAGTAGTGACTTTATTCTCCTCAGATGTTTTAAAGATCATTATGAGAAAACTTTTTTATGGGTTGCTTCTGATTTACAATATCACTCCAGAGTACAGTAAGCAAGTGAATGAATACCATGTTAATTTCATCAGAGGAATTCAATTACATGATTTCTTGGTTGTATTTCCTTCTTTTTGACAGTGTTACAGGTCTCATGTTTCCTGACTGCCATTACTTGGAACTGTTGAGCCAATTTTGTTAGATATTTCTTACTGAAAACCCCATCTGTTTCACTGTCTACTTCAACAGATTTGCTATAGACAAATTTTCTTTTTTCCAAGTAGTTTCAATTTGCAAAATAAGTCAAGTTATATAAACATCATTGAGTGTAGAGATTAGTAACATTTTCTTTGCCTCCATAAAACCATAGAAAAGTTACGGCACAGAAAGAGGCCATTCAGCCCATTGTGTCATCCATTAATGGGGTGATTTCTCTGATGGGCTTCTTCTAACCATGCAAACTTGGCTTTCAGTTTGTTCACTTCAGTTAAATTATTCTGTAGAACAAGGTTCTTACCCTTTCTCTTGTCTTCTATTAAAGTTAAACAACAATATTTTCACTGTATACAATTAAAAAACTAATCTAATCATTAAATCTCTGGGTCTTTCATTGTAATTAACTTTATTTAATGCTTCTTTGTAGAGCTACAGGGATATTATTTCATACAACATACTCCTTCCAGAATGGCAATTTCACCATCTGGCACTGGAAATGGGCTTACCCTGGTTTTTGGGCATAGAGGATCACAATTCGTGACCTGCCTGCGCCAATTCTGTTGGAGGTGGGCAGCACGTAAATTTGGTGCTTTGATCATAGTGTGGGGCTGAGCAGATCCTGCACTGCTGCCTCCTTCACCACGCTGCTGGCTGCCTCTGCACTCAGCAAGGGCGCAGAACAACATTGTGTTGAAAGCATGTGGTGCAACCAGCCTTTTCTTCTTAAAGACAGGCTCCGTATTAAAGGGATACTGCACTCCTGAACTGAAAGCTGCTGGTAAATGACTTTGCAAGACTGAATCTGCAGGGAAATGGCACAGCAAGCAGGGAAGAGGGCTGCAAGATTCAATAACCATACTTTGGAGGCACTTGTCACACAGGTGGAGTTCAGGACAGAGGCCATAGTTCTGTGGGGGATGGAGGCAGGGTGACCAGGAAGCCTTCAAAGAACACCCTCCAAAAGGAGTGGGAGCACGTGGCAAGACAGGTGAATGGCCAGAATCTGACCCAAGGACATGGCAGCAGTGCAGAAAAAGCCTTAATGACCTCGCACAGGTGGTCAAGGTAAGTGAATGCATCTTCAGATCACATCTCCTACCCACCACAGCACCAGACTCTCATGCTGTGCAATACACCACATCCCCATCACTTACCCAGCAGCTCTCACTGGCACTCAGGTCTCACACCTAACATATAGATATTCCACCTCAACCACACACACCTACTAATGCTGTCAGCATCACATCCAACTTTCCCTCGCTCCACAGACCTCCAGCTATTCAGCTGTGACAGTCACATCACCAAAGCTCAGTGCTACACAATCATTGATATTATTCAGTCTCTCCTCCAGGAGAAGGTGGCTGATACACCAGGGAGACCCAGAGGACCTTGTGAGGGCTGGCACGACTCCATCCCCTGAGACCCCTTGAGATGATGGTGCTCAGCATCATCAGACCAACTGCAACAGAGCCCATGGCATCTGGCAAAGCCAACACCATCCAGGATGATGGTAAGTGACTGCTTTATGCCCCTTCTCAACTCACTCCTCACCCTCACCTTGAGATGTGGCATGAAGTGAAAGCTGCATAGGGCGTGACTATGGACTTCCTGCTTTCCTCCCCTTCCCCTCTTCCCTCACTCCAGCTTTCCCCTTCAGCCTGTATGCTTTCAAATACCTAAGAACTGCCACCTGGATGGCCTCACCACAGCAAGAAGGAAGAGGAAGAGACTCCCATGACAGTGATGAGGCGCCGTCTCTTGATCTGACACAGCCATCAGCTCAGATATTGTCACTGTGTAAGCTTTAGAGGCTAGTATGGAGTTAGTGCATTGGCAGGCCTGCCAGACAGCCTCCTGTCACTATCAAGGAGCATGGAGGAGTCTGGCTCCAACGTGGCAGAGGGCATCATGCAGAGATTGCAGCCCACCCTTTCCACTGTGGAAGTGGTGGTCAACTCAACCATGACGGAGTGTCTTGTGGCCGATGTCTCAGCTTCCACTACAGCATAGGCGAAAGTCTCTCAGCATCTTGGTGCTGCAATGCAAGTGCAGACTGAGCTCAAGAGATCCACGCTTGCTGCCATGCAAGCTCAGACTGCTGCCATCATGATTACGGATACCAGTGCTCAAAGGGGCATGAAGACACTGACAGTAGTCCAGCAACTTTTCCTGCAGTAGATGACTAGGTTTGTTGAGGTACTACCCTGTGGAAGTGGCAGTGACTCTGTGGTGGACAAACCTGCTGTCCTCTCTCAATATGACAGCATTTGTACTCCCACCTCTGCCATTCCACCACTGCCTTGCCTACATAGGATTATGTAGGATATACAGCATAGAAACAGGCCATTCAGCCAAACCAGTTTATACGGGTATTTATGCTCCACTTGAGCCTCATCCCATCAACTAATCCTATCAGCACAACCCTCTATTCTCTTCTCCTGATATGCTGATCTAACCTTCCCTTAAATGTGTCCATACTATTCACTTCAACCACTCTCTGTGGTAGCAAGTTCCACATTCTCACCACTTTCTGGGTAAAAATGTTTCTTCTGAATTCCCTATTTGATTTATTGGTGATGATCTTATATTGATAGCTTCTAGTTTTGCTCCTCCCCACAAGTGGAAACACTCTCTCTGTGTTCACTCTGTCAAAACTTTTCATAATTTTAAAGAGAAAAGAGACCCAGTCTGTTCATTCTCTCTGGATAGGTATACCCTCACATTTCTGCCATCATCATGGTAAATAATTTTTGTACTCTCTCCAGTGCCTGTATACCTGTTTTTATAATATGACAACCAGAATTGTATGCAGGTGTGGTCTGACCAAAGATTGATGCAAGTTTATCATACTTTCTTCACTTTTCAATTCTACCCTTCTAGAAATAAACCTCATGTTTGGCTTGCTTTTCATGGCCTTGTTAACCTGTGTTGCTACTTTTAGTGATTTGTGTATTTGTACTTCCAGACTCTTCTATGCCATTTAGATTCTTACTTTCTAGGTAATATGCGATGTCCTTATTTTTCCTGCCAAAATATAATACCTCACATTTATCTATATTGAAAATCATTTGCCAATTATTTGCCTATTCTGCAAGTTTGCTAATTTCTTTTTCTAATTTGTTGCAGTCTTCCTCTGTATTGACTATCCAGTTCGATTTGGTGTCATCCGCAAATTTAGAAATTGTGTTTTTGATTCCAAAATCAAAATCATTAATAAAAATTGTGCAAAACACTGATCTTTGTGGAACACTAATTCCTACCTTATGCAACTCTGAATAACATTTTGAAGCTAGCTAGTTATCCATTCTGTTATTTGTCCCATAACTTCGCATTTTCTGACCTTATTCATTAGTCTATTATGTCATATCTTATCGAAGGCTAGATAAATTACATCTACTGCATTATTCTTGTCTACTCTCTGTTATCTCTCAAAAAAATTCAACGAGGTTGGCCAAATAAGATTTTCCCTTTTGAAATCCATGCTGAATATTTATTGTTATATTTTTGGTTTTCAGATTTTCTTCTATTCTCTCCTTTAGTAGGGAATCCATTATTTTTCCTACCACCAATGTTAAGCTGACTGGGCTACAGCTCCATAGAAACATAGAAAATAGGAGTAGGAGTAGTCCATTCGGCCCTTCGAGCCTGATCCGCCATTCACTATGATCACGGCTGATCATCCAACTTAGTAACCTGTTCCCGCTTTCGCCCCATACCCTTTGATCCCTTTAGACCCAAGAGCTATAATCTAACTCCTTCTTGAAAACATACAATGTTTTGGCCTCCACTGCTTTCTGTGGTAGCGAATTCCACAGGCTCACCACTCTCTGGGTGAAAAAATTTCTCCTCATCTCAGTCCTGAAAGGTTTACCCTGTATCCTTAGACCAAGACCCCTGGTTCTGGACTCCCCCACCATCGGGAACCTCCTTCCTGCATCTACCCTGTCGAGTCCTGTTGGAATTTTATAGGTTTCTATGAGATTCCCCCTCACTCCACTGAACTCCAGCGAATATAATCCTAACTGACTCAATCTCTCCTCATATGTCAGATCGCCATCCCAGGAAGCAGTCTCGTAAACCTTCGCTGCACTCCCTCTATAGCAAGAACATCCTTCCTCAGATAAGGAGATCAAAACTGCACAAAATATTCCAGGTATGGCCTCACCAAGGCCCTGTATAATTGCAGCAAGACATCCCTGCTCCTGTACTCGAATCCTCTTGCTATGAAGGCCAACATACCATTTGCCTTTTTTACCGCCTGTTGCGCCTGCATGCTTACCTTCAGCGACTGGTGTACAAGAACACCCAGGTCTCGCTGCATATTCTCCTCCCTCAGTTTATAGCCGTTCAGATAATAATCTGCCTTCCTGTTTTTGCTACCAAAGTGGATAACCTCACATTTATCCACATTATACTGCATCTGCCATGCATTAGCCCATTCAGTCAACTTGTCCAAATCACCCTGAAGCCTCTCTGCATCCTCCTCACAACTCGCCCTCCCACCCAGTTTTGTGTCATCTGCAAATTTGGAAATATTACATTTAGTTTTTAGTTTTTTCAGTTTTAGAGATACAGCACTGAAACAGGCCCTTCGGCCCACCGAGTCTGTGCCGACCATCAACCACCCATTTATACTAATCCTACACTAATCCCATATTCCTACCACATCCCCACCTGTCTCTATATTTCCCTACCACCTACCTATACTAGGGGCAATTTATAATGGCCAATTTACCTATCAACCTGCAAGTCTTTGGCATGTGGGAGGAAACCGGAGCACCCGGAGGAAACCCACGCAGACACAGGGAGAACTTGCAAACTCCACACAAGCAGTACCCAGAATTGAACCCGGGTCGCTGGAGCTGTGAGGCTGCGGTGCTAACCACTGCGCCACTGTGCGGCCCACTGTTCCTTCATCTAAATCATTAATATATATTGTGAATAGCTGGGGTCCTAGCACCGATCCCTGCGGTACCCCACTAGTCACTGCCTGCCATTTGGAAAAAGACCTATTTATCCCTACTCTTCGTTTCCTGTCTGCCAACCAATTTTCTACCCATCGCAATACACTACCTCCAATCCCATGCGCTTTAATTTTACACGCTAATCCCCGGACATGTTCTATTTCATTTCTTCAATATAGGTATAATGTTAGCTATCTGCCACTCATCTGGCATCAGACTTTTCTCTAAAGAATTATTAAAAATGCCTCTGCTATCTCTTCCCTAGAATCTTTTTAAAGTTTATGGATGTAATCTGTCCAGACCAGGAGTTTTGTCCTCTTTAAGTTTGATTACTTTTTAAAAATATTTCAGCTCTTTTGTTTTAAATGCAGTTATCTCATTTCTAATTTCATCATCTGATGTCATGTCCATTGTCCTGTTTCTCTGGTAATTACTGAAGCAAAGTAATTATTTAATATATCTGCCATTTCTCTATCATTGCCTGTGATATTATCCTGTCCATCATTAATGGTCCTATTCCCATTGTGACTTTCCTTTTTTATTTATGTGCCTGTAAAATATTTTACTATTTTGTTTTATGTTCCTTGATAATTTAATTTCATAGCTCCTCTCTGCCCTCCTAATTTGTTTTTACTTCTATTTTAATTTCTTCATATTCGCCCTTGTCATGCTGTCCCCTGCTGTCCATGTCCTTAGTGTATGTCTCTTTCCTTACCCTCAATTTTTCCATATGTTCTGATTCATCCATGGTGACTCGTTAATGTTCAGCTTGTTCTTGTCTATTACCGGAATATACATTTCCTGGACTCTGTTTTAAATATTTCCCATTGCTGTCAATATTGTCCATTTTATTTTCCCAAGTTCTACGCTCAGCCCCTCAAAATTGGCTTTCCTCCAATTACCCTGGTCTTTCTTCCAATTACCCTGGTCTTTCTCATACTCATGTCTTATCTTAAAGAATATAACATTATGATTCTGTTGCCTAGATGTTCCCCTACTTTTACTTCTTTTATCTGCACTAGCTCATTCCCCATTATTTGATCCAGTAGTGAATCCTCCCATGTTAGGCTTCTTGCTTATTGATTTAGAAAGAACATTGTAGGAACTTCATTCCCTCAACCTACCTACCTACCTAATCTGGCTAGTTAATATCAGGTTCGTTAAAATCACCCATGATTATTGTTCTATATTTTTTACTCATTTCCCTAATTTATTTGCATATTTCTTCCTCCACCTCCTTTCCACTATTAGACTACACCTATTAGAGTGATTGATCGTTTATTATCTTTTATCTCTATCCATATGAATTCTATTTCTGTCTTGCTGATGGCTGCGTCACTTTTTTCTACTGCATTATGTTTTCCCTAATCAGTATTCTAATTATTCTAATTATAATTCCCATACCTGAATCAGATACTCCTTTCTCCTCCCTGAATGTATTCAGCAACTGGCAAAACCAACACAGTGATTCCACCAACTCTGCCGAAGCAAAAGTAAGTCAAAAGCACTTCACCTGCAACTTGTTGAGTGGCCCTTTAAATAGCCCTGGCTCACGGTCCATCCTGCAGCACAACGACTGATCTTTGGTGATGTACAGATTTGTGGCCTGGACCTGCGTGGGCCAAACTGGATATCCTGGTATTGCATCAGCCAATTGGGCTGTGTGATGTCAGGATAGTGCAGCTTCCAAGGTTTCTCGTGATGCATGCACGGGCACCATTTTCAAGCGGTGCACTGGAAGCAGCTGGCAGCATTGTGTGTCCCAGCAAAGCAGTGCTGGCCTCTGTGCCACTGGAGAGAGTGTTGCAGAGATGTCCTGCATGGTCCTTTTTCTTGACAGTCACATTTTTGGACACTTCCCATTCTATGGGAACAACTACTAAGAATGCATCGTCATGAGTGTACTTGTATTAATTCCTACCCAAAGATTATTTAAAAAAATATTTTATTCAATTTATAAAAATTGAATTCTAATTTGCATTGGTTGGCAAGCTAAAGGTTGTAATTTCTGCTGTTATCACTAGGATTATTCTTAAATTTGGATTATTTCAGGAACTTACTACAAATAGTTTTTAACATTTGTCTACAGACAATAGAAACAAAAAACATCAGCATTGATCTGGAACACTTAATACTATTGTTGTCTTATCATATTGATAAAATTATACATTCTTATTAGCATTATTTTGAGAAACCCAGGCAAACGACCAAGGCCTGTCATGTAGGACACCATCAAGGTTGAAAATAAGACTAATTTGTTAGATCAACAGATAGTGGCTAGGCAAGATTGCAATCTAAATGTCTTTCTTCTGTAGGTATAGAGAAAGGATGCGGCACACAGATGCCAGACTTCAGCCAATTCGATTCACCCTGCATGATATTAAGAAATGACTGAAGACACGGGATACTGCAAAGGCTATGGGCCCTGACAATATTTCAGCAATAGTACTGAAGACTTGTGCTCCAGAACTTGCCGCGCCCCTAGCCAAGTTGTTCCAGTACAGCTACAACACTGGCATCTACCTGGCAATGTAGAAAATTACCCAGATATGTCCTGTACACAAAATGCAGGACAAGTCCAGCCCAGCCAATTACCGTCCCATCAGTCTACTCTCAATCATCATTAAAGTGATGGAAGGTGTCATCAACAGTGCCATCAAGCAGCACTTGCTTAGCAATAACCTGCTCAGTGACGCTCCGTTTGGGTTCCGCCAGGGCCACTCAGCTCCTGACCTCATCACAGCCTTGGTTCAAATATGTACAAAAGAGCTGAACTCAAGAGGTGAGGTGAGAGTGACATCAAGGCAGCATTTGACCGGGTATGGCATCAAGGAGCCCGAGCAAAACTGGAGTCAATGGGAATCACGGGGAAAACACTCCGCTGGTTGGAGTCATACCTAGCGCAAAGGAAGATGGTTGTGGTAGTTGGAGGTCAGTCATCTGAGCTCCAGGACATCACTGCAGACGTTCCTCAGGTCCTAGGCCCAACCATGTTCAGCTGCTTCATCAATGACCTTCCTTCAATCATCAGGTCATATGTGGGGATGTTTGCTGATGATTGCACAATGTTCAGCACCATTTTCGACCCCTCAGATACTGAAGCAGTCCGTGCAGAAATGCAGCAAGACCTGGACAATATCCAGGCTTCGGCTGATAAGTGACAAGTAACATTCACGCCACACAAGTGCCAGGCAATGATCATCTCCAACAAGAGAGAATCTAACTATCTCCCCTTGACATTCAATGGCATTACCATCGCTGAATCCCCCACTATCAACATCCTAGGGGCTACCATTGACCAGAAACTGAACTGGAGTAGCCATATAAATACCGTGGCTACAAGAGCAGGTCAGAGGCTAGGAATCCTGTGGCGAGTAACTCACCTCCTGACTCCCCAAAGCCTGTCCATCATCTACAAGGCACAAGTCAGGAGTGTGATGGAATACTCTCCACTTGCCTGGATGGGTGCAGCTCCAACAACACTCAAGAAGCTTGACACCATCCAGGACAAAGCAGCCCGCTTGATTGGCACCCCATCTACAAACATTCACTCCCTCCACCACCGATGCACAGTGACAGCAGTGTGCAGCATCTACAAGATGCACTGCAGCAACGCACCAAGGCTCCTTAGACAGCGCCTTTCAAACCTGCAACCTCAACCAACACGAAGGACAAGGGCAGCAAATGCATGGGAACACCACCACCTGCAAGTTCCCCTCCAAGTCGCCCACAATCCTGACTTGGAACTATATCGCTGTTCCTTCACCGTCACTGGGTCAAAATCCTGGAACTCCCTTCCTAACAGCATTGTGGGTGTACCTACCCCACATGGACTGCGGTGGTTCAAGAGGGCAGCTCACCACCACCTTCTCAAGGGCAATTAGGAATGGGCAATAAATCCTGGCCTAGTCGGCGAGGCCCACATTCCATGCATGAATGAATAAAAAACACTGCAGTGGAAATTTAGATCGCTGATCTCCCTGCTGCTGGAGTCATTGCTCAGAGAATTCCTGGTCATTCTGGAATGGCTAGAAATCCTATTCCAGTTGGTTGAAGGGAAATATCATAAGGGGGAAGGATATAGACAGAAAATAATCAGGGAAAAAAGACATATAGTAAAGGAGCTTTTATTTGCCAATGCTAGTAAAGCATTGCATGTTTGCCTGGTTGCTTCTAAGCTCTTGTTGAACTGAGTTACAGGCTAATAGATAAACAGCAGAGCTTGAGGCTTGGAAAATCCTGAGGAGTCAGTGAATCATCTCCTGAGACATTCTGCCATAGTTAACCATGGCCTTGTTACTTTGAGTGAGTTTTCATTTAGAGAGCATGCTTTGATGATTCCCTTTCCACCTCATCTCATTATATACCTTTTTTCTATTTAAACTGCCCTTATAAATGAATCATGCCTTCTACCTTGCATGACCCAAATATCTCAAACTTTCTTCTTGAAAAGTTTTTAATATTTACCTAAAAGCAATAAAGAAATTTGTGGGAAGTAGCTCAACAGTCAGGGGCAATTGCTGAACTGGCAATTAACTGTTAACTTTGCGATTAGTCATTTTCTAAAATGAAGCTCTGGTATCCAAATCAGATAAAAATCAATTCCAATATCACATACCTCCCAAAAAAAGGTTTCCACATGCATTTCAGAAAAAGAACAATACTTTATTTATTTTACTAAAAAAGAGAAAGACTTGCATTTATATAGCACCTTTCACAACCACTGGATGTCCTTTCTGAGGTTTAGTCACTGTTGTAATGCAGGAAACACAACAGCCAATATGAGCACAGAAAATCCCCACAAACAGCAATGTGATGACGACCAGATAATCTGCTTTTTTTTTGTTATGTTGATTGGGGATAACTTTTGTCCAGCACACCAGGGACAACTCCCCTGATCTTTGAAATAGTGCCATGGGATCTTTTACATTCACCCAAGCAAGCAGATCGGACCTTGGTTTAACATCTTATCCAAAATATGGTAGTGTAGTACTGGAATGTCATTGTAGATTTTTGTGCTTAAGGAGTGGGACTTGAACCCAGAACCTGGTGACTGAGCCACAGTTGACAATGAATAGTAACACTGACAAGGATTGTTTTGTCTCATCCATTACAGTCAAGACCAATTCATCCTTCCTCCTCATTTGCTAAATTTCACAAGTAATTACCCTTATGGATGCTTAAGTCTCTAATTTTTCATCCATTTGGAGGTGGACATTTAGAATTTCGACTGACCTTAACATTTTATCAGATTATGGACCAAAGACGAGATTATTACTTTTTTTTCTGGATCATTAATTATCTTTAGATTTAAGAATGTTAAAATATTAAAATCAACAATAATCTATCTATCTATATATATATATACTTAAACCAATGTACTTTGTATGTATATGGTAATTTTGTTTCCATTTGTCTGTTTATAAGCTGCATCTGGACAAACAGTCCAGATACTGTCATTTAAAGTGTGACATTAAAATTAATGGTATCCAGTGTACTTTTATCTAGACCAGATGTACAGCCATTTATATATGTTTCAGTCAAGTAGCCTCTTACTCTTCTAAACTCCGGTGGATACAAGCCTGGCCTGTCCAACCTTTCCTCATAAGACAACTCACCCATTCCAGGTATTAGTCTAGTAAACCTTCTCTGAACTGTTTCCAGCGCATTTACATCCTCCTTAAATAAAGAGACCAATACTGTATACAGTACTCCAGATGTGGTCTCACCAATGCCTTGTGTAGCTGAAGCATAACCTCCCTACTTTTTTGTATTCAATTCCCCTCACAATAAATGATAACATTCTGTTAGCGTTCCTGGGATTCATGTACTGGGACACCCAGATCCCTCTGCATCTCAGAGCTCTGTAATCTCTCACCATTTAGATAATATGCTTCTTTTTTATTATTCCTGCCAAAATTGGCAAATTCATATTTTCCCACATTATACTCCATTTGCCAGATATTTACCCACTCACTTAACCTATCTATATCCCTTTGTAGCCTCCTTATGCCCTCTTCACAACCTACTTTACTACTTATCTTTGTGTCATCAGCAAATTTAGCAACCATACCATCAGTCCCTTCATCCATGTCATTTATATAAATTGTAAAATGTTGAGGTCCCAGCACTGATCCCCGTGGCACACCATTCATTACATCTTGCCAATCAGAAAATGACCCATTTTTGCCTACTCTCTGTTTCCTGTTAGCGAACCAATCTTCTATCCATGCCAAAATGTTACCCCCTACATCATAAGCTTTTATTTTCTGAAATAACCTTTGATGTGGCACCTTATCAAATACTTTCTGGAAATCTAAGTACAGTACATTCACCAGTGCCCCTTTATCTACATCACATGTTGCTTCTTCAAAGAACCCCGAGAAATTGGTTAAACATGATTTCCCTTTCACAAAACCGTGTTGACTCTGCCTGATTACCTTGAATTTTTCAAGTGCCCTGCTATAACGTCTTTAATAATAGCTTCTAACATTTTGCCTATGACATAGGTTAAGCTAACTGGCCTGTAGTTTCCTGATTTCTGTCTCCTTCCCTTTCTGAATAAAAGAGTTAAATTGGTTATTTTCCAATTTAATGGAACTTTCCCCGAATTTAGGGAATTTTGGAAAATAAAAACCAATGCATCTCACTAACCAATTTTTTTAAAACCCTAGGATGAAGTCCATCAAGACTCTCATCAATGTTTGCTGCCCCTTGCTATTTCTTAGCTCCACCCAATTGTTTCGACATCTTCTCCCTTCAATCTAAGATCCTCTCTCACTAATGTGCTGATCTCGTCCCTTATTAAGAGCACTACCCCACCTCCTTTTCCTTTTTGCCGATCCTTCCTAAATGACGAATATCCTTGAATATTCACTTCCCAACCTTGATCACCCTCTAACCACGTCTCTGTAATGGCAATTAAATCATACCCATTTACATCTATTTGTGCTTTCATATCATCTACCCTGTTGTGAATGCTGTATGCATTCAGATAGAGTACCCTTAACTTTGTCTTTTTAACATTATTCCACATTCTGATCCTATTTTGATGCTTTTCTTCACTTCACCTGTCTTCTAATTTTGCTTACTACTTTTCTACTTCCTGTTACCAGTTTTGTTTCCCACCAATCTTCCGTTCGCCACACTCAGATTATCAATTCCCTTATTGCTTCCTTGCTTTCTTGCCTTCTCCTCTCTCTCTAAATTATCACATCTTCCCTCACTTGATCCCTTGCCCCCACTATTTAGTTTAAAGCCCTCTCTACCATCCTAGTTATATGATTTGCTACTCCCAGCACAGTTGAGGTGAAGACCGTCCCAAAGGTATAGCTCCCACTTTCCCCTGTACTGTGCCAGTGCCCCATAAATCAAAACCCATTTCTCCCACACCAATCTTTGAACCATGCATTTAACTCTGTAATCTTATGGACGCTACTTCAATTTGCTCATAGTTCAGATAATCCAGAGAGTATTACTTTTGAGGTTCTGCCTTTTAATTTAGCCCCTAGCTGCTCATACTCTCTATTATGAACCTTTTTCCTGTCCTAGCTATGTGTTTGGTACATGACAACTTGATCCTCCCCCTCCCATTGCAGGTCCCTCTCCAGTCCCAAGCAGATGTCCCAAACCTGGCACCAGGCAGGCAACACAGCCTTCTGCACTCTCGTTCTTGGCTGCAGAGAACTGTGTCTATCCCCCTGACTATACTGTCCCCTACTACTACTACATTCCTATTTACTCCCCCCGCTTGAATGGCTTCCTGTACTATGGTGCCATGGTCAGTTTGCTCATCCACCCTGTAGATCTTGCTCTCATCCATACAAGCTGAAAGAACCTCAAACTTGTCGGACAATTGCATTGGCTGAGACTCCACCATTTCTGCGTTCTTGATCTCCTTATGTGACTCACTCGCAGTCACACCCTCCTGTCCCTCACCACTGACCAAATCAGATGATCCTATCCTAAGGGGTGTGACCTCTTCTGGAACAAAGTGTCCAGTTAAATTTCCCCCTCTCTGATGCATCGCAGTGTTTGTAGCTCAGCCTCCAGCTCATTGACTCTGATCCAAAGCTCCTTGAGCTGCAGACACTTTCTGCAGATGTGATTGCCGTGGATCACACTGGTGTGCACCAGCTCCCACATGCTACAGTTGCAACACGTCACCTGCCCTGTTATCTTTATTGTGTTTTAATTAACTATTTGAATAATTATTTAATTAATTAAATTACTTAGGTATTTAAAAAAAAATTAATTAATGCCTCTACTCACCAATCACTCATGTTACTAATTTAAATCTTAGTAATACTAATAATCTTACCACTTATAAGGTAGTTACATGAGAGCTATTTTTAAAGAAAATTTACGTTTTTCTAATTTTCCAGCTATTTACACACAAACCCGAACATCACTTACTCACCAACCAATCAACTTACGGCTTTCCTTTGATATCACTATTAGATTTTTTTTCACTCTTTCTTCAAACCCAGCATGCGCCAACTTCCAGCCAGCCGGCATCTTTGGTCTCCCAGCCCAAACCTCTCCCTGTCTCATGCATTTCCTCGCAGGTCTACTGCTACTCTGCTCTCCCAGGTAAGTGTAGGCCCCGAGCCTCGGGCTGGATTTATACTGTCCCTCTCCAGTGTGTTTCTTTGCAGATCTGCAGCCTCTCCACTCTCCCAGGTTTTTAGACTCACTGTAGTAAGCATTATTGGCTGGTTTAGTAAAAGCTATTTATTTCAAATGTAAGGGATTCTAGATCAGAGTGTCAAACAATGTTCCATGGGCCATTTCTAGTTCTTGAGCCACCTAATGAAGTAACTCAATTGTATTTGCATTCATTTTCTTACTTGCTGGTTCATTCTGTTTGAATTTCATGTGCCTGGCATCTTAGCATTGTTGCCTTATTCATAAAGAAATATAGAATACAGAAACATGGAAAATTTATGCCATTCAGCCGATCGTATTTGTACCAGCCTAAAAGGAGCTATCCAGCCTAATCCCACTTTCTAGCTCTTGGTCCACAGCCCTATAGGTTACAGTGTTTCAAGTGCTTATCCAAGTATTTTTTGAATGTGATGAGGGTTTCTGCCTCTACCACCGTCTCAGGCAGTGAGATCCAGATCCCCACAACCCTCTGGGTGAAAACATTTCTCTGCAACTCCCTTCTAATCTTTCTATCAATTACTGTAAATCTAGGCCCCATGGCTATTGACCTCTCTGCTAATGGAAATAGATCCTTCCCGTCCACTCTCTCTAAGCCCCTCATAATTTTATACACCTCAATTAAATTTCCCCTCAGCCTCCTCTGTTCAAAGGAAACAACCCCAGCCTATCCAGTCTTTCCTCATAGCTAAAATTCTACATTCCTGGCAACAACCTCATAAATCTCCTCTGCACCCTCTCTAGTGTGATCTCATCCTTCCTGCAGTGCAGTTACCAGAACTGTACACAGTACTCTAGCTGCAGTATAATTAGTGTTTTGGTGTTTTTTTTAATTTCACCGCTGTACTTTCTATACTTGTCTAGAATTCCTGTTGTATTGAGCTCTTGGCATCTTTTTTATTCATTCATGGGATGAGGGTGTTGCTGGCTAAGCAGCATTAATTGCCCATCCCTAATTGCCCTTGAGAAGGTGGTGGTGAGCTGCCTTCTTGAACTGCTGCAGTCCATGTGGGGTGTAGGTACACCCACAGTGCTGTTAGGAAGGAGGTTCCAGTATTTTGACCCAGCGACAGTGAAGGAACGGCGATATAGTTCCAAGTCAGGATCATGTGTGACTTGGAGGGGAACTTGCAGGTGGTGATGTTCCCATGCATTTGCAGCCCTTGTCCTTCAAGTTGGTTGAAGTTGTGGGTTTGGAAGGTGCTGTCTAAGGAGCCTTGGTGCATTGCTGCAGTGCATCTTGTAGATGGTACACACTGCTGCCACTGTGCATTGGTGGTGAAGGGAGTGAATGTTTGTGGATGGGGTGCCAATCAATTGGGCTGCTTTGTCCTGAATTGTGTCAAGCTTGTTGAGTGTTGTTGGAGCTGCACCCATCCAAGCAAGTGGAGAGTATTCCATCACACTCCTAACCTGTGCCTTGTAGATGGTGGACAGAATTTGGAGAGTCAGGAGGTGAGTTACTCGCTGCAGGATTCCTAGACTCTGACCTGCTCTTGTAGCCACGGTATTTATATGACTACTGCAGTTCAGTTTCTGGTCAATGGTAACCCCTCGGATGTTGATAGTGGGGGATTCAGTGTTCGTAATGCCATTGAATATCAAGGGGAGATGGTTAGATTCTCTCTTGTTGGAGATGATCATGCCTGGCACTTGTGTGACGCGAATGTTACTTGTCACTTATCAGCCGAAGCCTGGATATTGTCCAGGTCATGCTGCATTTCTACACGGACTGTTTCAGTATCTGAGCAGTCATGAATGGTGCTGAACATTGTGCAATCATCAGCAAACATTCCCACTTCTGACCTTATGATTGAAAGAAGGTCATTGAAGCTGAAGATGGTTGAGCCAAGGACACTACCCTGAGGAACTTCTGCAGTGATGTCCTGGAGCTGAGATGATTGACCCTCAACAACCACAACCATCCTTCTTTGCGCTAGGCATGACTCCAACCAGCAGAGAGTTTTCCCCTTGATTCCCATTGACTTCAGTTTAGCAAGGGTTCCTTGATGCCATATTCGGTCAAATGCTGCCTTGATGTCAAGGTCAGTCACTCTCACCTCACCTCTGGAGTTCAGCTCTTTTGTACATTTAGATTTTAGATTTAGATTTAGATTTAGAGATACAGCACTGAAACAGGCCCTTCGGCCCACCGAGTCTGTGCCGACCATTAACCCCCCATTTATACTAATCCTACACTAATCCCATATTCCTACCACATCCACACCTGTCCCTATATTCCCCTACCACCTACCTATACTAGGGGCAATTTATAATGGCTAATTTACCTATCAACCTGCAAGTCTTTTGGCTGTGGGAGGAAACCGGAGCACCCGGAGGAAACCCACGCAGACACAGGGAGAACTTGCAAACTCCACACAGGCAGTACCCAGAATTGAACCCGGGTCGCTGGAGCTGTGAGGCTGCGGTGCTAACCACTGCACCACATGTTTGAACCAAGGTTGTAATGTAGTCAGGAGCTGAGTGACCCTGGCGGAACCCAAACTGGCATCACTGAGCAGGTTATTGCTAAGCAAGTGTCGCTTGATAGCACTGTCGATGACACCTTCCATCACTTTACTGATGAATGAGAGTAGACTGATGGGACGGTAATTGGCCACGTTGGACTTGCCCTGCTTTTTATGTACAGGACATACCTGGGCAATTTTCCACATTGTTGGATAGATGCCAGTGTTGTAGCTGTACTGGAACATTTTCATTGTCATTAACAATGTTGCAGTTTATGCATGGAAGTTCTAGACCTGTTTATCCATCATGCACACTTCTTCTAAGGATTCCATATATTATTTGCCATGTCACGGATTCTACCCAACCTATTCAATCTTTTGAGGGTACGAAACAACTACAATAAACCCTCCCAGATAAAAATTTCAACCAAATTCACAAAGGTAGTCATGCTGAACTCAGGATATTACTCCACTCTTTCACTCCAGCTCTGATCAGTTGCATTTCAGTGCTGATTTACCCACACTTCAATCATATTTCATTGAGCATCGATTATTGTATTTTTACTTAAGCACCATGTTGTCCTTAAATAGATATTTATCCTGCTCTTAAAGAAATTACTCAGTTTAGCATTAACTGCCTGTGTGTGGGAGATTTTTCTAAACTTCTACTGGTTTGTGGGGAAGAAGATTCATCTGATCACCACTCTTAATTCAAGCTTGATTATTTTATATTCATGTCATGTCTTCTAATTCTATGATCACAATCCAAGTTAAACAACCTGTTCACAAAAACATTTTCCATGCATCCCAGCATCTGAAAGATCTGAATCATGCCCTCTCAAATCTTTCTTCATAACAAAGCACCTGGAATTACCCATCTCTGAACTCTTCAAACTCCTTCTGAAGGAAGGCTGCTGAAATTATAAATATGATTATACTTATGAGTTACATAGAATCAATTAACCAATTTTGCCTTGTCAAATATCATACCTAGCATATGGAAAGGAATAAAGAAATCAGAGATAAGTACCTCTATAGTGGTTATGCCTTCTACTAAATTACATATTTCACAGGCAATAATTTTAAAAAACTGTTTTCATCTTCCTGTCACTGATTTATTGTCTTTGTACTCTTAATTCTTCCAGTCTTCTTTTCTGTCTTTTCCTTTGTCTTTGGTTTTTTGCTTGCCCCTTTATCTTTCTGTATGCATCTTGTCCCTTTGTTGTCCCTGGATCTCTTCACTTCTGTGTTTAATTATCTTACTCTTTTGCCTTTGTAAATTTCTCCACTATTTGCTCTTTATGTTATCCACTCTGTGTGTTTCAGACATATGTTACTGCAGTGATTTAATAAGTTGGTATTTTGACTTCGAAGTGGATGGAGAGGTGGAACCGACAAGCAGGAAGTCCTGGCATGTTCTGCATCTTGCTGTCAACCATAAAAATTCTGTTTTATCCCCATGAAGTGGGACAACCAGAGTCTATATCTTTGAGTATCTGTGTCATTGCTATATTGGCAACAGTGCTCCAAGCAACAGTCCCTGGAGGGACTGGAGGTGGTAAGAGAGTGGCGTAATAGTTCTAGGCAGCAGTTGGAGAAACAGGAATGTGAAGGATTATGGTGGAGAATAGGTGGAGTGTGCTGGTTTGGTCATGTGGCTTCTCTTTTCATTCAAGGTGTCATAGAGCAGTAAGGTCAGGGGGAAGAGGGATAGGGCATTCCATGTGTCAGCTGTGGCTCATTTGGTAGTACTCTTGCCTCTGAGTCACAAGGTTCAAATCCCATTCCAGGAATTAAACATAAAAATCAAGGCAGGCACAGTAGTGCAATACTGAGGGTGTGCTACCCTGTCGGAGGTGCTGTCTTTCAGATGAGGTGTTAAACCGAGGCTCCATCTGCCTGCTCTGGTGGATGTAAAAGATCCCATGGTGCTATCTTGAAGAAGAGAAGGAGAGGGCTAGGTAAATGACTTCGACAGAACAAACAAAGAACAGTACCGCACAGGAACAGGCCATTCGGCCCTCCAAGCCTGAGCCGATCCTGATGCCTGTCTAAACTAAAACCTTCTGCACTTCCGGAGTCCGTATCCCTCTATTCCCATCCTATTCATGTATTTGTCAAGATGCCTCTTAAACGTCGCTATCGTACCTGCTTCCACCACCTCCCCTGGCAGCAAGTTCCAGGTACACACCACCCTCTGTGTAAAGAACTTGCCTCGCACATGCCCTCTAAACTTTGCACCTCACACCTTAAACCTATGTCCCCTAGTAACTGACTCTTCCACCCTGGGAAAAAGCTTCTGACTATCCACTCTGTCCATGCCGCTCATAACTCTGTAAACCTCTATCATGTCGCCCCTCCACCTCTGTCGTTCCAGTGAAAACAATCCAAGTTTATCCAACCTCTCCTCATAGCTAATACCCTCCAGATCAGGCAACATCCTGGTAAACCTCTTCTGTACCCTCTCCAAAGCCTCAACATCCTTCTGGTAGTGTGGCGACCAGAATTGCACACAGTATTCCAAGTGTGGCCTAACTAAGGTTCTGTACAGCTGCAGCACGACTTGCCAATTTTTATACTCTATGCCCCGACCGATGAAGGCAAGCATGCCGTATGCCTTCTTAACTACCTTATCCACCTGCGTTGCCACTTTCAGTAACCTGTGGACCTGTACGCCCAGATCTCTCTGCCTGTCAATACTCCTAAGGGTTCTGCCATTTACTGTATACTTCTCACCTGTATTAGACCTTCCAAAATGCATTACTTCACATTTGTCTGGATTAAACTCCATCTGCCATTTCTCCGCCCAAGTCTCGAACCGATCTATATCCTGCTGTATCCTCTGACAATCCTCATCACGATCCGCAACTCCACCAATCTTTGTGTCGTCCACAAACTACATTTTCCTCCAAATCATTTATATATACTACAAACAGCAAAGATCCCAGCAGTTAAAAGGCTGTCAAAAGGGCTTATCTTTGTTTCCCATTGTCTGCCTTCAAATAAAACTACATCTCAAAAGGGGTGTCATTGAACTAAACAGGTACACCATCATACTAACATTATTCTGCAGCAACAAAAGCAATTTTTATTCAAAAATAAGAATCTATCTTGTCAATATCAACCTGCCCCAAAAAGTGGCAGCACATAAACTGCAGCTTAAAAGCCAGTAGCACCAGGTTTTTATGGGTAGGTTTGATCCTAATCTGCTTCCAGCTTTATTATAGGAACACAAAAGCAAAATACCATGGATGTGGAAATCTGAAACAAAAAAACAGAAAATGCTGGCAATACTCAGCAGGTCAGGCAGCATCTATGGAGAGAAAAACAGAGTTAACATTTCAGGTCTGTGTGACCTTTCATCAGGTCTATAAGAGGAAATCCGGATGCAAGGTTTATTTATTTGCATGTAAATTACATTGTTGTGCCCTCTTCAGGCACGGAAGATTGCAAACACCAGCAAAGCCAGCGAAGAAGTTCTATTCAAGAGCAGAGTGCATGGCATCTGTTTGCATGTGCTCTTAAGTAACAGGCGGTGGGATTTCAGCTCTCGGATATAAATTGACTTTGCAGAAATAAAGTTTTATCTTGTCTGGCTCAAAGTTTAAAAAAAACAAATGATGACCTATCCTTAGAAAGGAAAAGAATTTGGCAGGTAAGGTAAATTGTAATTTAACCACTCGTTTGCAACATCACCCATCTGGAACCAGGCCCCAGTTAGGGATTTATTTGGGCCTGGGTAAAATATGATGTGGGATTTCCTACGTTCCCAATATATTTATCTTCGAGTGAACCTTCTAAGCAATCCTCACAGCACCAAGATAAACAGTCTAAGTTAGTTTCAATTTTCTCCTTTCTCCTCCTCCTCCTCAGATGTGATCCCCTTACTGGGATATGGTTCATCAAGAAGAAAGCGGACAACCTCTTTTATCTTGCCCAAAAGGCCTTTAATCATGTGTCAGCATTGATAGTTTTGGCATTGATACCTGTGACAGATTAACTAATCTTTACCTGACATCCATACACATGCATTGGCACACACTGTATACATATAAAGCACACCTTCTGACTTGGGGAGCTGAAAGTGAATGCTGCTTCCCATTCACTCAAACTCTATCCCATAGTTTACTAACACTTACTTCTACATCCTGCTGCTCTGGACAGGAATTCTGATGACAGTTCTGCACGGTTATGAAAAGGGTAGGAATGAATTGATACAGTGGAGGGGAAAGAGCAGCGGAAACTGAGGGAGAGGTGCCAGCCACTGTGAACTGAGGGGTTGGGGGAGGGGGGGGTGGAATGTGGTGGGTAGCAGTATCTAAAGTATACCAGAATATTCTGGGTATTTTAAAGAAGCATGTTCCATTTTAAATTTGCTGCCCCACCATATATACGGACTTCCAGCAGGGTCTGTTGAATATTGATCAGTAACCAAGAACTTAATCAATTGTCTTTTTCTCTTTCCATGATCCAGATGCACTTCTTCCAATTATAGTGCCCCGACTAACTGAGATCACTTGGCTCAGTGAAGACTGGGGGATCTTCATGATTGGTATGGCTCAGAGATAGCAACATGAGCATTGAACCATCAGGGAAAACCACTGCTAGTTTCAAAGCAGACAAACATTCTTGGGAAAGCTTGCCTGAAAAACTATTTTACTTGTCAGTTATTAAGTTAATTCTACTGCTTTGACTGTGGCTTAATGACAAATTTGGGTTTTGGTTGTGGGATAAAGGGAGTTGAGCATATATATTTTCTGTTAGATCAGCAGATGAGACTATACTGTACTTGAATTTAATTTTATGTTGGAGTGTACAATAACATTTTAACATAACTTACAATATTACAATGCCCATCTTCCTTAGATTATTTTCAAAACACATTTTGCAGAATTTTCCATTTCCTTTTGGATTACCTAAATTTTGGAACAGCTTCAAACCATTTGCAAAAATGTTAAGCTGAAAAATTGTCTTTATCACACAGCTCGGTATTGTAATTCGAGAATTGCAATCACCTTAGGTGGAACTGGACCTGGAGCTGTGAGGGGTAAGCTGGAGTCCTGCTATTTACTCTGGGAGTGCATTGTTGAGTAGGTCAGATTTATATAGTTGACTTCTGTAGAAGTTTCAGTTGACTGTTGTTGGGCCTTTTGTACAAATTGGAGCTCGCTGCAAATTTCTTTTGGGTCCTCTCCCCTCCTATGGTGCTCTAAATGTACTCTTGTGACTGTTGCATTAATCTAATGTTGACACACAAGTGCAATAATCAAAGAGAAAGGCTTCCTTTAAGTACTATAATCCATTAGGAAAAAAATTAAATAAACCAGAGGAAGAACCAAACTGCATAGACGTAGACAAAAATCAAATAAACTTTAAAGTGCTCAAAATAAAGTAAAGCTATGAGAAAAGTAAATTTGCAATTTTGATCAGTATTGACTCCATTTTAGTTTTACTTGTAAAATTGTTTTCTTTCTGACCCTATTGTGTGGAAAGTAACAAATCAAAAACTGGATTTCTTAATACAGCCAATAGTGTAATGAATTGTTTATTTGCAAATGCTGTGGTACACCTTTAAGAGGTGTGGTCATGTTATAATGCACAGTGGCACAGTGGTTAGCACCGCAGCCTCACAGCTCCAGTGACCTGGGTTTGATTCTGGGTATTGCCTGTGCGGAGTTTGCAAGCTCTCCCTGTGACCTTGTGGGTTTCCGCCGGGTGCTCCGGTTTCCTTCCACGGCCAAAGACTTGCAGGTTGATAGGTAAATTGGCCATTGTAAATTGCCCCTAGTGTAGGTAGGTGGTAGCGGAATTGAGGGGAAGTGGTAGGGAATATGGGATTAATATAGGATTAGTATAAATGAGTGGTTGATGGTCAGCACAGATTTGGTGGGCCAAAGGGCCTGTTTCAGTGCTGTATCTCTAAATAAATAAAAGCAGTGTAAAGCTGTGATGTAACACATCATGTGACATCTGGTGTGAGGGCAGTCTGAAGAAAGTATTTGTTCAGTGAAGACTTGTGAATACATGCAGAACCATCCTTAAAGAACCCTCATTATTGTGTTACTGATCCCCGTCTTGAGTGGTCAGTGCCTTGTGTGTTGTAGTCACTAACAGAGAGGTTAAGAAAACACAACAGTAAATATAACGCAGTTTCAGATTAGGTTGAAGCTTACTTTTTCAAAAGGCTACAGATGCGAAAAAATAACCATACTACCTTGTTAATGGAATTACTCTGGCTCATTAGACCATCAAAGATTTGTGACTCGTCAGAATAGTTTTTTTTTAACAGTTTCTACCTGCATGCATGCAGCACCCAATGCAGAATGATTTTCCCTGTGTTGATTACCAGTGCCATAGGAAAATAGTAAAATCAGAAAAGGTCAACAAAGACAAAAGGCATTAATTAGACAGAAGACGAACAGAACACATGGAGCACAGAAAAGCACAAACAGCCCATGAAACAAAGGAATTGAAGCAAAAGTTTGCCTTGTTTTTTTTACCTGTTAAAAAAGGAACACAGACTGCCTCCAGTCAAGAATTGGTGTTGCAATTTGAATTTCTCCCAAACATTCAAAATGAATCATAATGATGACTGAATTGTTGAAGTGAACCATTTTTAAAATCCAGGTTGAGTTTTCAGTTCATGGTGCTTGTGCCTAGGGTCAGTGTGTTTGATTGTTTCTGTATGATTGTTAGACGTTACTGAGGTGTTAGGTAATCACTCCTAATAGCTCCTCCTTTGGCTCAGTGTCAGTTTTTGTACCATTACACTTATACGAAGCGCCTGGAGATATTTTCTTCTACATTAGAGGTGCATCACAAACAGAAGTTGGTGTTTCTTATCAGAGCAGTGAGAACATTTTGTTCTATATTAAAAGTACAGGAATATTTTGATTGGAAATGAATAATAAGGCTGCATTTTAACTTGGGGTTTAGATAAAAACCTAAACCACAGAAGTGAAACCCATGTATAGATATAATATGAATTTACCTGTAATTTGTTTGAAATAGTTACTATAATCTTAGATAAATGAAAACAGTTTCAATGACAATTGAAGTTAATTCTCAACTGACATTCGCTGAAGGATAATTCAATGTAATAACAAAAAATAGTACAAAAAAAATTCAAGAGTTTTTCCTTTCAGGTTTCCATCTTTTTTTTCTTTCCTTACCACTCCTGTCCTGGAGACCCTCACTCCCACTGCAAAATGGTTTTCTAGGCAGCAGTAGCCCTGTGATATCTTGCCTAACTAGTTAATTTTAGTAAGCTGTTTTATTATGGAGGGCATCACAGTAAAATTTGATTCTGTACCTATCCAGTGTCCACATTTACTTACTTCCAATAGTGGCTGGTGAACAGCAGTCAAGAGCAGGAATCCTGGCCAAATATTTTCCCCCCTATTTGGTCAGAGATGTAATGTGGGGAAAAATTCGACTGGCCTCTAATTGAGTGTGGGGATCGCAATGCACGATAAACCCCTGCCCCGTCCTAGTGAGGCAGTCAGCATGCAAATTTTGTGGTACCTGCTCATCAACATCATTGTGCTGTGCCGCCCAGTGTGAAAAATACTGCTGACTAGCTGCAAGCTCAACAGGGGGCCCAGGAGTATGCATGGTTAGGATGATGAACAGTTAGCCTGCACCAATTAAAGGGGAGGTACACTCAGGCTGCAGCAGCTGCTGGAACAGTTTCAGGAAGGCTTTGGTGGAAGAATGAGGGCTTCAAATGGAGCAACAGGCCAGAGAAAGAGGGCTCCCAGGACCTTGGATGTGGCGCTAGAGGCTTTAGCGATGGAAGTCGAGAGGAGGAGGGAGGTCATGTTTCCACAGGGGACCAGGAGGTCTTAAGGCATAACCTGAGGAGGGAATGGGAGCAGGTGGCCAGGGAATTGAATTCCTGCAGTGTGACCCTGAGGACCTGGCTGCAGTGCTGGAAAAAGTTCAATGATCTCACATGAGTGGTCAAGGTCAGTAAATGCATCTTCAAATGACATCTTCTACCCACCACACCACCAACCTCTCACGCTGCTTAATGCATCACACCGCCATCACTTATCCAATCAGGACTCATGCCTCATATTCACAGACTTCACCATCTCCTTACACATCTACCAATGCTGCCAGCTTCACATCCACATCTCGCAGCTTCCACCTATTCAGCTACGACAGGTAAATTATCCAAACACACTGCAAGACACTCACTGACACTCTTCCTCTCTCTCTCTCTTGCAGGACAACATCGCACATAACTGCAGGGAGCAGTAGAGAACTGGCAGAAGACAGGCACCTGCATCTCCTGACCGCTTTGGAGGAGACGGTGCTCCACATTACTGGACCAGCTGTGACTGAGACCATTGCATTCTGCATCACCAATGTTGGTATGTTACTGCCTTGTGTCCCTTTTCAAATCCCATTTCATCCTTATCCTACTATCTAGCAGGAATTGCAAGCTGCAATGGTAATACCATTGACCTCTTGTTTTACACACCACCCACCACCCCCTCCCCTTCACCTCCACTTTGCTCACCCCAACACTCCACTTCTGCATTTTTGTTTTCAGATAGCCAAGACCTGCCACCTGACCAGACAGTGCAGTCTCACCATGAAGGGCAGAGCAACACCAGACTCTGATGAAGAAGCAGCATCACTTGATCTGACACTTGCAGCCACCAGTTCAGACACTGGCGCTGTGCGTACCGTAGAGGGTAGTATACAGGTGGGATCAGCATGGGGTGAGTAACTGGTCACGAGTAGACTGCAACCAGACCAAGGGGAAAGGACAGTTCATGTGCCAGCTCCCAGGAGGGCAAGGTCGCAGATGTGTTCCGTTACAGAGGACTCAGATGAGGATTACGATGGGGGCAGCATACAGGAGAATGTTGTTGGTCATGGACCACCTCAGCATGGATGACAGCGGTCTGAGCTGGCTGGATGACTGAAAGGCAACAGCAGGGTGCTGGCAGAATGGCAGTGGTGGGAGCATGAATGTTGTCATCCTCAGAGAGGACAGCAGGTTCATGCTTCACAGTGCCACTGCCACTCCGCCAGGGTGGCACCTTAGGAATCTAGTAATCTGTTGGAGCGCAGATTGCTGGACTGCTGTGAGAGCCTTTGAAACTGGTATCTGCAGCCATGATGGCAGCAGTCTGAGCCTGCATGACAACAAGCTGGGCTTGTATGGCAACAAGCATGGATTGTATGACTTCAGTCTGAGTTTCCAGTGCAACTAAGGCATCGGTTGGCTTCTGGCTGTGCTGCAGTGGAAGTTGAGACAGCGGCCACCAGACGCTGCATCACAACTGGGTCCGTATGAGCTGTCATGGAGTTGACCACCACTTGCACACTGGAAAAGATGGACACCAAGCTCTGTGCTCCTTGACATCTGGCTCTTCGGCAGGCCTGCCAATGCACCAAGCACCTCTGTGTGTCTAAAGCTGCTAGAGATCGATCTGGAAGGCCATCTGCAGTCTCCCCCAGTGAAAGCCAGCAGCCTTCCACCAGCCATGCTGCACCCATTGGGGGTAGCACTGTGTGGAAGCACTAGACCAGGCAAATACACTTGCAAGACAGACACTAGGGGAATGCATAAAGGTGATTAGTTTTGTGTATATTATTGGATGTGTTGTTGGATTAAGTTGTTATGGAATGGTTTTTGTTTCAGGATTTTGGCCAAGAGGATGTTATGATGATCCGCAGCAGAGAGATTGAAAGGTGGGGAATTGTGGAGCAACAGTGATATGGGGATAAGGTTTTAGGGGTGCTGGGGTCTGAGTATCCACTCACAGACAGCCCATCCAGAGTGAAGGGTTCCCGGATTCCTGAGGTGCCCTTCAATGTCCTGCAGGCAAGGGCTGTGCCCTGAGATCACGACTGTGGAGGATGCAGCAGACCACCATGAACTTGGAGACACGCTCTGGTGAGTACTGGAGTGCTCCACCAAGCAGTCCATGTAGTGTAACTGTTGTTTCAGCATGCCGATGGTTTGCTTCATAACATTCCTGGTGGCAGCATAGCTCTCAGTATAGGCACAGGTGTGGTCAGGTGGCGGAGAGGCATCATGAGCCAATTGTAGAGTGGATAGTCCTAGTTGTCAATCAGCCAGCCTCTGGTTCGTCATGGTGGCCCATGGTACAGCTGACTGGCGCAGGATGAATGCATCTTGGCTGCTGCCCGGGTAGTGGTTGCATGGTTTCACACCTTCATTGAGTTGTAGACCTTGTGATTGCGATTAACATTTGGGGCCCACAGAGCCACATGTGGGCAGTTGATTACATGCTGCACCATGGGGAGCCTGGTAGCCTGGCAAATCCATATGTTCTCTCCTCGTGAGAAGATGATGAAGTCCCCTTTCCTTCTTTACAGGCCACTGTTACCTCCATCATTCAGTGATGGATGGCAAACTGTGTAATGTTGGAAATGCCACCTACTGCCTGAAAGGATCTGCTGGAATCGAAAATGAGGGCCACTGTTATCTTCACAGCCACTGGCAGTGCCGTTCTCACCCTGCTGTGTGGCTACAGGTCCGGATATGGGAGGTGGCATGGTTCAGCCACCTTTGTGTTCCTGAGCTACTTTGCAGGCTCTCACGGCAGCTCCCGGAACACGGACACATAATCTTACACGGAAAATGCATCCCTCTGTTCTAAAAGCTCTTTTCTTTGATTAGTTTTAGAGGACCTCTTATCTCATGTCCATAAATTAATTCAAAACCAGTAGACTCATTAGGTGACTCCCGAGTGGCAAACAAAAGAAATTCTAGCCCTTTATCCCAATCATGGGGATATTCACGACAGTACAGCCTGATCATCATTTTGAGGGTTTGATGGTACCTTTCAAAAGCCCCTTGTGTCTGTGGCTAGTATGCTGAAGACTTTAACTGTGTTACACCCAAATTCTTCATAACTTCCTGGAAAATTTTAGACATAAAATTGAAACCTTGATCCGGCTGAATCTGTCAGTAATCCATATCTAGTGAAGAACTGGGTTAACTTTTCTACCACTACCTTAGCAGAAATTGTTCTGAAGGGAATGGCCTCTGGGAACCGCGTAGCCATATCCATGATAGTGAGTATATATTGGTGACCTGCTTTTGTTTTAGGTAATGGTCTTACACAGTCCACCCAACATCCTACGAAATGGTTCCCCAAAAATTGGTATGGGAATTAGAGGTACCAGTTTTATGGCAGGTTGCAGTTTTCCCACAATCTGGCACATATGGTACGTTTTACAAAACTGCACCATGTCCTTGGAAAGACCTGTCCAGTAAAAATGTCGACCTATACATGATTGGAACTTTTGGATCCCCACATGACCCGCCATAGGAATTTCATAGGCTATCCTTAATATTTCCCAGTGATACTTGGACAGTACTATTATCTGGTGAACAACCACCCATTCTTCGTCCACAGGTCTGTGAGGAGGTCTCCACTTCCTCATTAGAATCCCATTTTTAATATAGTAGCCTTTCGGAACTCCCTTTGTCTCATCTTCCAATAGAGCCGATTGTGCCACTTTATTTAACTCTGAATCACTTGCTGAGCCTTGATCGGAGAAAACTTACTGAACATTTTTTTTTATTCATTCATGGGATTTGGGCATCGCTGAGCAGGTCAGCATTTATTACCCATCCCTAATTGCCCTTGAGAAGGTGGTGGTGAGCTGCCTTCTTGAACCACTGCAGTCCATGTGAGGTAGGTACACCCACAATGCTGTTAGGAAGGGAGTTCCAGTATTTTGACCCAGCGACAGTGAAGGAACGGCGATATAGTTCCAAGTCAGGATGGTGTGTGACGTGGAGAGGAACTTGCAGGTGGTGGTGTTCCCATGCATTTGCTGCCCTTGTCCTTCGTGTTGTTGAGGTTGTGGGTTTGGAAGGTGCTGTCTAAGGAGCCTTGTTGCATTGCTGCAGTGCATCTTGTACACACTGCTGCCACTGTGCATCGGTGGCAGAGGGAGTGAATGTTTGTAGATAGGGTGCCAATCAAGTGGGCTGCTTTGTCCTGGATGGTGTCAAGCTTCTTGAGTGTTGTTGGAGCTGCACCCATCCAGACAAGTGGAGAGTATTCCATCACACTCCTGACTTGTGCCTTGTAGATGGTGGACAGGCTTTGGGGAGTCAGAAGGTGAGTTACCTGCCTCAGGATTCCTAGCCTCTGACCTGCTCTTGTAGCCACGGTATTTATATGGCTACTCCAGTTCAGTTTCTGGTCAATGGTAGCCCCTAGGATGTTGATAGTGGAGGATTCAGCGATGATAATGCCATTGAATGTCAAGGGGAGATGGTTAGATTCTCTCTTGTTGGAGATGATCATTGCCTGGCACTTGTGTGGCGCGAATGTTACTTGTCACTTATCAGCCCAAGCCTGGATATTGTCCAGGTCTTGCTGCATTTCTACACGGACTGCTTCAGTATCTGAGGAGTCACGAATGGTGCTGAACATTGTGCAATCATCAGTGAACATCCCCACTCCTGACCTTATGATTGAAGGAAGGTCATTGATGAAGCAGCTGAAGATGGTTGAGCCTAGGACACTACCCTGAGGAACTCCTGCAGTGGTGTCCTGGAGCTCAGATGATTGACCTCCAACAACCACAACCATCTTCCTTTGCGCTAGGTATGATTCCAGCCAGCGGAGGGTTTTTGCCCTGGTTCCCATTGACCTCAGTTTTGCTTGGGCTACCTGATGCCATACTCGGTCAAATGCTGCCTTGATGTCAAGGGCAGTCACTCTCACCTCACCTCTTGAGTTCAGCTCTTTTGTCCATGTTTGAACCAAGGCTGTAATGAGGTCAGGAGCTGAGTGGCCCTGGCGGAACCCAAACTGAGCATCACTAAGCAGGTTATTGCTCAGCAAGTGCCGCTTGATGGCACTGTTGATGACACCTTCCATCACTTTACTGATGATTGAGAGTAGGCTGATGGGGCGATAATTGGCCGGGTTGGACTTGTCCTGCTTTTTGTGTACAGGACATACCTGGGCAATTTTACACATTGCCGGATCGATGCCAGTGTTGTAGCTGTACTGGAACAGCTTGGCTGGGGGCGCGGCAAGTTCTGGAGCACAGGTCTTCAGTACTATTGCCGGAATATTGTCAGGGCCCATAGCCTTTCAAGTATCCAGTGCCTTCAGTCATATCTTGATATCACGTGGAGTGAATCGAATTGGCTGAAGTCTGGCATCTGTGATGCTGGGGACTTCAGGAGGAGGCCGAAATGGATCATCAACTCGGCACTTCTGGCTGAAGATTGTTGCAAATGCTTCAGCCTTATCTTTCGCACTGACGTGCTGGGCTCCCCCATCATTGAGGATGGGGATATTTGTGGAGCCACCTCCTCCAGTTAGTTGTTTAATTGTCCACCACCATTCATGGCTGGATATGGCAGGACTGCAGAGCTTAGATCTGATCCGTTGGCTATGGCATCGCTTAGCTCTGTCTATCGCATGCTGCTTACGCAGTTCGGCACACAGATTGTGTTGTAGCTTCACCAGGTTGACACCTCATTTTGTGGTATGCCTGGTGCTGCTCCTGGCGTGCCCTCCTGCACTCTTCATTGAACCAGGGTTGGTCTCCTGGCTTGATGGTAATGGTAGAGTGGGGGATATGCCCGGCCATGAGGTTACAGATTGTGGTTGAGTACAATTCTGCTGCTGCTGATGGCCCACAGTGCCTCATGGATGCCCAGTTTTGCATTGCTAGATCTGTTCAAAATCTATCCCATTTAGCATGGTGGTAGTGCCACACAGCACGATGGAGGGTATCCTCAATGTGAAGGTGGGACTTCGTCTCCACCTACCAATACTGTCGTGGACAGATGCAGCTGCAGCAGGCAGATTGGTGAGGACGAGGTCAAGTATGTTTTCCCCTCTTGTTGGTTCCCTCACCAACTGTCGCATATCCAGTCTAGCAGATATGTCCTTTAGGACTCGGCCAGCTCGGTCAGTAGTGGTGCTACTGAGCCACTCTTGGTGATGGACATTTAAGTCCCCCACCCAGAGTACATTCTGTGCCCTCGCCACCCTCAGTGCTTCCTCCAAGTGCTGTTCAACATGGAAGAGCACTGACTCATCAGCTGAGGGAGGGCGGTAGGTGGTAATCAGCAGGAGGTTTCCTTGTCCATGTATGATCTGATGCCATGAGACTTCATGGGGTCCAGAGTCGATGTTGAGGACTTCCAGGGCAACTCCCTCCCTACTGTATACCACTGTGCCACCACCTCTGGTGGGTCTGTCCTGCCAGTGGGACAGGACATACCCGGGGATGGTGATTGCAGTGTCTGGGACATTGTCAGATTATTCAAATCCCCAAAGAAAGTTTCAGATATTCGGCTATCTGTCTATGGTGCCAATTTGACCTCCAACAATGGAACTTCTTTAGCCATTGCTTGGGTCACTACACATGAAGGAAAAATTCCTGGAACCTTTTCCTGCAACTGTTCTGTCTCTTTGACTTCACTTGGTCTTTCAGTGACTACTGGAGAAGCTACTATCTTCGCTCCAGCTAAGTCATTCCCCAGGAGTAGGTCAACTCCATCTACAGGCAAACTATGGACAGTTACCGTTCCAGATATTAGGTCACACTCCAGGTGCACCGATACAAAGGTACGGGTATATACTCCCCGCCGATACCATTCACTAAAACCTTGGCATTAAGTGCGCTCTCTGATGGAAAAGTTATGCCTTTCCCCAGCATAAGAGTTTGGGTGGCTCCTGTATTCCTAAGTATGACTATAGGTTTACCTGCCTCACCTGAGAGATAAGGAGTTACCTTTCCTTTGGACAAGAATTCCCTATAACTCTCAGGTATCTTGTTCACGTCCCCCGCGCTCACAGCGGTTTTTGTACTTGGCCTTACAGCTACAGTCACAGCTATAGCCTGATCTGTCGTACTCTCAGTCAGGGCTCCTTCCTCTATATTGGCCTTGTGTACCCCAATAAGTCCCATGGGCTTATCCCGCAACTTCCAGCATTCTGCACGAAGGTGTCCCACCTTGTGGCAATGAAAATACTTAAGCTTGCAGACCTCACTTCCACCCTCAGCATCTTCCTTTCTGGCCTGAGAAAGAGATTCCAGGGCATTTCCAGCTGTCCCTTCTTGTCCCCGGCTACTTGCCTTCCTTTCATCCTCCCACCTTCTATCCTTCTTGGGTTTGTGGGGGTAATGGACAAAGGGTTTGGCTTGTAAACAAGCTCGTAATCATCAGCAATCTCAGCTGCTTGTCTGGCTGCTGAAACCTTCTGGTTCTCTACATGTTTTCTTACTAACGGAGGGAGTGAATTTTGAAATTCTCTAGGAGAATTATTTCCCGAAGATTCTTATACGTGGCCTCTACCTTTAGTGCCCGCATCCAACAATCAAAATTAATTAGCTTTACGCTCTCAAATTCTATATAAGTCTGCTCAGGCTGTCTTTGGAGGTTTCGAAATTTCTGCCGGTAAGCTACATGGACTAAGTCATAAGCGGTGAGAATAGAACTTTTTCCATCTGATAATCTGCAGAAGCCTCCTCAGAAAGCATATTATCAACTTCATGGGCTCAGCCCATCAACCTACTTTGCATGAGCAGTGTACAGCTTTCCTTCGGCCACTTCCTCTGTCAGGCTATCTTTTCAAAAGAAATGAAACATGCCTCTATGCCCTTTCCTGAAACTTTGGTAGGGCTTGCATAAATTTAAACAGCTCTCCACAGGGTCCTCGGCTGGAGTCAGATCTTTCCTCACCAAAATTTTTCCAAGAGTCAAGGCCTCTCTTTCGTCTTAGTTCCAGCTTTTTAAATTCAAACTTCTTTCCTTCTCTTTCTCTTTCCTGATGCACTGCTTGCTCCCTTTGAAATTGTAGTTCAAGTTTTTTTTATTGTCAATTCTCTTTCCTGTTCAAGCTCGTTTTTTCATTTCCAATTGCAACTGCATCCTAGCTAATTCAACTGAACTACCATCTGGATCGCCTTTTTCTTCTTCCAATTGCAAATGCTGTGCTGATACTTCAATTATGTCTGCTTTCCTAGCTCCTGGTTTTAACTCTAATCCTAATTTTGCTGTCAATGGTATTAGTTTAACCTTGGTTAAGCTTCTCAAATCACTCAGGGATAGGTCCTCCTTCTCTAGAAAGGTCATAGCAACTAACAAATCCATTCTGGTAATGTAAACTTTACTCTGATGCACAAGAAACCTGTTTTTTTCTTTTCCTCTTTTCAATTATTATTACCCCACTTACAATTGAACGTCGTTGGCTTTGGGTTATTCTACACAGAGCCCCCAATCATACATTACGACCAAGGCGGCAGGAGTGCACTGCCATTTCTAGTTCCACTTCTCCACAGGTCACAACATATATTTTAAATGTTTACCCAGTTACCATTACAGTTAATCATATACTCTACTCTTTATCCTGGAATAAAATACACCAACCAGGTTTCTTTAATAAACAACAAAATTATCAGTTTATTATAAAACAAGACTTATCCAGTAATGAAATGAAACAAAGCATTAACACTCAGATTGAAGTATGAAAGTTCCCTTTTTAAATACCACTGCCCTCCCCCCCCCCCCCCCCCCCAACACACACATATACACACTGGTTAACTGAAAAATAGAGATTTTCTCTGCAGAACTCTTTTGCAAAAAAAACACACAAAAAAGGAATACTTTGGCCAAACACTTGTTAATTCTTGAAGTAAAAAAAGAGAAGATATGGAAGGATGTCAGTTGTCCCTTTTGGTCTGGCGTCTGGGTATACGGAGACGGATCAGACAGATCACTGGGATCTTTTCTGGAGCAGTTCTTTCCAGAAGAAATGTGGCATCAGGAGATTCAGTTATCCCACTCTGGATTCACAGGTTTTTCCAAAGAGGTAGAGAAAGATAAGCTGACACACTGGATTTCTCCAGGTCTCTTGCAGAGGTACAGGAAAGATGAGCTGGGTGTTTCTCCTTTGGCAGGTTGATCTCTAACTGCTTTTCAACACAGTCCACACCCCAACTAAACGAAAACAATACCTCAAAAGCAAAACCCCAAACAGCAAGTCAGAACCTCCTGACCATCATAAATTTTGACATGTCACTTCTCTTGTAAACATCTTCCCCAAGTCACCAAAGTTTCTGTTGTTTATTGTACTTAAGCCATATGACTTCCAGTAAAGGTTGTTTTCAAACAACACTCTCATATGACCCTTGTAAAAAAAAAAGCCATGGAGTCTTTTCAGTTTTCCCAAATAAACCAATGCCCATAATTCTAAAACACGAATCCTCAAAAAAATTAAAAAAGAAGCACTCTGAACAACAACATTTAGAAGTTTCACACCTTTAAAAAATAGTCTGCTTTTCTATTCTTACTAATAAAGTGAATAACCTCACACTTCCCTACATTATACTCCATCTGTAACCTTGTTGCGCACTCTCTGTCTATATCCCTTTGCAGCCTCTTTGCGTCCTCCTCTCAGCTTTTCCCACCTAGATTTGTATCATCAGCAAATTTAGATATTTTACTATTTATTATTAGAAATATGTTTTAAATATATTACTCTCGGTCTTTTCTTCTAAATCATTAATACAGATTGTAAATAGCTGAGGCCCCAGCACTAATCCTTGTGGCAATCCACTAGTTACAGCCTGCCAACTTGAAAATGCCCTTTTTATCCCTACTCTTTGTTTCTGGTCTGTTAATCAATCCTCTATCCATGTTAATATATTATCCCCAACACCATGAGCCCTCTACAAACAATGAAAAAAACAGTGGGTAAGCATTTTGTTTTCATTTTTGTGTTTTTTTTTCATGTTTGTATTTGCTGCTGTTCAATTTTCAGTCCGTTAACACCCTATCGGTACTAATGCTTTGTCTTTCAACACACTATTAACATATTGTTTGCCTTTACTCCATGACCTTCTGGTCAGCTATTCTGTGACCTTGTCTTATCTACACCTTCTCCTTTGTTATCTCTTGCCCCACCCCTGCTTTACTTGCTTATAACCTTTCACATTTCTAAAGAATAGAATAATGTTGCCTGGCAACAAAAGCAGAAGGGCAAGCAAGCCAAAGGACAGTAGCCCACTGTCTAGATATAGTGCTTGGTCTAGATTTTCTCATGAGCCTTCTAAATTTGGATTTTTCTTCTTCTGCTGTTAGAATTTAAGAGATTAGGAACATTTTTTTCACCTGCTTCATTGTTAGTTCAGGTTTACTGCTATATGCTCTCAAGGAAGCCCATTGCGACTGCAGGTTTTGTTTACAGCATAAACTTTCATTAGGTTTCTGCTTTGCTTCAGTCAACCTTGTTATTGCTCCCTCCCAGCTTTGTTACCAGATATTCCTTCCAGGTAAAGGCTGGAAAACTTGGTCTCTGGTTTTAGCTGCAAGTTGGGCATAAGGTCAGTGTTAAACTGGCTTTAGGTTTAGAATTAGGTTCAGCCTTACTTCAGTGAAGGGAGGTGTTTATTTAACATGCCTTTGTTAGCTCTAGGCTTGACTATTCCGATCTTCTCCTGGCCGACCCTCTATTTTCCACCTTCCATAAACTTGAGATCATTCAAAACTCTGTTGCCCATATCCTAACGCGCACCAAGTCCCAATTACCCATCACCCCTGATAGCTCGCTGACCTACATTGGCTCCCAGTCCAGCATCACCTCAAAATTATCATCCTAGTTTTCAAATCTCTTCATGGCCTCACCCTTCCATATCTCTGAAAGTTCTTCCAGCCCTACCACTCTCCAAGATGTCTGTGCTCCTCTAATTCCAGCATCTTGCGCATTCTCTATTTTAATTGCTCCATCATTGATGGCTGTGCCTTCAGCTGCCTAGGCCCTAAGCTCTGGAATTCTGTCCATAAACCCCTCAGCCTCTCTACCTTTCCTTTCTCTTTTAAGATGTTCCTCAAAAAACTACCTCTTTGACCAGGTTTTTGGTCATCTGTTCTAATATCTTCTTATGTGGCTCAGTGCCAAATTTTGTTAATGTTCCTGTGAAGCACCTTGGGACACTTTACTTTGTTAAAGGTGCTATATAAATTCACATTGTTGTTGTTATGGTTCAAGTACGATAAAACATGGGAACTGGTCATAACAAGTGGTACAATGTGCCGGAGCAAGATGAGATCTATTATGAGCGCCAATGTATTAGTCATGAAAATTGCCTTACTGCTAATGCTGCTCTTTTTTGCTTCTAGCCATGCTGTTATCGCTCGCTGGTTTAAAAACATACATAACGTACAATGTTAAACGTACACAAGTGGTGACGGGGAATGGGATCAGTATCCCTTAAGAAGTTTCACTTTAACCACAAAAGCAGACGTTTCATAGGAATACAGTTAAGCAACAAAGTGGGTCAGGGCCAATGATAACCTTGTAACAGCTTCTGATTGCAGCTGTTCAATAGCACAAGGGCAAAGGGCAGATTTACAGCCTCTCCATCCTCAGTTAGGAAGAGAAGGCTTTTTGTCGTGCAATCGTCTGAATGTGGTATGTCTGATGCTAAGTCTGGATTTGTTCCTCCTGTAGACAACTAATGATTACCATGTTATAGCCAGACAAGAAAAGGCAACGTTGTTAACAAAAAATTCTAATGAGAAGATCTCTATGCTTACTAAAAGTGTTAAAATTAGACTCTTTTTTAAAGATAGTATTAGCTCGAATGTCTTTGAGAACTTCATAACCACATGAAGTTGGATCTGATGACAGATCAGTGCACCTTGAGGAACATGACATGAATACTAAGTGGTCCGCAATGGATGATCAATCCCACTACTGCTGCCCAAAGCACAAACAATTTTCTGTTCACTAATAGTTATCTTGGGTCATAAATTTGTCAAGTTGCCGATTGCTTTAGTCGACCAATTCTGTGTTTTTTGGCTTGGACAACGAATTGAACCACCACGTTTAGAATTGCCAGTGCTATACAGAAATGGCAAAACAGCAGACTGATCCTAAGGCCCCAACATTTATTAACTGAGATTCTCAAACCTATTAGAATGTACATGGAACTAATTCACTGTTAGCTACAGGCCAAACACATTATATGGGGAGATCATTTGTGCCTCGAGAGTGCTGAATTATGCATTTGAGAACTGCGGTGTTTGACAAACTCCCTATTCACAGAGATACAACTGCTGGCTTAATAAATGATTACATGCTTTTGACAGGAGAAGTATTTTATTTGCTCTCTAAAAACTAACCATAAATACTGTCCTGTACCTTTTGCTTTTTAAAGCTTTTTACTTAATTGTTTTCAGAATATTGCAGAAAATATTCATTTTCATAATACTAATAGTTTCCCTGTCTCATAAACCTAAAATGATTTTATTTTAAAGCTGAGGTTCCACCACGATGGCTAAACAGCCAATAAGATGAAAGCACCAATTGGTTACCTAGCAAGCTTTGAAGATTAAGCAGTCTTCAGTTGTTGTATAACTCTGACCTAATATTGATTCAATCAGACAAAGAGGCAATAGATTACATACTTCAAAGTTTTATAGAAATTAGACCTCAACTGCTTAAAGACATTACCTCATAGAGGGGCACACATATCCCATCGATCCATTCCAACTGCAGTCTTGGAAGTTCATCTTTTCTATTACGATCAAAAATGGCCTGGAAACAATAATAATTAGGAATTACTACTTGCTGGAATCTGTTTTAATATTTAATAAAATGCTTTCTATGGAAATTGGTAGATTCTAAATCTGTTCATTGTTTTTAATACTGCCAGCTATAGTATAGTAGTGAAAGGTTTTGGACTGGTTTTCTCTGCATCTAGTGCTGATAATAAGACAGATCTTAAGGTAGACTTTCTTCTTTGAATGCAGTCAGGAAATTGCACCCAAAATATGCGTGAAATTGCGCTGGTTAGGTTACGTATCAAATTCCAATAAAATCATTTGCTTAATCACAAACATAAAATCTTCATTAAGCCAATGCAATCAGGCAGTGTAATAGAACGCAATTTTTTTTCTCCATTAAAAAGTATTTGTTGATGTACTTAAGAGTGATAACCTGGTGCAATTTTATTAATACAGCTGAAAATAGGTTTAAATGCTAAAAATAAGCATTTTTATTAAGTGTCTAGTCCTTCACCTTTGAGTAACCAGATTTAAAATGGCTAAAAATGACTTCAAAAAAAAACTGTACTGAATTATTTAATAGTTTAATTTGTGTACAATTGTCAGTTTCTTAGTAAATTAAATATTTTTCGATATGAAAAACATTTAAAATGTATCTATGAGTGCCTGTGCACCTGAGAAAATGAACAGAATTTGAAGAGTTTTCCTGAAACAGCACAATCTGCAGAAGCTAGCAACTTCAACTTGGTGAATCGACCAGCATAAAGGATCACGGAAAACACTAATGCAAATGTTTGCATTTAAAATCCCCGGATATTTTGTGCCGGTTCAGCCAATTCTGCCTGGATTGTGCCGATCACTGGAAACTCTACCCCTTTAGGCCTTATTTAAGCAAATTGATTGGAAGATTAACAATACTTCAATAGTAATAAACATGTTATACTCTAAAGAACTCTTCCCACACAGAAGTACATGAGGGAAACAGAAGGGTTAGGGTTGTGGATCCAAAGTAGAGAGAAAAGGATTTCTGGGAGGTTCTTGGAAAGTAAGAGGAAGTGGCAAAGTAGAAAGGTTTAAGGAGGGAATCCAAGAGGGCAGGGGTGTGGTAGCTAAAGCAGTACCCATCGATGGTGCAAAAGAGAATTAAAGCAGGGTTGGAGGAGCAGATTGTATGTGTTTGGGTGTACAGCTAGAGAAGATTAATGAGGTAGGGTGAGATGAAGGAATGGAAAAATCTAAAATGGATGACAAAAATCTTTGAATCACCCCACTGAGGCACAGGGATCCAGTGGTGCTTAACAAGGCTGGGGATAATTTAGTATGGGTGTGGGCAATGGCTGCGCCATTGTGGATGAGTTGTAGTTTATGCAGGGTTTTGGTTGGAATGAAGGGTGTTACGATTACCTGGTTCATAGTTTACATTAATATTTTAGAGGTCACTTTTAGTTTTGTGGAATTAAATGTGTAGCTGTAAGAATTTCAAAAGCAATTTTGCAGACTACCCAAGATTTGAAGTTCAAACATCTCTCCATGAGTGCTTACAGTGACAAAGTTAGAGATGTGTGAAGACCCTAAACAATGGGAACCTCTCTGAACTTCTTGATGGAGACAGTGTGTCTGCAGCTACCTCAATCAGGGGTTTAAATTATTCATATGATTTCCCAGAACAAAGAGAAGATTTGGGAGTTGAAGGCAATTAGCTTAAATTACTATCTGGGACATCCAATATGTACCATTTGTTATGGACATAGATGATGTAGGTGGTGCCTGTTAGGATTTTGATATTTTTGCTTGCTAACAGACAAGCAGTTGGCTTTTGGAAAGCTGTTGGCTTCAGACAGGCTGTTGGTCGCAGAGAAAGCAATTGGCTTTGGAAGGTTGTTGGCTTTAGACAGGCTGTTAGTGACAGAGAAAGCATTTGGCTTTTGGAAAGCAGCTGGGCTCAGGAGCAAAGAGGTCATCAGGAACCAGGGGTGTTTCTGTTTTGAGGCAGGCCTGTGCTCAATCTGGGAAGTCCAGATTTAAGAGGTGTTAGAAGGGAACTGGAGGATTTGCCTAGCTGGGTGCTAGATGGAGAATCCTGGGAGATCTGATACCTCAGAAGATAGCTGAGAAATTATGGAAATCAAAGTGAAATCCTAAGAGCTGTGGTACACGTTGGATTGGTCCCAGTAGAAGTGAACAAACTGCCAAGATCCCGTAACATATAGGGAAACTCTTGGGGTGGAAGTTCAAGTCAAGCAGGAGTATGCTGTTTAGATTCTAAGTTTTAAGTATAAAGTGTTTCCAAATTGTAGTGTTAAGTTAGTATCATTTTGCTTTGTTTAACTCTTGTACAGTAAAGTTTTTTTTTTAAAACATGAAATCTTGTGGTGTAAGTCTTTCAGTAATAACTGGGAATTCGACTTTCTCTTTTTAAAATTTACCAGCTCCTAAACAGGATCATAGCAAGAACACTGGAAAAATCAAGCCTCAAACTGATAAGGCATGGATAAGAATTTCAACAGTACTGGGAAGGAGACAGGAGCCATGTTTTGGAGGTGCAAGATAGCAATGGATCAAGTGTGCAGAAGGAAATGGATCTGGGGTTGAACAGGACGCTAAAGTTTCCCATTTTTGGACTTAGCCTTAGGTGGTAGTGGGAGTCTGATGAGGTAAAGGCTGGAGGCACCTTGGTTACTAGCAGGAGCTAACAAAAGGAATACTTGCAGAATGCAGAATGCAGGATAAACATCTACATAAGATTAACAAATGTAGATTAAAGTAAACTTTGAACCTAAATGGATCTAAAAACAACCAGACATCAATCGGAAATAAAACAAATTTAAAATTCAGGGAGAAAGGTGATTGACCACTGGGATTAACACAACAGCATTTCAAAACATATTAAAAGAGGAACCTAAAGATGAGCATATTTGCAAATGCAAGCATAACAGGGTATTCAGAGAAGAAGAGGCACCCAAGAGATATCAACAGGGCTGAAACAAGGATCAGCACAAAATAGTTAATATACTCAATCATTACTTCCTCCATTAGGGAGGACATGAACAAGGTACCCTGCATAATCACTGATAATTCAAATAGATTTATTGCTTTTTTTTACCATAAATGATTAGGAGAATCATGACAGACTAATTAGGGCTCAAAACAAAGTAAACTCTCAAGAATGAATGATATTTATCCAAGGCTGCCAAGACAGGGATGAGATTTGAGAGGTGCTGATGACCATTATGAAGCAATTGATGGAGACTGGCGATGTCCTTATATATAGGAATCAGGATAATGTTATGCACATTTTTTAAAAAGGGTGATAAAACCAATGCAGGTAGTTACAGAGATCAGTTCCAATCAAATATGGGATAAAATAAATCATCAGGAGTAAATTCGTATGATAACCTAGTAAATAGTAGGCAACAATGATTATGCCTGACCAGCCTTCCTGACTTTTTTGAGGAAGATACATCCTTGGGATGTTTCACCATGTTAAAGGTGCTATCGAAATGCAAGTTGCTGTTGTAAGAGGACCATGACAAACCTTAAAACACAATGCATTGAGAGTTCCAAAGAAGCTTTGAGAATGTTCTGCATGAAGCATTGCCACCTGAATTGAAAGTGGTAGGGAGTGAAGATGATTCAAATCAGAATGTGGTCGATGGCTAGAAAACAGGAGATAACTTTAATGAAGTAATGTTGGGTGAGAGGAAATGCTGAGTAGGGTTGGGGTGGGGTTGCAGGGGGTGGGGGAGGGGGATGGTGGTTCCAGGGACTGGTATTGACTCGCTATGGTTTCTGATCTGCATTGGCAACTTTGTTCAAAGACTCAAATCAAAATGGTCAAATTCACAGATGATAGAAAGAAAGAATTTACATTTATATAATGACTTTCATGACTCTCGGATGTCTCACAACACTTTACAGCCAATAAAGTAGTCACTGTTGTAATGTAGGGAAATGTAGCAGCCAATTTTTGCACAGCAAGGTCCAACAAACAGCAATGAAAAATGACCAGATAATCTATTTTAGTTATGTCTGTTGAAGAATAGTGGCATGAAATCTTTTACATCCATCCAAGTGGTGTCTCATCCAAATTCCAGTACCTCTGACAGTGCGACACTACTTCTGTACCGTCAGCTTAGTTTATGTGCTCAAGTTTCAGCACTGGGGCTTGAACCCAAAGCCTTTGACTCAGAGGCGACAGTGCGCCAACTGAGCCAAGGCTTACACATTGATACCTGTGGAGGATGCTGAAGAGACAGTCAGTTACATCCAAATGAATTAGATAAAATGTACAATTCTATTTAATTAGGACAATTGATAAGTCACTCTATTAAAAACATTATTTATTTATCCACAAGCAAAAATGGCATCACATAACAATGCCAACAAATTTTATATAGGTAATATGTATTATATTAAATTGAAATTAAGAATCTTCTTAACATGCTACTATGGCATTTGGTACTGTTATCTAATGTTATCTAAAATGTCTTTACCCTACACTGTTTAAGATTCCCATTTTGCTTATTCTACCAACCTCACTAAATGATGAGTGATGCACTGCACTTACCTGTCAGCAAATCATTGCAAACTGACCTCACATAATGTCCAATATGTCACTATAAATACTTAACTGACAGAGATAAAACTGAAGACTGATTATAATATGTTGGACATTTAAAATGATGTATTGTCCTTTTATGATTTTTTAAAATGTTGACAGGTACACAATTGCAAAGCTTCTGCTTATTACCCATGATTGAAGGTTCCTTCCTATACTGCCACATTGAATTTTTTGCACCTCAAATATTTAGTTCCCTTCTGGGTTGAAATGATTCTAGCACCAGCCAAATTCAATTCAATTTTTAAGTATCCTATTTACTATTAAGGGATATTTTTCATCAAATTAATCTTTCTAAATTTCTCCATTAGGGAGAGAGAGACAGTTGGTAATGTATAGCTTGAGGGTCACCACTCTGCAAGCATGGGGCAAAGTGAGGAGGCAAGCCTCCATGAACTACCACAGCTAATACAGGGATTGAACCTGCACTGTTGGCATTATTCTACATCACACTCTTGCCATCCAGCCAACTGAGCTAACCAACACACTCCCAAGCTTTCTAAATAATAACATGTATTTACATACATCATATGATTTTAATTTTTTTTTCTATTTGCTATAAACATGGAATTTTTAACCTAGGATTTTCCTTTCATGCTTGGGTATAATTTATACAAAATAGCATTTTTTAAGTCTCTTGTTTTTCCTTAATATATTTTTCTATTATTCTCCCATCTGCTGTGGAGAGGATGGGCTGTCCTCTCAGGCTTCTGTCGATATCGCTCAATAACCAGTTATTAAGAGTTGCCCAAGGTGACTGTATTATCTCTCCCTATTGCTGTGGGGAAGTGCATGACCTTTTCCATACATATCTCTCCAGAAACATCCATTGACATTATTACGGACAGGTGGGATGTGGTGTGGGTGACTTCCACTTTTTACCTCTCAACTAACTGCAGATAGTGTTTTAAAAATAGTGTTTTAGTCCCTGAGTGTTTTAAGGGTCAAATAAATAGACAAATGACAGGTTTTCTTGAAGGTTAAAAGAAAAAGATAAATACTTATTTTTGCACAATAACCAAAAGAATGTTTGCGACTTCACCCCCTTACACATTCTCACTCACACACACATGTACATACACAAAGATAGAGAGTAGAGTGATATAATGCAATTACAGTCAAATTGTCATAAAATAATTTGTTGTTTAAAAAACTTTTAGAAGCTTTTTGGGAGGAAATATTTCACCGGTGCAGGCATGAATGTCCATTGTCTTGAAATGAATGAAGTGTCACAAGCTCTTTGTGGTTAAGCCTCAATGCAAAGTCGATGGTGGAAATTCTGGTTCACTTTCGCAGATGGGGAATTCCGAAGTCACCTTGGCAATTTCTCTTCTGCAGTAGTTAAAAGATGTTTTCAGCAGGGCTCCTGCTTAGCTGGAACTGTTTCACAGCTGATCTGGAGAGAAAAGGATTTCTCTCGCTGTTCACCTTCTCTCTCTTTCTCTCTAGAGAGATACCTTTTAAGTTAGAAATTTGTCAGCTTGGGTTATCAGTCAGGTGACTAAGGGCTCTCCCCTTCCCTCCGCCCCCCCCCCCCCCAGTGTGTTTCATACAATGTTCCAGGAAATGGGAAACATTGTTGCATAATGGCATCTGAATGTGGTCCATTTTGATAAATAGATGTTATTTCACACCTATTGGGCTGAATTTTACCAGCCCCCTCGACACCACGAATCGTGGCGCAGGGGCCGGTAAAATTCTGTGGGGAGAGGCCCGCCTCAACCCACGATGTCGAGAAGGGCCCGCCGCATATTACTGGCGGTGGGGGGACTTTCATGTGGCCCCCCACCACCCCCCATCGTTTGGTGGCGGCACCCCAATTAACATATTCTAAATGGTACTTACCTCTGCAGACTTTGCAGCCCGCCACCTCTCCTGCACACATCCGGACTTTACTTTGAACAGGCGGCCGTCATGTGTCATCCCGTTCATGATTAGAAAAGGTAATTGGAGGCAGAAGGTTTCTCGACAGAAGGTAAGTTCCGTTTTCAGGGGTCCCACTCTGCATACAGGAAGGGAAGAGGGGGGATTACAGGGGTCTCACTCTGCATCCTTAAAGGGAGGAGGGAGGGAGTCTGGGATTATTGGAGGGAAAGCTCTACAGGCTTGAAGGAAGGTACTGTGTACCCTCCCTCCGTAAACAGTGTACGCTCTGCATTTGTTTGTGTTTTTGAAGGAACAATGGCACTCTAATCACCCTGTGTGTGGAAGGGGGCCAGTAAGGGTAGGAGCATTAAGATTATATGGATAGTGGGGGCAATCAATTCAGCTGGTAGGATCTTGATGTGGTCATGCTGTGCCACTCTGAATGTTGGTCAAGATGGGCAATGCCATGGCACGCCATATAGTTGATCCATGAAAGCAGCTGATGTACCCGTCAACACCAATCCCTGCCCTGTTAGGAGCCTTCAGATACATGAAGGGTTCAACTTTATTTTACATGGAAATAGGTATGGCTCATCCTACATTGTGTGATCCTCTGCTCGTGAGGATCGGTATGCACCAGAGGCAAAATCTAGAGGCAGGTGCGATCCACGTAGAGGCCCCCAGTCGTGAGCAGCAGCCCCCGAAGGGAGCTCGCCATTATGTTTGCCGTGCATCTACAGGCTCCACATGACATGCCATCGGAGGTCAGAGCACCAGTGTCAGAGGCAATTGCGCATATAGAGAGGATGGTGACACCTCTCTGTGACCTGCTCAAAGATGACCTGCAGCCCATAGGTTTTGGTGGACATCCTATACCTTTGTTCCTCATAGTGGCAGCAGTTCCCAAGCTTAACGTCTGTGCAGCTTTTCAGGGGTCCACCAGAGACCTTTGTGTGGTCACACAGTCAGCAGTGCACCGCTGCATCAGGGAGGTCACCAATGTCCTGCACCGGAGGGCCAGTGAATATGTCTGCTTCAGGACAGACCCTCACAGCCAGGCCCAGAGGGCCATCAGTTTTGGCACCATTGCCAGAGAACCATAGGTTGTAATGTTCATAGACTGCACTCATGTGGTCATCAGGCCTCCCGCCAGGCTATCACCTGCAGATGTCACCATTAAAGGAATCCTCTCAATCTAGGTGAAGCTGGTATGTGAACACCGCAGATTCTTCATGCAAATCTGTGCCCGCTTCTCAGGCAGCTGCCGTGACACCTGGGTCTTGTGCCAGTCCCAGCTGCCACCGCTGTTCACTGAACTGGCTCAGATGGAGGGGTGGCTTCTTGGAGATAAGGGCTATCCTTTGCAGACATGGTTCCCGACACCAGTGAGAGACCCCACCACTGCTGCAGAGGAGAGATACACCAGCCGCTGAGCTACATGAGCCATCATTGAGCAGGAGATTGGCATGCTGAAAGAGCGCTTACAATGCCTGGATGGATAGGGTGATGCCCTGTACTACTGGCTAAAAAGGCCAGCTCCTTTCTTTGCTTCTTTGCACAGCTGCGCACTCAAAAGGGGCCAGGCCTGGCATGATGAAGAGAGATGTCAACAGGATTCCTCCTTGGACTATGAGGATGCTGAGGACCTATAACATGAAAGACACATGGAAGGGCAAATGGCACCCAGACTCTGCACGCAGGGTTAGCAGTGAGCTAGGGATGTACAGCAGTGGCTTATCTGCTCCATAGGAACCGACATGAGCTCTGCAAGCCACACATCACCTCGCTCACCTGCTGTGCACGGGTCCACATCTGCAGCATCCCTGTGTAAACCATTAGAGGCAGCAGCTGAATGAGCCAATGTCTATGTCACTGCATCCATGGAGACGCTCATGAGTAATGGTGGTATGGCAATGATGTTATTGCTTACATTAGCTCTCCTGAAGGGCTAAAGGTGCAAAGGGATGTTACATTGGAGCTACATGCTGGCACACCTCATTGACACAGAGAAAAAGACACACATGCTGGTGAGGAACATTTAGTGAAAGACGTATTTACATTGCTGTGACACCCGTGCATTCCCATTTGTGTCAGTGTGTTCTCTGTAAACGGAAAGGTTGCCCCTTCTTGGTGCTATGCATTAGCAGCCTGACTGGAGAAAGACTGTTGATCTGGTTGCCCTTTGGCTGTAGATGACTTTGGCGCTCATACCCTGTGCACATGAGTCCTAGACCCCGGCTGGCTGGAGGAGTGCTCGTTCATCCCCTTCTGGCATTACACCCTTTGACGGTGGGTGGCCCCACAGCTATTCACCTCCTCTGCCATCTCCAACCAGCTTACCTTGTTAAGGCGGGAGGGCCTCTTCTTACCATCGCTGGTAAAAAGGACCTCCCACCTTTCTCACACAGCCTGGAGGAGCGTGAACAGGGAGGCAACGCTGAACTGTGGGGCCACCCTAAAGTACCCCTCTGCCATCCTCGGCATTGGGATGCAAGATGGGCATATGTGAGATGAACGTTAAGGAGGGATTGATGAGGGCACGCTCAGCAATGGCACAGCAGTTAAAAGCCACATCAACCCATTTGGGTGATTGCGTGAAATGCACACACAAATGTTTGACCTAATTTTTTTCTTTCATTAGGAAAAGAGGGCACACAACGCCCGAGAGAGGTCCCAGACAGGTGGTGGCGTGGCCTGTCCAGCATTCCTCAGTAGAATGGAGGAGGACGCATTGATGATAGCAGGGGAGGAAGAAGGACAAGCCGTAGCAGATGGCGAGGCCGGTGGACATGGCCATGATCGTGAGTGACCCAGAAAGTGGTGTATTAGTGCATTTCGGGGGGGAGGGGGCAGGGTGGGGGAGGTTGATTGGCCAATGTTGTTATGAGTTACTAATGAACATAGGGCGGCACAGTGGCGCAGTGGTTAGCACCGCAGCCTCACAGCTCCAGGGACCCGGGTTCGGTTCTGGGTACTGCCTGTGCGGAGTTTGCAAGTTCTCCCTGTGTCTGCGTGGGTTTTCGCCGGGTGCTCCGGTTTCCTCCCACATCCAAAGACTTGCAGGTGATAGGTAAATTGGTCATTGTAAATTGCCCATAGTGTAGAGAGGTGATAGGGAATATGGGATTACTGTAGAGTTAGTATAAATGGGTGGTTGTTGGTCGGCACAGACTCGGTGGGCCGAAGGGCCTGTTTCAGTGCTGTATCTCTAAATAAAAAAAATAAAAAATAAAATAATTAAGCCCTCAAAAGTCCCATCACACTGATGTGACCATAATGGACTCAAATACATGTTCTCCACTCTGGCTTTCTGATCAAACTGATCAATATGATTTTCCCAGCAGGTGACCGATTGCATGGAACAGGAAGCGTCTCAGTTGTACCACCATCCACCTCTGAGGTTGAGGAGGGCGCCTCAGAGGGCGCACCGTCACATCCTCGCGATGCACCAAGCACCAGCGCAGATACAGACACCTCGGTTGGGATTTACATGTCCGTGGATTCGATTTCACATCCAGGTGTCAGCACAGCATAGGTGCCAGGCCAGCCACTGGAGGCAGAATTGGTCGATGCCTCACACAGTTGGAGGAGAGTGGGAGGCCAGGCCAGTGCAGAGCAGCAAGCTGATGACATGCCTTTGAGAACATCCATTCGGCGGGAGATGTTGCAGGTGCAGCAAACGGTCCTTGAAAATCTGGCGGAGCTGCCTGAGACAATGCGCACAATTAATCAAACTCTGGCTACATCCATCCAGAGTATGATTTCTGCTCACTCTCAGGCAATTGAACATCTGGCTTCCCCCATTGACAGATTGGCGGCTGCAGTGGAAGGGCCAGTTCTGGATGCACTTCGTGACGTCAGATCGAGTGTGACATCCCTGGACCAGAGCATCAGATTTACCAACAGTTTAGCCACCTGCCTCTGATGTGTCTGGTGGCGAGGGATCATGCACCTGAAAGAGCACTCGGAAAAGATTTAAGAAATCACTTTAACATCACTAATGGTTCACAGGGTGAATTGAAAAGTTTTTTATTTGAATGTGTTAATTGTAATAAAATCGGGTTCTCTGAGATTTTGTCATGGCTTTCCTGAAGTCAATTCCAACAAGGGCGGCACAGTGGCGCAGTGGTTAGCACCGCAGCTTCACAGTTCCAGGGACCCGGGTTCGATTCCGGGTACTGCCTGTGTGGAGTTTGCAAGTTCTCCCTGTGTCTGCGTGGGTTTTCTCCGGGTGCTCCGGTTTCCTCCCACAAGCCAAAAGACTTGCAGGTTGATAGGTAAATTGGCCATTATAAATTGTCACTAGTATAGGTAGGTGGTAGGGAAATATAGGGACAGGTGGGGATGTTTGGTAGGAATATGGGATTAGTGTAGGATTAGTATAAATGGGTGGTTGATGTTCGGCACAGACTCGGTGGGCCAAAGGGCCTGTTTCAGTGCTGTATCTCTAATCTAATCTAATCGTTGCTCAACAAAAGTAGTTCAACATGTGAGGTCTCACACCTGGGTGGCGTTCCTCATGATGTGAAGGATTGTATTGTCGCATTCTCTCTCCCAGTGAAGGTGAGTGAATTTGCCCTTTCAGAGCCTCACAATTAGTCTTGTCATACGGTAATCCCAATTGTGCGAAAACTTACAGACTCTCAATGGAAACGTCTGCCTCTTAAAGACACCCTTGTCTATCGAGCACTTAGATCCAAATTAAATTCAGCTTCCTCTCCATGACCATCAAGTCAGTGGTGTCCGGCTTCATCATCAGAAACATCATCGTCATCTGATGACACATCGCGATGACACTGATCCTTCTCCAGTGCCTCTCCATTTGCAGTCGCCAGGTTATGCAAGGCACAGCAGACGACAATTATTCTTGCAACCCTTGAAGGTGCGTACTGCAGTGCTGCACCTGAGCGGTCAAGACACCTGAACCTCATCTTAAGCAGGCCTATAGTTTGTTCGATGGTCACTGTGGTGGCCGCATGGCTCTCATTGTATCGTTCCTCTGCATGACCCCTTGGATTCCTCACTGGTGTCATGAGCCATGTCTTCAGAGGATAACCCCTGTCGCCAAGTATCCATCCCTCCATTCTGTCTGGAGGCCTGAAAAGTGCAGGTACGTGGGAGTTTCGGAGAATGAAGGCATCATGACAAATCCCAAGGTAACATGCACACACCTGCATGGGTCTCTGACAATGATCACAGACGAGCTGAACGCTCATTGAATGGTATCTCTTGCGGTTAATCAATGCCCCCAACTGACCTGCTGGGGCTCTGAAGGCCACATGAGTACAGTCAATCACGCCCTGTTCCATTGGAAACCCAGATATAGTGCTGAAGCCTCTGGCTCTCAGCCTCACAAGTGTTGTCCGCCTTGAACATGATGAATTGGTTACCACGTTGGAACAATGCATCAGTCACAACCTTGATGCAGTGGTGCGCTGCTGCTTGTGAGACTCCGCACAAGTCTGCTGCTGAGGCTTGGAATGAGCCAGACGCGTAGAAGTTAAGAGATATTGTAACCTTTAGAGCGATCGGCATTGGATGGCCTCCGATATAGTTTGAGGAAACATCCACTGCCAACATCTCACAAAGAGATGTGACAGTCTCCTGTGACAGCTGCAGTCTTCTTCTGCACTGGCGATCTGACAGCTGCAGGTAGCTCAGACGCAGCCGGTATGCCCCTCCTGGTGGGTAGGCATGCATCCTGACATGTATTCGCTAACGGGCGACTCTGCCACCTGCTCTCCCTCCCACATCACGAAGGTGCACTGGGTCAGCTCGTTGCACGTTCCCCTGCACATTTGTCCTTCTGTCCCTCATAGGGGCAAGGTCCTCCTCATCTGATGATCCACCTCCACATTGAACAATTCCCATCGCTGTACTACTCACCAGATGCTCTGACCACAGGTATTAGCTTCCAGCAGTTAGGACTGGCTCACGAGATCCCCTTCCTTTCACCACATAAATCAAAGTTGATGGGTCCCCATCAGCAGTGCAGAACACTCAGATGAATCCTTTAGCACTAGTTGCAAGTCAGGATATACAAATAGTATTAGAATTATTTAATATTTAAACTGAAAATTGTACTTCTAACTCCCTCCTGAATCAATGCCTGCCGCCCTTATGTAGCTGCTGGCTGACCGACACACCCCACGAGCCAATTTATGGACGTTAAATCAGACCTGATATGTAAAATTGTGGTCAAATGCTTTGTAAACGACCTCAATTACCTTTCAATTACTTGTATACAGGCGGAGAGCGCAGACTCGCTCACGCCCGACTTCCGTCGTTGGTAAAATGACATCTGCACATAATGACGCCGGGGACACGGCCCGACGTCATCACGCTTCATTTTACCATCCAGACGCCTCCGAAGAGACACGTTTAATGCCGATAAAATTCCGGCCACAGGTTCCAAATGCATATTAGTCTGGGGCTTTTCACAGTCAGATGATTAGATGCTCATAGTAGGTAATTATTCTTCAATTATGGTTTTATTTTTGTTGTGTATTTGCCTGTTATGGTATATTTAAGTCTCATGTCCTGGAATGTGCAAAATTAAGATTATTCACCCAGGTGTGGCACGCCTACAAGAAAGACTGCTATACTTGTGTGGAAGAAGAGGATCGCAACTTCATAGGACACTGGGACACAGCAGATTAAGTGTGTGGCAGCAAAGCAGAAAGTGCTGGGGTAACTCAGCAGTCAGTCAGCATCTGTGGACAGAGAAGCAGAGTTAACTTTCAGGTCTATGAACTTGGTCAAGTTAACTCTGCTTCTCTCTCCACAGATGCTGCCTGACCTGCTGAGTTTCTCCAGCATTTTTTGCTTTCATGCCAGATTGACAGCAGCCCCACTCTTCAACAGTGAGGTAAGTATTTCTTTGACAGCTGTCAGGAAGTAGGTGCTGGGGCACTTTAAATAGGGATCCAGCACCTGCTGCACAGCCACACTGCGTCAAATGTCCTGCCTCTCCCCACGTAACATGGCGGGGGCAGCGCGGCGCAGTAATGCTAATAAGACCCCGCGCTAAATATTGTGGGGGCTCTGCGGTGGCTGCTAAATGCGAGCACCCCGCTGAGTTTAAAGGGCGCCGCTGCACAGCGCAGTGCCCGAATAAAATTCAGCCCATTATTTTGGCCATGTCTTCGGAGTCAGTCTGTCTGCAAAGGTATTTGTTAGCTCCATTCTTGTAGATAGGAGTTGTTAGCATGGATTGGGCTGTTTTCCATTTCAATGTGTTTTTCCCAAAGCTAATTCAGATGTGGATAATGGGTTTCATTTTCAACAGATAAACATGTTTATTGACAGTACAGGAGGGGTCACCTGACCTCTACTCCATCTTGCCTGTAGCACAAATGTGTTCATTTTTGTAGTTCAGTTCAACAGTTGACTTTTATTTCACAATTTCTCCAGTTAATTTCATATTTCATCATTGTTCCTTCCATGAACATAACAACAACAAGAGCTAATTGTGTCAAACTCTTAGGTGAGAACCCATTCCTACCAATACCTGGCACAGTGTGTTGCTGTCCAATGCACTAGACTACTGCCCTGCTGTGCCTATTGATACACTTTTTAATTGATCATAGACAATTGGTATAATAAACTATTGTATGAGCATTAATAAGCTGAATTTATAATTACAGATGAAGTAAGAATTATTCTTCTGTAACAAGTCATTTTATTAGTAAGAGGAAGTAATAGTATGTATTGTTCAATTCTCACAAGGTTTATTCTTGCAGCAACTCCTAAATTGCATCATTTGCTCCTCTCTGTGGATTTAGGTAATCTTACATTTTGTCAGAAATAGGGATATCCTTAGAAAGCACCAATCTTAACAACTGTTCATCAATGCCTAGTTATAATTCAACAAACCTAGGTGGGAATTTCATTTTTTCAAAAAAAGGAAAGGCGAGTTCTTGAGGAATATGTAAACAGGCCACTATCTGAAGCCCATGGAATAAAAGAGACAGTGGCAGCATGGATACGAAGTTGGCTGAGTGACAGGAAACAGTAGCGGCAAATGGTTGTTTTTTGACTGGATATATTCTTGATATATATTAATGACCTAGACTTGAGTGTGCAGGGCACAATTTCAAAATTTGCAGATGACAAAAAACTTGGAAGTATTGCGAACTGGGAGGGGAATTGTGATTAACTTCAAGAGGAACAGACAAGTTGGTGGAATGGGCGGACACATGGCAGATGAAATTTAGTGCAGAGAAGTGTGAAGTGATACATTTTGGTAGGAAGAACAAGGAGACGCAATATAAAATAAAAGGTACAATTCTAAAGCGGATGCAGGAACAGAAAGACCTGGGTGTATATGTGCAAAAATCGTTGAAGGTGGCAGGGCAGCTTGAGTGAGTGGTTAAAAGGCATACAGGATCCTGGGCTTTATAAACAGAGGCATAGAGTACAAAAGTAAGGAAGTTATGAAGAACCTTTATAAAACACTGGTTTGGCCTCAACTGAAATATTATGTCCAATCCTAAGCACTGCACTTTAAGAAGCACATGAAGGCTTTAGAGGGGGTGCAGAAAAGATTTAGGAGAATGATTCTAGGGATAAGGGACTTCAGTTACGTGGATAGATTGGAGAAGCTGGGGCTGTTCTCCTTAGAGAAGAAAAGGTTGAGAGGAGATTTGATAGAGGTGTTCAAAATCATGAGGAGTCTGGACAGAGTAGATAGGGAGAAACGTTTACCATTGGCAGAAGGGTCGAGAACCAGAGGATACTGATTTAAGTGACCGGCAAAAGAAACAATGGCGACATTATGAAAAACTTTTTTATGCAGCGAGTGGTTAGGATCTGGAATGTACTGCCTGAGTGTGTGATGGAGGCAGATTCAATTGTGGCTTTCAAAAGGGAATTGGATAAGCACCTGAAGAGAAAAAAATTGTAGGGCTAGAGGGAAAGGACGGGAGTGTGGGACTAGCTGAGTTGTTCTTGCAGGGAGCTGACATGGACAGGATGGGCCAAATAAAACATAAGAACACAAGAAATAGGAGCAGGAGTAGGTCACACAGCCCCTCGAGTCTGCTCTGCCATTCAATTAGATCATGGCTGATCTGATCTTGGCCTCAACTCCACTTTCCTGCCTGTTGCCCATAAAGCTTGACTCCTGTATAGTTCAAGAATCTGTCTAACTCAGCCTTGAATATATTCAATGACCCAACCTCCCCTGCTCTCTGGGATAGAGAATTTAAGATTCACGACCCTTTGAGAGAAGAAATTCTTCCTTATCTCCAACTTAAATGAGCGATCCCTTATTCTGAAAATATGCCTCTTAGGCTTAGATTCCCTCATGAGGGGAAAGATCCTCTCAGCATCTACCCCCTCAGAATCTTATATGTTTCAATAAGATCATCTCTCATTCTTCTAAACTCCAATGAGTTTCGGACCAACCTACTCAACCTTTCCTCATAAGACATCACCTTCATCCCAGGAATCAATCTAGTGAACCTTCTCCAACTGCCTCTAATGCAAGAATATCCCTCCTTAAATAAGGAGACCAAAACTGTATGCAGTACTCTAGCAATGGTCTCGACAACGCCCTGTACATTTACAGCAAGACTTCCCAAAGTTTATACTCCATCTCCCTTACGATAAAGGTCAACATTCCATTTGCCTTCCTAATTACTTGCTGCACCTGCATGCTAACGTTTTGTGTTTCGTGCCCTCCTTCTGTACCATTTTATGATTCTATGATTCCTGGCAACACAATGTACTCTTAAATAGAACCTTTAATGTAGCAACATTTACTGGGAACTTCAGAAAGGAGTCCTTTGAAAGTAGCGAACAATGTAGCAAGATGGAAAAAAAGACTTGCATTTAGGTAACACCTTTCATGACCTCAGGATGTCACAGAGTGCTTCACAGCCAATGAAATACTTTTGAAGTGTAGTCACTTTTGTAATGTATGAAACACGCAGACAATTTGTGCACAGCAAGATTCCACAAACAGCAATGTGTCAATGACCAGATCATCTGTTTTAGTGATGTTGACTGAAGGATAAATATTGGCCAGGATACTGGGGAGAACTACTCTGTTCTTCTTTGAAATAGTGCCATCAGATCCTTTGTATTCACCTGAGAGAACAGACAGGGCCTTGGTTTAACATCTTACCAAAAGACAGCACCTCCAACAGTGCAGCATTTCCTCAATACTGCACTGGAGAGCATTAGGAAGAGAATTCCAGGTTGCAAGGCTGTGATAACTGAAAATACTGCCAGTATTGATGGACTGTATGGATGAAAGAGGAGCTACACTGAATTCAAAGCTCGTTCATAGCCAAATTTTACGGAGAGGTGCATCACCAGCCATATTGGTCAAGGCTCCTGCATAGGCACCCGGGGCATGCCTCTGAAGAAACATGGTTACCAGTCCTTATATCTCCTTACATGGTTTAGTGTTAAATTTTGTTTGATAAACACTCCTGTAAAGCAGCTTGGGACATTTTACTGTGTTAAAGATGCTATAGAAATGGAAGATGTTGTTATTAAACTTTTGCGAATGCAAGCAAGTGGCCTAATGCCTGTTTGAGGTTCACTTTGCAAGATTTGTTTGCAATGGACAGTATCATGCATCGTACAAGGTGCAGTCAGTATTCTCAGGAACTTGCCAGCCAAACCAACGATCCTTAAAAGGATACATTGTACATTATTTTTACTTACACTATTGTGGAGCTGAAAGGAGCAGAAGCATTCCTCACAGCTCCACATTAAATTCACAGCCACTGCTAGCCACCTTCCCGATTGTCTACAGCCCCACCCCTCTCTTCTGGACTCTCCAGAGTACCCTAGGTAGTGTCTGAGCTGGCTGGATCTTCTCCTTGAACTGGTGAGTTGGCTCTGGCACCACAACTGGCTCCTGCAGCTGCCCATAAAAACCAAAATAGGCTGGTGGACTAATTGCCCATGGTTCTGATACTTCTAGATATGTGCAGCACTGGGATGATCCGATTTCTAGACCAAGGTTCATAATGATTACAGAAATGTTTAAAATGAAGTACAATTTTCTAGCATGCACTTTTTGAAGTGTGTAGCTTAGCTCTTCATACATTAGCTGTAAAATGATGGAAATATATGAAGCAAATTGGAGAAATATAAAAACACCTTCATTTGTGATTACTACAATTGAACACGTCTTTGCATTTTGTATTGGTTAGAAAAGGTCTATAAATTTTCAAGTGATTATCACAGTATTGACAGTATTATCTGAACATGTTCTGAACATTAGCTGAATGGACTTGCACAAGAAATGAGCTTTCACTTACTGAAGGGGTGAGTTTCAGCTCTGATCTTTCTCTGTCTCCTTGTTCAAAGAATTCACTAGTAACCAGTTCTGCCACCTACAAGAGGATTACAGATTTCTGTAAGGGGAGAATGTGTTCTGTGAATACTTTCTCATCAGCTTTCAAAATTATTTTTGATTCTCCATTCTTGGATCCTGCAGCTCCCTATTATCAATACATTAGCTAATCATTATGAATGTCTAATATTCTGAACAAATTTTAACAACTGTAATATTACAATTGAAGTCAAATGGCTTTCATTAAAATGTATGCAAGTATTTTAGACAAGTTTCACTAAGGCTGCACCTGTTCTGTTCTGAAAATCAAACCACAAAAGTACCTTAACGTGGACATGGTGGAACTCAAAGCTTTTCTCTCCAGATCATAAAAGAACTGGAAGTTTAATTTCTCACTCTTATTCCCAATCAAGGGAGAACTGGAAAGATTCCCCGCTATCACACAGGCACCCAGCATTTCATAAAATGTGAATAGTTTCAGAAGACAAAATTGAAGTTTAAATTTTTGAAATGAAAAGTGTTATGACTGACTGTTCAAGTCAAAGCCCCCAGTCAAAATATACGATTCTGATTGTGGTGGGAGAAATGTACTGTTAATTTAATCCTGCCCCTCCACAGATTGACTAACATATCATTTTAACTTTCTAAATTAAAGAAAGACGCTGCCAAATTGTACCATCTATTAACGCCTGAATGAGGCTAACCAAACCAGGTGTCTTTAAATCAACAAATTAACTGTTTAATTAGAAAAACTAAATTTTTAAACACTACTAAGATATAAACAACATTTAAAATAGAAAAATTAGAGTCCTTGCAGATTTACGCTCCTGCGGATGTGGAACAGTCCAAGGTACTTGGAGTCCTCACAGCTGTCCGATGGGGAGAAAGAAAGTTCTTCAACAGTACAGCAGTCGATAGTCTAATTCAGAAGTTGAAATTGATGCTTTCCTTCTCCAGCGATGAATTTCAGCAATTAACAACTTGCAAACACTTTTTAGTGAATCAATTTGGCTTTAGAATTTTGGAGGGATAAAAGATTGTCACAGTCTAACTTCCCTTGCTTCAGTTTAAATTATTAGAGATCTCTGTTTTGGCTTGACTTTTTAGAATTTTGAGAGAGAATAATAAATAAACAGACCAAATTCTTTTCCTTCAGTTTAAATGGTCAGAGAGCTCTCCTTTCAGGTGCTAACAGACAGCTGTCTGTCTGTTTCTCTGAGTTAGAACAGTCTGTTTCCACTATAAGCCAGTTCAAAATTAAATTGTAACAATGTATCTCTCGATCTCTGGTCCTGAATGGCTGTATCCCAGGCAACGAGAATGCACTTTTGAATCACTGTCTCTGAATGGCTGTATCCCGGGCAACGAGAATGCACTCTTTGACTCAGTTTCTGGAGCTTGCTGCCCTAAAGCAGTACAGCTCCCTTTCCAGCCTTAAAGGCACACTGCATTCTTCCCAAAATAAAATCTCAGAATGCTTTACAGGGCAATGGATAGTAAATTGATATTGAGCGTGGGGAATAAAAGGGAAGAATTGCTTAGAAATTACAACATGGAGAAAGGCCCAATCAATCCATGTTGGTGTTTATCCTCCATGTGAAGCCTGTTAGGATTTGAACACAGTTTATGGAGAATTTGTAAAGTTATCCTGGTAACTAAGCTGCTAAAAATATAATATTTTCTATAAGCATCACGTTGACTATTAGTTGAACACAAATACATGTGCAAAAGAGACACACCTTTAAAAGAAAAACTGAATATTCTAAATCTTGCTATATTTGGTTTGTAAAGGTGCCTCTACACATATCTTTAAAAATATTCCTGGCTAGGGTGAATAATCACTTTGCTCTGCTTTCCTCATTATATTCTATTTCAGTGAGATGCTTCACTATAGTATAGAAACCTAGACTGGGATTTTACGGGCCACCCCCAAGGCGGGATTAGAGGCGGGGGCATGGAGAATCGCGATGGGTGGCGTGGGGTGGGGGGAGCCACGGGGGCAGAGAGCCTGTCGCTTCACCATCATTCAGCCATCCTCCCAGGAGCGGAAATGGCCAACGATGGCCTTCCTGCCCAGAGGCAAATTGAGGCCCGTAAGTGGCCTGTTAAGGGCAATTAAGGGCCTCTTCCCACCACCGCTGGGATCTTACCAGGTAATGTCCCAGCGGCGCAGGAAGAACCTTAATTGGCCCTTAATAGATCACTTAAGGGCTTCAATTTGCCTCTGGGCAGGAAGGCCGTCATTGACCTGTCCTGTGCCCAGTGGATCACTGGGCGATGGATCCACTGCCTGCCGCCACCACCGTCATGATTTTTCATGCCCCCATGCCTCCGATCCTACCTCAGGGAAGGCCTGTAAAATCCCGCCGCTGCGCGGGGTAGATGCCTTGTAAAATGAGGCACCCTCCCTGTGGGCTTGGGGGCGGGTCCCTCCTTCATGAGCAGTTTGTGCCAATGGAGGACCCCCACTGGGAACAACTTTACCCCCAGACCCCCTTCCCCTCGGACTGAACGTCCAACCCCCTCACCCACCCCTCGCTGGGGCCTTCCAGACTGGTCCCGGCGACCTGCCTCACCTACCTTTGGTCTGGGGTTCCACTGCTGGGCATGGGTCCAAGGCCTCTGCAGTAGGGGCAGTGGCCATGGCTCCTGGTGGCGCTGTTGATACTCCTGAGCTGCCAGCACTGTAGTTGGCAGCTCTTGGAGACGGGATCCCCTTTAAAGGGACTGGGATCCCGCCTCCTAAAACTTTGACACAAAAAGATGGGAGGATCACTCCTGTGGGGGGAAAAGAGGCAGAGGCATCATTCCCCCTGCCTTTTCGGCCCAGCGCGGGGAGATCCGCCTCCAGCACAAAATCCAGCCTCTAATCTCTTGGGTTCCTGTGTTTACTTTACAGGAAAAGATGCCCTTAAATGAAGGAGAGATTCCTAATCATCAAGTATGTCAAAATTAACATATTTTACACATTCTGCATAATTATTTTTAAAGTATTAAATTACTGATGTGACTAGATTATACGTTTAACAGTTAAAAGACAATTCAGCTTAAAAGGTCATGCATATGCAACTTGCTGACCTGTCTAGATATCTCCCAAGGTTTAGTTACAGCCCCCAGGTCACAGGCAGTCATCAGCATCGACCTACAATGACAACAAGCATTTCCATCAGCAGGCATTTACGTTCTCACATGTCCGTAGAGCTTTATTCGGAGTGCATGATGACATATTTTTTAAATGATCTACAAAGATGTTTCCTATGCACTGAAGCATTTAATTTGTATGCATATTTTTGATTGTTTTTCTAATCAACCAAAAGGGGAGAAATTGGTTACCACTGAAAACGGGTGTAGGGTTTACGGTGCATTATTAACCTGCACCTGTTCATTGCGTTTCAGGCACCATGGTAAATTGGTGCTGCCTGCTCTTTTAAACAACTGCTGTATGCAGCCAATGCTCCTCGCATTGTTCACTGGTTGCATGCATCAGTAGTGGGCCCAGATATCATGGGTGGCTAGCTCTACTTAAAGGCAGTCTGTGTTGTGATATTGCTTTAATACTAGTTAACATACTACTGAATATGTATATAGTTTAGTATATATCATCAGAGGAAGTGATGCAAGCTAACATGTGATACAGTAGTTGCAGCAGTGTTAGTCAGCAGGTAGCACATATATTGAAGAGCTCTCCTGTAATTCTATTATTCTGTAATAAAGAACACTTCTTTCAACTTACCAATCATCCTAGTGATGGGTACATTTGTGTTAAAAACCAATAACACAACAGCCTGATCCTCTTAGAGTGGAGGTGCATTCTGGCTACAAGAAGGGGTAAGAGTTTTCTTCAGAAGTCAATCTGGGCTGTGATACTTTGAGCTGTGGCTGAAATGTGAGACAGCGAGCACTAAGGTTTTCAAGCTAAAGGTCTTGGTGGAACTGGAAAGGAGGGTCACCCTGTATCTGCAGGGTAGCAGGAAGATCTCCAGACATATGTTCAGGAGATAATGGGAATAAGTTGAGGCGGAGGGCAATGCCAGAAGTGTAGCACCGAGAACATGGATGCACTGCAGCAAGATCCTTAATGAGTTGCCAAAGTGAGTGAGTTTATCTTCAAATGGCATAACCTGCTAACTGCAACACTAGCCTTAGCCACTGCTAAATTCTTTACACCTCCCATCACCCACCTACCAACAATCTCTCAATCAGCACTCAATTGTTCAATTCTGAAGCTTTACCTCACTCTCACATACTTAGCACTGTTGCAAGTATCACACCTACAACTCACAACTTGGACATACCTGCAGCTATTTAATCATGACAGCCACATCACCCAAACATATTTCAGGTCATTCACTAATGTATTTCTCTCTTTCTTGAAAGAAAAGGTGGTGCATAACAGCTGGCAGCAGGAAAGAACAGGAGGAGGACAAGCATGCCTGCATGTTTGAATGCCCATGGAGGAAACATTGCTGACCATCACAGGAAGGGACATCACTGAGGCCATGGCCATTAGAGAGATCAAAGATGAGACTATCTACATAACTAAACTTCATTCTCTCATTCCACTTCTCCCTCATGTCACAATCTCTTCTGACTCACAAGGTGCAGGTGGTGTAAGCATACATTTCTTACTTTCTCCTTCCTCCTCACCACAACCCAACCCTTGTCCCTTTTGCATTTCAGATACCCAAAAGCTGAAACCTTCCCAGTCAGAGGAAGAAGACAGCGAAGTTGAAGAGACACCATCACTCAATCTTACACTCACATCCAGGGATTGACACTGTGCACATTTTAGAGACTAAGATAGAGGAGTGATCTGCATGTGGAGAAACACCAGGAATAAATGTGCAAGAGCCAAGGCGGGGTGGAAAAAGAATATCGCAGGAGTCTGCTCAGTGGAGGGTGAAGTCACACACTAGTTCTGCTGCAGAGGAGTGGAATGAGGACTTTGATGAGCCGGGCCACAGAAAAGGCTGTAGGGTATATGTAACAAAATGCTTGGTGCAATGGTAAACCTGCCAGCAAGTCTATGCTCAACATCTAGGCCGATGGAGGAATCCAGCACTTGGCACAGGGCTTTGCACAGAGCTTGGAGCCCATCCTTTCTAACATGGATTGGGTGGTCACTTCCATCAGGACACCTGTGGAACCCATCACAATGCAGTGTCTGATGGCCATGTCACAGCTTCCACTGCAGCACAAACAGCTTCCATCAAAGATCTGAGTGCTGCAGTAGAATCTCAGACGGCCGCCAACATGGCTGGGGATACCACTGTTCAAAGGGGTTTCTACAGCATTATTTCAGCCCATTAATCCGTTCTACAACAGATCAGTAGGATTGCTGAGGTGCCGCCCTGGCAGAATGGTAGTGGCTTCATGGAAAGGAAATTAGAAATTGGAAGTAAATAAACTTGCAGGGCTATGGGGATAAAACAGGGGAATGGGACTGACTGGATAGCTCCATGGAGAGCTGGCATGGACTCAATGGGTTGAATGGCCTCCTTCTGTGCTGTATATGACACTATGGCTCCTCCAGGGCAGCCCAGGCAGCAGAAATGTTCCTCGAGGATGCAGATGGTGTGCTCTAGAATGTTCCTTGTGGCAGCATGGTTCTCATTGTAGGCATGCTGTGTATGTGGGTTCTGGATAGGAGTCATGAATAGATAACCCTGTCACCCAGTAGCCAGCCTTTGCCTTGGTGCATCAAAAACAGGTGGCACAGAGGAATGCCAAAGAATGAAGGAATCCTGACTACTGCCAGGAAAATGGGCTTTCAGCTGATGGGGAGGTGCCTGTAGTGACACACCAGCTGCACATTGAGGAAGTGGAAACCCTTTCGGTTCATAATGACTGAGTTCACATGATGCGAATGCAAGACAATGTGTAGGCAGTCAATGGCACCCTGCACTATGGGGAAGTCTGCAATCCATGGTCCTTGCTCTGCCTGCTTTCTTTTGGCAAGAGGGAATGTGAAGAAGCTGTCTTTCTGTGTACAGAGAGCCTCAGTGACCTCCTTTATGCAGCACTTACGTAAATTGTGAGATTTTGTTTAGATCTCCAGCAGCAGCTTGGAAGCAGCCAGATGTGTAAAAGTTAAGAGGCATATCACCTGGACAGCTACAGGCAATGCTATCCTTGCCCTACTTTGAGATTGCAGTTGTGGCTGCAGCAGTTGACAGTTTTAGTTCTGACCTCTTTTGTAAAGTGGAGACATTTCAAACATTGGTCCTCACTGAAGTTGAGGTAATAAAACTGCCCCCTAAAGACAATGCGGCCTCCTGCTGCAAGCACTTCTTCCTCTCCTCCTCCCTCTTCTAGGAATTTATCCTGCTCTGTGTAGTCTCTTTTCATTCTCCCAGTCCTTCTCAATTTACAGAGGAAGCCCTGCCAGGCCACGCATGTCTGGAATCTACTTGTTTCAGCACAAGCTTTTAAATCAACAAAAGAAGTACTTCTGCACCAATCAGACCACTTCCTGTAAAGTATTCATATTTTAGCCAAGTATAGCAAAGCTCCAAAATACATGCACTAAAGGCATCAGCAGCCAGAAGAATTAATCCAACAACTATCTTCTAAGTAGTTTATGATCCCTTTAGTGCTGGTGAAGGGGTGGGTCCTTCATTGAGCTTAACATGTTCAGATGTGTGAAGTTAAGACAGGGCGTAGGCTGGAGCATGCTTTTCAAAAATGGCAATGCTGGCATCAAATCAGCATAGCACACTGACATCATAATCTGCCTGCTCTGCATGCTGCCGGCAGTCATTCATTGCATGTGCGCAAACCCCCTTTACCAAGATGGCTTCTGGCACACTTCTTATTCGAAGTGTGCATGCACATCTCGGACCCCATTGAGTGTTAGGAGCCTGTGTAGCAACTAAAGAACAGGCGCTACAAAGCTCAATTTCTCCCCAATAGAGTCTCTATGTTCTGTGACTATTTCAATATGTTTGACGTGTTACCAGCAATTACAGATCTCTTAACCTGAGCATTTCTCGTTGATCCTTTACATTCCAATTGTACTCTCCTGAATTAACGAGTGCAAAAAACTTCATTCTTCGCCTAGAAAAGAAAAATGTAGCATGTAAATTTTAGATTATTTCTAGACATTACATTGGTAATGCTGGATAGCTAGTGGTTATCTATGGAAACACCGATAAATAATATAACTACAAATCACGAATGTAACTGCTTCATGCTGTGTTAGCAGTATTAAATACAGCATTGTTAAATTGATCCAAAACTGTGCCAATTCCTCAATCCAGTGCAGATGTTCAATGGTAAATTGCCGATTTAAGTTCCACTGTGTGTATTACAAAGCATGAAAGGGAGAAATTTAGTTCAGCCTGATTCAAATCCTCTTACACTGTGGCTGCTTCTAATGCAGTTTGGGGAGGTGGGAATATTTATTCCAAGTTGACATTGATGGAATTTAATTGATGCCTTTTTAATGTACACATTGACACAGAAAACAAACTGTGAATGCAGAGTAAATCCAGCATAAATAGATATTTAAACAAAATGTTGAGAATCACATTAACACACCTTTTTTTTCCTGATCGTTCTATAGCAAACGCCTACCACTAAATTCAAATGTATTCTTTCTTTGCTTTGGAGGGAGAGCATGCTAATAGGTAGAATGTCTTTTCATGCAAATGAATTACTAGTGGCAGTATGGGGCAGGCTGGAGCTTTATGCAGAGATCACTTTAAGTGAGGTGGATTTCAGAAGAAATCGTTGTGGGAATACACTGCCAGAACTGATACTGTTGTCATTATTTCCAGTTGGAAGAACATTACCATAGCAGAAAGCTGTGCATGGAGAAAGTTGCAATTTTCAGTAGAGTGGAACTTCAATACCAGGCTTTTTTTTTAAAGCAGTAAACCATATTTGACTTCAATATTTAAACCTTAGCTTTTAGAAACATGTTGGATGGTCCAAAATGAAACTATCCAAATTTTCCATTTTCCTGATCAGTTTGTCTTTTCAGAGGCAAGGTTTGAATCAAGAAGAAGCCAGTAATTAGGCTTCAACCACCAATTGCAATATTTTGATTCAGCTGAAAGAGGCCCTTCAGCCCATTTTACCTCAGTTTTCCACATTACCTGCTGTATAATCTTTCCATTGCAGCACACAGCTGTTGGTTAAATGAGTTCAGGAAACTGACCTTACTACTCTTCCTCACAACCCATCAATATGTTCATTACCCTCTGTATAAAGAAATACTTTCTGACATCTGTCCCACATTTGCCATTCACAAGTTGGAACTTGTGTCATCTTGTCTCGTTGCCCTGGAGTATCTGAAATTATTGTGTAGGCTTTATTTTCTCCATCTCATTAAGCATCTTATTCCTCTATACAGTTCCTAGGAGATGTCCCTTTTCAAAGCTCTGGTCTTTCAAATTGTTCCATCATTCTAACACCAGGGTTCAACCAGGGAACAATCATGTTGCTCTCCTTTGTACTATCTCTGGGTTTTGGATGGTGTCTTTATGTCGTAGCGACCAGAAGTGTTCATGTAGTCTGACGAAAGCACTGAGCTGCTTCAGCATATCTTCTAAAGAATTTGAATTCCACTTATTTGGCAATAGAAGTCAGCACTCTGTTTGTTTTGTTTTCTGCTGCTAGATATTGTTTAGACATGGTGAGGGATAATTCAGTTAATACCCCTGGGTTTCTTTCAATTTTGGTCTAAAATTGGTCAAAGCCATGAGTGCAAAATAGGCTGAGAGCGAATCAGCAGCCTGTTTTACATCCCCCCCTCCCCCCACAATTTTCTTTACCATTGACTTCTACACTACTGGAATTGATCAGTTTCAATCCCATCAAACGTTACCCCACCAATGAGGGATCCCTCCCATTTTTACTTCCAATACTTGTATTTGTCCATATTGAATTTCATCTGTACTGAGCAGCAAAATTGCAAATTCTGTTTTTTTTTCAAAGATCTAGGCAGCCTCCTCTGAGGCCAGATTCTCCACCCATCCCCACCTGCCTTGCAAATTACTTTTCATTGACGCAGGAAACCCAGGTCATTTATGTCGACCAGGAACAGGACCAGTTCCAGTACAGACCTGTGGGGATGAGGTACTGTACTCAATTCTTCCTTGATTTTGACCTAGCACCCCTTGCACCTACCTACCTCTACTTCCTTCCTTTTATCCAGTTACTAATTAACAACCATAACTTTACCTTGATAATCATTGCCCTTAGTTTGTTGAAAAAAAGTCTTATCAAATACTATTTCAAAAGCCTTCTGCAGCCAAAGGACTGCACACTCAACCAGTACTTTCTAATAACGTAAGCATTATAAATTAATTTTATGGACATTGGCAGACCAAATAGCAATGATTCATCATTATTTCTGTTATGTCCTTTGGTTACGCTTATTTAGAGCTATATGAGTATAAAAACAACGTGAACATTTGCAAACTTAATAATCCATCCATAAAAAGTAAAAGCCTTTGAAGCTAAAGTTGCAGTTTAACCCATTTCTTTGGGGGAATCTGGTTGAATTTATAACTTTGGCAATAGAAAATTGTTTTGTTTCCCCTCAGATCAAGCATGAATTCATTCCCTGTATTTGATTGCTTTTAGAATTAAATTATGTGACCAATTGAGAAAAACTCTGCTGCAAGTGAACATTAATAGACCACATCTGGAAAAGCAATCAAAAGGTCTGAAACAATAACTATCCCATGAAATCAGTCAGTGAGAATTCTCCATTGCCACAAAAACCTTGCTCTTCTTTATTGGCACATCTACTGCTGAGTTAATGCCTGTAATTTTAGCTCCAAGGGTTGTACTAAATCCAAGATTTAGGCTGCACTGTTTAAAATCTTCTCAAAGATCTAATTTAGTCATATGTCAGGAGCTTGTTGAATCATTCTAGGTTTTCAGACTACATTACAGTATCCAGTATAAGCTGTAAATCCTGTATTTTACATGTAAAAGCACAAGCCAGATCCAGAAGCTTGCACTATTTGTCAGTAAAGATATGACTAGTGCTACAGACCTAAAATAAGGTTTAATGTTGGTTTTCCTTGAAGCATGGGTAAGATTTGCCAGTTTTACTTACATATTTATATATTTGATGTTGTTTATTCTCTAATTCTTTACAGCTATTTTCCTGCTGCCACAGGTCATAATTCATTTATAGCCAAGAGAATAAGTAGGCAGTCTGCTCCCAGACATTTACCAGTGCTATTCTGAATTGGCTACCAGGGAATTAATGAGAATGGATAGATTTTACATAAACCAATATGGACCTGGGGATTTAAAGAAAGATTGCACACATCAGAAGCAAGGATCATCATATATGGGCCTATTTTACATTCGGGCAAGTATAACTGGGTCCAGTTTCACACATGTGCAGCCCTTGATCCTCCAGGCAGCAAGAGTATGGTGGCAGGTGCTTTTCCCAGTTGATGGGAGGAAGAGGCCAGCAAGTTTCACCAAGAAGGCGTGGCTGGAAGTCGCAGAGGAAGTTTGCAACTGTGGGGTGGTTGCATGGACACGGTTGCAGTGCTGCAAACAAATCAATGACCTGTTGCAATCTGGAAAGGTGAGTTGACCTCGTTACCAAGCTCGCAACCCTGGATGTCACAAAAGGCACCAATGAAATGTCAGACGAGGTTGAGAACGCAGGCAACGAGCATGATCAGGCCCCAGTGTTCACAGCAAGACGCATAGTCACCTCATATCACAGGCCACTGGTCATTCAGCGTTGACTGCTGCATTGCCAACACTAAATGGCCCTCTGCAGCAGGCCTCCCAATGGCGCAATGCTGGACCTTGAAACCGGCATAGAATAATGAGTGCAACTGGACTATGAGAGACCAATGACTTTGTATATGCCTGTATTTGCAGGAGAAGCGAGCTCACAATGCCAGACAGTGGAGAATAACTGGAGGTGGATTGCAATTGTTTGCTGTACTGACACTGATGGAGGAGGAGGAAATGGAGTGAGGAGGGGTTTTAGCAGGGCAGCCTATCACTGAGGGTGAGGCGGGTGTGGAGCTCATAGACAGTGAGTAACGTCATGGAGTCGTCCATTGAGCTTTATGCCAGGCGCCACCTATGGTGCACCTGTGGCCATTGATGAACACAGGGCGTTCCAGATGCATGACAGACAGGAGTTGGTGGAAAGCACAGCGCCATAACTTTACTCTTGTCTCTTTCACAGGTCAAGTAGCAGATGAGGCCCCAACAACGGTAGAGGAACCACATGAGACCTCAGAAGAGGAGCCACCATCTGAAGAGAAAGCATCACATCACTTTATTACACTCTCCACCAGCGGAGATACATGCATGTCAGTAGCACGGGTTAGAAAGGGTGGCATCAGCTGGTGAGCACAGTACAGAATCACATGGGCAGCTGACTGAGGCAGTGACAGCTGCAGCCGCCCTCCATTGGAGGACTGAGGAAAAGCCCAGTGACGCTCAGCTTCACCAACAAATCAGCAGATGCTGGAGCAGCAACATGAAATATGTGGACATCTGCCAGAGTTCCCAGCGCTATTCACCTCCATGCGCGGATGATGGAGGAGTCCATCCATGACATGAGTGGTGGCATGCCTCTGGCTTATGAGAGCATGGCCTCCTCTACTGCGACAGTGGTGACCCTCATGGAGAGTCACATGCAGCAAACCACACAGTGGATCCAGGAGGCCTGTGCTGACATGCGTACCATCGCCTTATCCATTGCTCTGTGGAGTGATGGGTGGGCATGATGGGCCTGAGATGCTTGGACCCCTCGCCAGGGGCTCAAACACTTCAGGAGCAAGGAAGGACAGGCGGGCCTTGAAAGGGTGGTGGAGAGGCTGCCTGAAGCCCTTGGGGGCTCCTCACAGGGCACTCCTGGCATCGATGGCAGCTCCTTGGTCCCTTTGACAGTTATACCAATGCTTCATGAAGTTTCTATGACGGAAGGGATGACTGTACAGATGCAGGTGGTCCGCCCGCGTGTACCGCCCAGAGGATGTCCACTGTGGTCATCTAAAATATCAGAGCAAAAAGGCAAGCAGCCTGCCTCCACTTCAGTTGCACATGATGGGCCAGCACAACATAGGAGCACTCGTAAGCGTTCGCATAAAACCACCTAGTTGCACTTGGGTCTCACCAGGTGATAGTTTATTGTGTAACATCAAAGATTTTGCTCAATGTGTCACATTAAAAGGCATATTTTGTTTCCACTAATGTTTTGAGTGCTCATTTCTGCAATGTTGGGCTGTTACTAGCTAGTGAGCTCTTGAGAAAGAGGTAAGGAGAAGGTCTACACCACATGAAGCCAATACTGAATAATGTCCTGATGTCCTGCCGTGGCGGACCAACTAAGATAGTAAGGGCAACCAAGGAAAGGCCAACAAGGCTGTGTGAGGGAGAAGAGTGAAGTGCTTACATAGGCATTTAAGATAGGCTTAGGAGAAATGTGTCTGTATGAGTGATTTGTGTGACTCCCTGGCACACATGTCGATGCCACTTGGCATAGGCCCCTTGGGTGCATTGCCTTTGTCCTCCTGGTCTTGAGCCCTCTCCAGATTATCCTCAGAGGAAATGGCTGCACGCTTAAAGAGATCCTCATTCTCCAAGGCTGCACCCCTCTGGAGTGCACAGCAAACCCCAATGATACATGAGCCCCCTGATAGTGTGCACTGCAGGGCTCCCTCAGATCTATCCAGGCACTGGAACCTCATTTTCAGAAGGCCTATGGCCTGCTCAGTTGTTGCCCTTGTGGTCGTGTGGCACCAGTTGTAGGTGTCCCTGCCTCTGGGGTTCTGTTGGGGTTCTGCACAGGAGTAAGGATCTATGTTTTCAGAGCGAAGCCCTGCTCACCTAGTATCCATTCACCGAGTCATTCGGGTAGCCTAAAAAGCTGAAGCACCTGGGACTGTCTCAGGATGTAAGAGTCTTGACAGATTCCCAGGAACCTTGTATACACCTGCAGTATCTGTTTGCGATGGTTGCATACCAGGCGTACATTCAGCGAGTGGAAACCCTTCCGGTTAATGAAGGTTCCTGGCTGATCTACAGAAGCCTTGATGGCCACTGCATGCAGTCAATTACTCTCTGCCCCTAGAGGAATCCAGTGATGGCCCTGAATCCAACCACTCTCTCAACCTGACTGGCTTGACCTGTGTGAAAGCCTATGGTACAAGGGATCTGTTACCAGCTTGATGCTGTCATGGGCTGCTGACTGGGAGATCCCACAGATGTCCAGAGGATCCCTGGAATGAACCTGCGGCGCAAAAGTTGGCCTTTAGCACCATGGCAATGGGTGATCACCATATTCCCACTGGCCTCAATTCCTCCTCCAGTATTGCGCACAGCTCCAACACCACCCTGACAGCTGCAGTCTTCATAGACACTGATGCTTCAACATCTCCCTGTAGCTGAGTCTTTGCCAGTAAATCCTTTCAGTTGGGTACTATGTTTTGCGACCATGAGTCTCTAATCGTAGCAGTCTCTGCTCTCCTCGTCCGTGTCCCCTTTCACCCTTATGAACCTGCTGCTCCTCTGGATGTTGCAGCCCAGCTCCTTGTGGCTGCGCCTGTCTTTGTATCGCTCTCTCTCTCTCAATTTCCTCCTCAGTGGAGGAGTCAAATTCTGAGTGTATGAGACTCATTGCTAATTGTTGTGCTCAGGTCTCAAAGTCTCTCAATCTCATAACTTTGCACGTATGAATTGCACATCAGAGAGAGCCTTCCCAGAAACTGCCTCTAATGTGTGTGCCCACTTTGCACTACCTCCAACTTCTCTCTCCTTCTTTTAATGCCTCTCACCCTTCCTATGTTGAAATGCTGCTGTTGTCAATGGCTTCCACCTTCAGCCACTACTCGCTGAGCTCTTGCCTCCTTATAGCTGGTGAGCTGCTGAAACTCTGTGGATCCCGTGTGCCACAATAAAATTTAAAAACCTCCTCAAAATAGCATTCAGTGGGTGTCTTAACAGGTTTAATTGCCTGCCTGCATGATCCTCACCCCAACACCTAACCACCTCAGGTTAAATCGGTCAACAGCAGGAACACATCTGGGTTCCATTCTGATGCGTTCCACCAATCCCATCGCCCCAGGGCTGGTAAAATTCAGCTCAAAATAGCTAGGGTTAATTTGGATATTTGGTTCAATTTGAGAACCTTTGAGTTTTGAATTTAGTTTAACTAATAAATGTACCATAAAGGTTTCGTCAGCTTAATCATGCAATAGTTAGTACATTGTGCAGGTTGCACTTTAGCTGTAAAAAAGCAAAGATATAGTAACTTGGACAACAGTCACATCTGTGCAAGTTCAACGAAGGTGAGTAGAGCCGTTACCCTTTTAACCATTTAAATCTTTTCATTTAGTCTTGCTTTTCATTTCTCCCTTCACAGTTGGATGTCCCTGACTTACTCTGTGCTAATGAGGCACTGTTTTGATGTACTTTGACCTTGATATACCACAGTTTTACAAATGTTTACTTTGTTTGTGACGTTAGTCATTTTAAATATTTTCCAGTTAAGTGCTTGGAAGGGAGAACTTGCACTAATATAGTACCTTTAAAGTTTGGATTCTGCTCCAGATATTCATGCTATAAAATTGCCACGTGATATAAGTTTAAAAATAGTTTAGTTCAATTGACTCATGGAATGTATAACCCACATTGGTCCTTTTCAGAATCTGTTTGCATGCCTTACAACCACTAGGAGGCCGATTCCTTCATTAATTTTAATACCCCATATGCTGTTAAAAAAGTATACGAGATCCTTGGCTTTATTAATAGAATAGAGTATGAAAGCAAGGAAGTTGTACTAAACCTTTATAAAAATACAGGTTAGGCCTCAGCTGGAGTGTTATTTTCAATTCTGGGCACTACTGTTTAGAAGGATTAGATTAGCTTCGAGATACAGCACTGAAACAGGCCCTTCGGCCCACCGAGTCTGTGCCGAACATCAACCACCCATTTATACTAATCCTACACTAATCCCATAGCCCTACCAAACATCCCCACCTGTCCCTATATTTCCCTACCACCTACTTACACAAGTGACAATTTATAATGGCCAATTTACCTATCAACCTGCAAGTCTTTTGGCTTGTGGGAGGAAACCGGAGCACCCGGAGAAAACCCACGCAGACACAGGGAGAACTTGCAAACTCCACACAGGCAGTATCCGGAATCGAACCCGGGTGCCTGGAGCTGTGAGGCTGCAGTGCTAACCACTGCGCCACTGTGCCGCCCGTTAAGGCCGGATGTTAAGGCCTTAGAGAGATTGCAGAAGGGAACTGTACGAGGGTTGAGAGACTTCAGTTATGTGGAGAGACTGAAGAAGGTGGGGTTGTTCTCCTTAGAGCAGAAAAGGTTAAGAGGGGATTTGATAGAAAAATCATGAATGGTTTTGAAACTGTTTCCAGTGGCACAATGGTCAATAACCAGATACCACAGATTTAAGCTAATTGGCAAAAGAACCAGAAGCGACATGAGGAAACTTTTTTTTAAAAAGTGAGATGTTGTGATCTGAAATGCACTGCTTCAAATGGTGTTGGAAGCAAATTCAATAATAACATTTAAAAAGGCAAAAGGGAAAAAAATTATAGGTCTCTGGAGAAAGAGCAGGGAAGAGAGATTAATTGGATAGCTTACCAAAGAGCTGACACAGACACGATGGGTCGCATGACCTCTTTCTGTGCTGTATCATTCTATGATTTGATGATCGGTGTTAATTGGTGTAAAAGCTAGCATAATACAATGGATAAAGTGATATAAAAGCTTCTCCACTTTTTCCTTTCACTCTTCACCAAAAGTAATACTCACCACATAGTAGCTTAGTTTAGCACATAACTATCAGTCACTAGAATCATAGAGATTTACACCACAAAAGGCATTTAGCCATCATCTCTGCGCTGCCTCTTTGTTGGAGCAACAAAAGATAATACCACTCCCTTGCTCTCTCCTCACTGTCCTGTCTCTTCCTTGGCTTCAAATTTTTCTCTATCCCTCCTTTAAAGGATGCAATGGTGTCTGTCTCAGCCATCCCCTGTGACAAATCATTCCAGGCTCCAACAGCCCTTTGTGCAAAGAAATTTCATGTAACATCTTTCCTCCTTTTTCAGTTGGAAGAGTTTGAGATAAACATCTGAAACTGTATTGCACTGCATTGCAAGTGTTCTAACTGTTAACAGTCTGTGTACAGATCCAGGGGATTGTGCAATAATGTAAACTAAGTGGTAGTGAGTTGCAGTCTGTTTTACAGCTGCCCCAGTTTTCACTTCCATTGAAGTCAATGTAAATAAAAATCAGGAGCGATGTAAAACAGGCTGCTGACTGGCTATCATCCATTTTACACAGTCAAAATCTATCCCCATGTGCCCCTGTATATTAAGAGGAAGAATGAAACAGCATTTCTGTTATAAGCTCCATTTGCTAAATTGAATATAGTTTCATTGCTAAGATAAATGTATTTTAAATTTATATTACTTCTAATATTGTAAATATATACGCACTTACAGTTTCTCAATTATTTGCATTTCAAAATCTTTTTAATGTTATTTTATAATTTCAAAAATGTTGTTTGCATTTCTAATTTTGAAAATTGTAACAGGTTTTGGGAAATGTGTGGAAGCACAGATCCTGTTCAAGTTGTAGTCTGATCCAAATAAAGGCTGTTAAAATTTCTGCAGTGTTTCTTCAAAGGTTAATTTTAACTCATCAGTTGGAATCAAGAATCTCTGTATAAGCTATAAGAACAGGTGGGGGCAACTACCTGCTCCATTCTCCACCAACTCTAACCAACATCCAAGACCCCAAGAAATCAAAAAATGTTATAACTTCTGCTAGGGCAACTTATATAATAAGATTTTTTTTCAGATAAACAGAGAGATGACTGTTGTATTGAAATATAAAAATGGATTGAAACCTACTCAAAGTAGAGTGTCAGATCAGTTGCTAATATTGACTGTTTCAAAAGTTGCATGATGTCACTGTACACCCTGGAGGACAGACTTGCAAAGATATTGTGCCCCTGTAAGGAGGGAAAGAAAAAATTGTAGTTAAAAATATTAAAGTATATATTAGAAACTGAGAAAGATAATTTTAGATATTTCCCAACTACTACTTGGTTCAAGTGCTTTTCTTTGTTTTAGTTACCAGACTCATTTATTATATGTAGCATAATCCCAACTGTTTGAAATGGAACTCATTAGGTCCAACATAATATCCAAAATTCTTTTGCAAATGCCTTGATTACAATGCAGCCAGTTTACTGGCCAAATAAAAACAAGAAACGTTGGAAATACTCAGCAGATCTGGCAGCATCTGTGGAGAGAGAAGCAGAGTTAACGTTTCAGGGCAGTGACCCTTCTTCAGAACTGGCAGATATAAGAAATGTAAAAGATTTTAAGCAAGTAAAGCGGGGGTGGGGCAAGAGATAACAAAAGAGGTGTTGATAGGACAAGGTCACAGAATAGCTGACCAGAAGGTCATGGAGCAAAGGCAAACAATATGTTAATGGTGTGCTGAAAGACAAAGCATTAGTACAGATAGGGTGTTAATGGACTGTAAACTGAACAGCCACATGCATAAACATGAAAGAAAACACAGTGGGTAGGCACAGTAGAAACAAACTGAACAAACTAAAATAAAATAAACACAAAAAATATGAAGAAGAAAAAAGAACTAAAAATAAAAGTAAAATGAGGGGCCTGTCATGCTCTGAAATTATTGAACTCAATGTTCAGTCAATGTTCACTGGCCAGCTGAGCTGATTTTTATTGACCCAAAAATTCCCGTAACTGGTGTCTGAATGGTGCCTGCCAATGATTAGATTTGCCCTTGCCCATATAATGTCGACAATATTTTGCCCTGCGGGTTGCTGGAAGTGTGAGATGGAAACAAGTCCTGAGACTGAATAGGGAAAGCAACTGTGTATTACCTTGAGTAAGGACGTGTAATTTAGAATGGTAAATTCAATGTCAAAACAGGTATAAAAAGAGAGGGAAAGAAAGAATGCACTGAGAGAGAGAAAAGGGGAAACAGAAAAGGAAAAGTAAAAAATATTTAAAATTTAAAATTTTACATTTTTAAATCTTCTGTTAAAAACAATTAAAACCTGAAAGAATGAGACTGTACACTTGTAACATTTAATATTCAGTGCCATTGCAGTTGACTGGCAGTAATAAACAGTTACCACATTGTTAAAAAGGTATTTAGACTTGAAATGATTAGACTTAACTTTTTGTGGGGTGTTTACTTCACAGTTACAAAGAAGAGAACAAAAAACAGTACAGCACAGGAACAGGCCATTCGGACCTCCAAGCCTGCACTGATCTTGATGCCTGCCTAAACTAAAACCTTCTGCACTTCCGGGGACCGTATCCCTCTATTCCCATCCTATTCATGTATTTGTCAAGATGCCTCTTAAACGTCGCTATCGTACCTGCTTCCACCACCTCCCCCGGCAGCAAGTTCCAGGCACTCACCACCCTCTGTGTAAAGAACTTGCCTCGCACATCCCCTCTAAACTTTGCCCCTCTCACCTTAAACCTATGTCCCCTAGTAACTGACTCTTCCACCCTGGGAAAAAGCTTCTGACTATCCACTCTGTCCATGCCGCTCATAACTTTGTAAACCTCTATCATGTCGCCCCTCCACCTCCGTCGTTCCAGTGAAAACAATCCGAGTTTATCCAACCTCTCCTCTTAGCTAATGCCCTCCAGACCAGGCAACATCCTGGTAAACTTCTTCTGTACCCTCGCCAAAGCCTCCACGTCCTTCTGGTAGTGTGGCGACCAGAATTGCACGCAATATTCTAAGTGTGGCCTAACTAAAGTTCTGTACGACTGCAGCATGACTTGCCAATTTTTATACTCTATGTCCCGGCCGATGAAGGCAAGCATGTCGTATGCCTTCTTGACTACCTTATCCACCTGCGTTGCCACTTTCAGTGATCTGTGGACCTGTACGCCCAGATCTCTCTGCTTGTCAATACTCCTAAGGGTTCCGCCATTTACTGTATACTTCCCACCTGCATTAGACCTTCCAAAATGCATTACCTCACATTTGTCCAGATTAAACTCCATCTGCCATTTCTCCGCCCAAGTCTCCAACCGATCTATATCCTGCTGTATCCTCTGACAATCCTCATCACTATCCGCAACTCCTCCAACCTTTGTGTCGTCCGCAAACTTACTAATCAGACCAGTTACAGTGCATGTACATGAATTTCATGCTCCTCAATGCATTTGAAATGGGGAGCCAGATAGCGAATTGCCGTTTCTCACAAAGCTAACAGCGAAGCGGCGCATCCCCAACAGCAACGTCTTGACTTCCACATTGAATCACACATCAGTTCTCGCCTGAAGTTGCTGTGGCAATTGTTACTAGCATCATTGTTATTTTGACAGCAAATGTGGGCCATTACAGTTTATGAACCACAAATATTCTTTCAGTTAAATTAGTTATCAATAAAGACATAAGGAAAAAATGTGGATTCACAGCCCAAATCATCAGAACATTCAGTCACTGTTTCCTGCTCATTACTTCTTTAGTCTGTGGCTTCTGTACCTTGCAGGATTGATTATAAAAAAACTTTGCTGTAAAATTAAATTTTATCACCACAAACTGTAACCAAAACATATTATTTACTTGATTATTAATGGTTAATTGTTCCAGAAGAGGTTTAATTTAAGATGTTAATCTCAATGGTTGTTATCGAAACGTGCATTTAATTTCAAAATTCAGAACACAATTTAATATTTTTCTGATGTGAGGAAAAATTCATTTTCATTCCGAATACGTTTGAAATGGTAGTGAAATTCAAAGTGTTCTTTGGCAGACTTTGTTGTTTTATTCAAATACCAAAGGAAGGGTAATGCTAAAATTACTGCTATGGGAACTGAGTAACATGGAAGCTTGAAGAATTACATTTTCTATAGCTATCATAATATCACAGAACCCTTTCTAGTCCTAGTATGGTTTCTGTGGAGTCAGTTGGCTGGAAGGAGAATGTTTGAAATAAAAACAAGAAATGCTGGAACCACTCAGCAGGTCTGGCAGCATCTGTGAAAAGAGAAGCAGAGTTAACGTTTCGGGTCAGTGACCCTTCTTCGGAGAATGTTTGATATGTCTTTCAGAGTCTATGTGGATTTTTACATTGATGGTTAACAAAGTAAACCTATTGAAATGCAGTATTCTGTAATCTTCAGGCTCTGGTATACATTTTACATCTATATGATAAATACAGTACAAAATAGATTTTTAATCTAAATGGGAGATGAGAGAGCATATAATGGTCCAGTTGCAGATCCAGAGTGTGAAAAGGAATGGCATTGTGCGTTAACATGTCTGAGCTGTTAAGGCATCTGACATTTATGGGTATTCACCACATACTCAGCTGACTGATTTAGTCTCGGCTTGCATTGACTTTGATCAACTTACTCAGTGAATTTTCAAGTTTCTTTCTTCTACCAAATTATCCCAGTGCAGCAAACTACTTCCAGAAGAGTAGAAGTTGGGCTCTGCTGCATTCCCTTGCAACTTAGTAGTACAATGATTTGTTGATATTACAATTTCAACACTGAAATTTTTTTTAACTACAACACATGAGCAATTTTTTAAAGCTGGAAAGCCTTTTTAGAAGAGTTTTTAACAGTAGTGTTTTTTGAATTTATGCTTTAAACTTTCTCCCTGTTTTTTGCCCTTTAGCTCGGCCTCGAGATTACAAAAAAAGTAGAACATGTACTCAGTAATGTGTGTAACTGTTGTGTCTTGTCCAGTAATGTGCATTCCAATCAATTTATTTTTGACTGTTTCCTCCCCTCCTTTCCAAATGTGCTGACTGTAGCTGGGTAGTTCCACATGTTCTTACAGCCCTCTAGCACCTTATCCAAGAGACCATTATTCATTTGTGACCCCAGACAGGAATGTCCGGAGACTCGCTCATCTTGGATGGATGGTATCATTAGTGAGCCCAATCCTGTTCTCACCAGATGTCCACACATAGGTACTACATCATGATCAGGAATGGGGTCTCTGCCTCATTATTCCCTCATTAAACTCAAAGGTGCTAAGGCCACTTGCAGTTCCCCAGCTATCACTCCAGCTGCGATAAAATAACCAAAGATCCTGAAATCTTTTGATCTGTATGGCTTAGTGCTTCATCAAGCTGTGTCTTCATCTATAATCCACTGAAAAAACCCAGCTATTCTAATTTAAAGGGTACTCATTGAACAATAAGCAAATAACATAATATTAAACTTAATTTAATACATTTTTCTTTTTGATGCCCTTCAAGTTTCTGGTGAATGGAACGCTTCCAATTTCAGGCACCCAGTGTCAAAATTGCACGCCACTCTTGAGCATGGCTACCCGACCCGAACTCGACAGGACCCGACGACACGTGTCGGGTTTGGGTCAGGTCGGGTCACTCTTCCGGGTTGGGCATTCGGGCTCGGGTCGGGTCGGGTCGGGCCGGTCGGACACGCTCTATCACCACCTCAGGTACGTGGCTCCAATCTTAATGTACTTTTTAAACAACCTTTCAAGTCCAGTTACAGTTTTTGTTGCTTATCTGCACAAGCTTAAAAAGTGAAAAACGGAAGCTAAGTTAACTGAACATTCCGGTAGTCGGGTTGGGTCGGGTCGGGTCGGGCATGGGGAAAAATGAAAGGACTCAGACCGGGTCGGGCTCGGGTCGGATGTGGTTCTGTCGGGCTTGAGTTGGGTTTTATTTGCAGACCTGAGATGGCCTTTATGTCACTCGACTGTTTAAGAAAGGTGAGACAGGGAAAACAGGGAATTATAGACCAATTAGCTTAAGATCTGTTGTCAGGAAATTACAAGAGTCCATTATTAAGAATACTGTGACTGAACAGCTTGAAAATTTTCAGCTCATCAGAGCATGCTGGCATGGATTTGTAAAGGGTAGATCATGCTGATGAATCGGATTAAATTTTTTTGAAGAGGTGATGATGCTATTGATCAAAGGAATGTCTTTGGATATTATTTATATGGATTTCGAGAAGGGACTGTTAGCTAAAGTTGAAGCTCAAGGAATTGAAGGCAAGTTATTGAACTGGTTAGGAAATTGGTGAGCAGCAAGAGACAAATACAAAAAGATATAAGTAGATTAAATGAATGGGCAAATTTTGTTGCCCCACCTCTGGGAGCGGCAGCAGGCGTAGAAACTGGCGGCCGGCATGCACGCTACACACCACACCGCTGCGATCTTGAGCCCAGTGGCTCATTAGAATATACAAAGTGGCTGCCCCGCCCCCCCATCACGTTGTGGGGGTGGCCTTGGCAACGCCATGAACGGTGTCAGCTGTCTCTGCGCTGGTGCTGGCGCTATTTTTAAAGGGCTGCCAGCCCTGCTTGGAGAATGCAGAATTGCCCCAGTTCCCGCCCCCCCCAACTACAGTGAAAATAAATGCTTGCCGTGTCCCCTCTGCTCCACTAAAATTGCAGCATTCACCCTGTCTTCCCCACGCTCCCCCCGCCACTACCACCTCCTGCACCCACCCCCCCGCCACACTACACTTCAAATAATGAGATCCCCCCTTCCCCACCTCGGTGTTGCAAGCTTTCACTGGACAGGAAAGTGAAGGCGCGTGAGTGCCGCCCGTCGCGCTGAAGATCCGGAACCGCATGTAAGATCGCTGCAGATTCGATTTTAATTCATGCAAACATCTCATTTAAATATTTAAAGTCAGGTCCCATTGCAGAGCGGTGGAGGGCCTGCCACAGAACCTCCCCGCCGCTGGAATGATTGGGCCTGGCATTCCCGGCATTGGGTTCCGCGGTGTGCCGCTGCCACTCTGATCGTATGGGGACCACCCCCAACCCCCAGCCACGGAACCCGACATTGGGAGCTGAACAAAATTCAGCCCAAAGAGTAGGCATAGTGGGCATGTAGTCAAATTGGAGAGTGTGACTACTGGTGTCCGGCAAGGATCTGTATTGGGCTCTCAATTATTCACTGTATTTAGTAATGATTTAAATTATGCGATAGAATGCTACATATTCAAGTTTGCTGATGACACAAAGATAGGTGGCATTGCACGCTGTGTAGTTGGAGGCATAAAATACATAAAGATATAAGCAGATTAAGTGAATGGGCAAATCTGCAACAAATGAATTTTGATTTAGGCAAATGTGAGGTCATTCACTTTGATTTATAAAAGATAGAACAGGATACTTTCTAAATGGTGAAAAGCTAGAATCATAGGAGGTTTAAAGAGATTTGGGGGTCCACATACATAAGTTAAAGTGCCATGGTCTGTGCTCTACGGGCTTTTCCCAGGGACGCACACCGAGATAAACATCAACTGCTGCTGGAGGACCATCAACTCGGTGAAAGACGCACTTTGGTCTCCCCGAAACTTGCTTGTCTTCCAGAGCAAAGAGTTGTCCAAGACCGAGTGTTGCAGACTAGCACATTCCAAGGCCCAGGACTACGTGCTGAGGGACGCACTAAAGCATGGGGCAGCCGCCGCAAAGGCTCAATGGGGAAAGGCCACTGTGTAAGATCCTCCCGCCATAGTATACTGAGGGTCTGGAACCCATGTAAAACTCCTTGGGCTGTATGCACCAAAATGTTTTTTGCTATGTAATGTACATTGTATTTAAAATGAAATGGCAAGAATTGTGAGGCACTTCATGTTTTCTGTATCGAAGAAATCTGATCTCTATTGTACTTCCCGAAATGTGAAATTTGAACTGTTTTGAACTAGTTGTAATGTATTTTTGCAAATTTTTATGAAAAAAGTATATTTTTGGAAAAAAATAGGTTAAAGTGCCATGGTAAGGTACGGAACATAATCAAAAGGCTAATGGAATTCTGGTCTTTATATCTAGAGGACTAGAATACAATGGGGGTAGAAGTCATGCTTTAGCTATACAAGCCATGGTTAGACCATACCTGGTGAACTGTGAACAGTTCTGGACACGATAACTTAGGAAGGATATATTAACCTTAGAAGGAGTGCAACGTACATTAACCAGAATGATACCTGGATTCCAAGGGTTAAATTAGCAGGAGAAATTACACAAACTAGGGCTGTATTCCCTGGAGATTACACAAATAGGGTTATATTCCCTGGACTATAAAAGGTTCAGGGATGATTTGATTGAAGTTTTCACAATATTAAGGGGAATTGATAGGATAGGTAGAAACTATTTCCACTGTTTGGAGAGTCTAGGATTAGGGGTCATAGCCTAAAAATTAGAGGCAAGCTTTGAAGGAGTGAAGTTAGGAAACACTTTTACATGCAAAGGGTGATCGAAGTTTGGAATTCTCTTCCGCAAACAGTAATTGATGCTTGGTCAATTATTAATTTTAAATCTGAGATTGATAAATTTTTGTTAGCAAAGGTATTAAGAGATACAGGATAAAGGAGGGTGTATGGAGTTATGTCAAAGATTAGCCATGATCTCATTGAATGGCAGAACATACTCGAGGGGCTAAATCCCCACTCCTGTTCGTATTTGATTGTGCCTTCATGAAACAGCTTATTAGTGAGTACTATGGATATAAGGACACATGTGAGCTCTTATAGTTTTAAAATAACATTTTCTATATACTCAGAATTAGGAAGGTACTGAGTGATGGGCAGTATGCTTTTGTTCAATCCTTCATGGTGACTGCAGTATAATATTCATTTTTCTTCTCTGCTTTTATGACTTCCAGTGAATGTTCTGTATATCTAGGTATTAAGATATATACCAAGTCTAGACAAAGAATTCTTATTGTAAAATTTTGTTACACATATTTGAAATCAATGGTCATCTCAGTCTTTGGAACATGATTTGTTGACATTTCTCTATCACCTTGCATGCTTCCCCACAAGAGAATTTAATCAGGCTGGAAGGAATATCACTTCAGTGATCATGGAACAGATTATTAAATGTAGCTTTGGCCATGCTTTACCTCTCATTAGAACTGTACAGTATCCTGAAAGAATACACTTCGTTTAAACATTATATTGGGATTTTAGATAGGAGGAAATAGCTGAACTGCAGTACCTCACTCTGAAGAATCATAACTGCATGATTGAAATGATGAAGTTCTAGAGTAGCTGAGGTGCCATACAGCTCTGCCAAGGCAGACCCACTCCTACAGGAAGAAAAAGATTTTAAAAAATCAGAATGAATATATCATTTCCTCACTTTCAAAATTAAACTTTCTCCCTTCCAGAATGAATTCTCCTGTGTTCCTTTACTGTTAGGTTTACTGGTTGGTTCTTAAAAGTTTTGTAGGTGAAAAAGAGACTAAGTGTAACTTACTGCTGTTAACTGAGCGTAATGACCTGGCTGCATTTCCAAAACAATTGTTAATATTTTGAACAGATGCTTAGAGTGACTCATTACCAAGCCTATTGAATCTGATTTGGAAGGCAAACAGATGCAATAACAAAAGCTTTGACAAAATGAAAAATGTTTAATCTTCTTAAATGTTGATTTGGATAAAGCATTTATGTGATTTTAGATCAAATTCCTACTTTAATATTTGAAATTATTCAGTGTTGCTGATGGGATAGTTTCAGTTATCATGCACTTTGCTGGATGGTGCATAATACATAGAGAGGGAGCCATGATTTCTATAAATAAAATGTGGTAACACCCATAATAAATTAATTTGCACTTTTATAGTGGGATATGGGTAAAAGAAATTGAACTTTTGAAATTAGTTAGTCTCAAAAGCTGTAGTGCCTGGTGGGTTACCTGAAAGTAACTTCACATTTACAAAGTCTGCTTCCCTTAGAGTATGTGTTTTAACCCAACTGGCCAAGAATCACTGATCTATATTGCCAGTTTCTTCCTAACTGAAGCTATAAATATTTGCTAAATAAAATTAATATCAATTTAGAGGGTAAAAAACAAAACTGAATAAAGGAAGAGCAAAGTTACTTCTAAATTATTTTCATTGTGTATGTGTTGGTTATGGGCAGAGATCAACAACTGTGCTGTTTAAAAATGATTCTTAGTAAAAGAGATAACAGTATATTTATAAGTACTTACTTTGCTTGGAAAGCATTGTTAGTGCCTCTGTGGTCCAAGTCATGACACAGGCAGCCTACCATTAGACCAAGAACTTCTGTGTCTGTTAAAAGTTCCTGAAAATCTGCAGTCTGGCAAAACAACAAATATATATGAGGCAAGGTTCACTGGCTCCATAGCTTTTGTCAGTGGTGTTGACAGAGCAAGATAAAAGTATTCACAGCAACTGAGCTCAATTATAGGAAGAAAACTTGTATCCAGTAAGCTTAATTTTACAGACTGTAATAAACTCTGACTCACAGCTCCATCTTAAGGTGGCTTTTTTAACCTTTGCTTTATTTGTATAGAAGGTGCTAGAAAAACAGGGTACAGCTCCTAAGAGCTCTAATATGGACAGTACCTGACAGGAATGATCTCACTGGCAGTAAGACTTAAAGAAATTACAGTAGATTATGAACAGATAAGTCACAAATTTTGCAGTGTCAGCCAACTTGGTTTAGCAAATGATGATTAACTGTGCATTTAAACTTCTATGTAAGAGGAAGGGTTTGAGCAATGACATTGGGTGAAAGAGCTCCATGAGAGGAGGAATGGTGAATGAAGATTTGACGCTAGCATTCTATAATACAGAATGTTGAGGTGAAGCTGCAGTAACTTGATTTGTGTTCATCCCAAAAACATGATGGAAGATATTACACCCCTGTATAATATTCTTCGGCCTCCTTATCTCGAGAGACAATGGACCACCTGAAGGTGGTCAGTGGTTTGTGAAGCAGCGCCTGGAGTGGCTATAAAGGCCAATTCTAGAGTGACAGGCTCTTCCACAGGTGCTGCAGAGAAATTTGTTTGTCGGGGCTGTTACACAGTTGGCTCTCCCCTTGCGCCTCTGTCTTTTTTCCTGCCAACTACTAAGTCTCTTCGACTCGCCACACTTTAGCCCTGCCTTTATGGCTGCCCGCCAGCTCTGGCGGACGCTGGCAACTGACTCCCACGACTTGTGATCAATGTCACAGGATTTCATGTCACGTTTGCAGACGTCTTTAAAGCGGAGACATGGACGGCCGGTGGGTCTGATACCAAAGGCGAGCTCGCTGTACAATGTGTCTTTGGGGATCCTGCCATCTTCCATGCGGCTCACATGGCCAAACCATCTCAAGTGCCGCTGACTCTGTAGTGTGTATAAGCTGAGGATGTTGGCCGCCTCGAGGACTTCTGTGTTGGAGATACGGTCCTGCCACCTGATGCCAAGCATTCTCCGGAGGCAGCGAAGATGGAATGAATTGAGACGTCGCTCTTGGCTGACATACGTTGTCCAGGCCTCGCTACCATAGAGCAAGGTACTGAGGACACAGGCCTGATACACTCGGACCTTTGTGTTCCGTGTCAGTGCGCCATTTTCCCACACTCTCTTGGCCAGTCTGGACATAGCAGTGGAAGCCTTTCCCATGCGCTTGTTGATTTCTGCATCTAGAGACAGGTTACTGGTGATAGTTGAGCCTAGGTAGGTGAACTCTTGAACCACTTCCAGAGCGTGGTCGCCAATATTGATGGATGGAGCATTTCTGACGTCCTGCCCCATGATGTTTGTTTTCTTGAGGCTGATGGTTAGGCCAAATTCATTGCAGGCAGCCGCAAACCTGTCGATGAGACTCTGCAGGCACTCTTCAGTGTGAGATGTTAAAGCAGCATCGTCAGCAAAGAGGAGTTCCCTGATGAGGACTTTCCGTACTTTGGACTTCGCTCTTAGACGGGCAAGGTTGAACAACCTGCCCCCTGATCTTGTGTGGAGGAAAATTCCTTCTTCAGAGGACCTGAACGCATGTGAAAGCAGCAGGGAGAAGAAAATCCCAAACAGTGTAGGTGCGAGAACACAGCCCTGTTTCACGCCACTCAGGATAGGAAAGGGCTCTGATGAGGAGCCACCATGTTGAATTGTGCCTTTCATATTGTCATGGAATGAGGTGATGATACTTAGTAGCTTTGGTGGGCATCCAATCTTTTCTAGTAGTCTGAAGAGACCACGTCTGCTGACGAGGTCAAAGGCTTTGGTGAGATCAATGAAAGCAATGTAGAGGGGCATCTGTTGTTCACGGCATTTCTTCTGTATCTGACGAAGGGAGAACAGCATGTCAACGGTCGGTCTCTCTGCACGAAAGCCACATTGTGCCTCAGGGTAGACGCGCTCGGCCAGCTTCTGGAGCCTGTTTAGAGCGACTCGAGCAAAGACTTTCCCCACTATGCTGAGCAGGGATATTCCACGGTAGTTGTTGCAGTCACCGCGGTCACCTTTGTTTTTATAGAGGGTGATGATATTGGCATCGCGCATGTCCTGGGGTACTGTTCCGTCATCCCAGCACAGGCATAGCAGTTCATGTAGTGCTGAGAGTATAGCAGGCTTGGCACTCTTGATTATTTCAGGGGTAATGCTGTCCTTCCCAGGGGCTTTTCCGCTGGCTAGAGAATCAATGGCGTCACTGAGTTCCAATTTGGTTGGCTGTATGTCCAGCTCATCCATGACTGGTAGAGGCTGGGCTGCATTGAGGGCAGTCTCAGTGACAACATTCTCCCAGGAGTACCGTTCTAGGTAGTGCTCAACCCAGCGGTCCATTTGTTTGCGTTGGTCAGTGATTATGTCCCCTGATTTAGATTTGAGGGGGGCGATCTTCTTGATGGTTGGCCCAAGAGCTCTCTTAATGCCATCATACATTCCTCTGATGTTTCCGGTGTCTGAGGCCAGCTGAATATGACTGCATAGGTGTTGCCAGTAGTCGTTTGCGCAGCGCCTGGCTGTTCTTTGTGCAGTGCTTCTGGCTGCTTTAAGTGCTATGGATGTTAAATCGCTGGGAGCTTTCTTGTAGTTCAACAGTGCAATGCGCTTCGCGGCTATGACAGGTTCCAGCTCTTCACTATGAGATTGAAACCAGTCTGCATTTCTCTTCGCACTTTTGCCGTAGGTGGTCAAAGCTGACTCATAGATGGCGTCTCTGATGTGGGCCCGCTTGGTCTCAGCATCCCCTGTGGGAGTGTTTTGAAGGGCTGTTACAAGTGAATTTAGACATTTTTGTAATAGCTGTGGGTGAGAAATTCTGCTCGTGTTGATGCGCGGGTGGCCCTTCTGCTTGGAATGATGCAACTTCTTTGGTCTGAGTCTAACCTTGCTGCACACCAGGGAGTGGTCGGTGTCGCAGTCCGCACTGTGGAAGCTGCGTGTGATTTGAACACTGTTTAAGGTGGCTCGCCTTGTGACAATGAGGTCTAGCTGGTGCCAACGACGGGATCTTGGGTGCCTCCATGAAACCTGATGACAGGGTTTAGTGTGAAAGAACGAGTTGGTGATGCAGAGGTTATGATAGGTACACAACTCAAGCAGTCTCTGCCCGTTCTCATTCATCCTTCCAACGCCATAGCGCCCAAGGCAGGAGGGCCATGAGTCATGGTCAGCCCCAACCCTGGTATTAAAGTTCCCCAGCAGGAATAGGTGTTCGGTGTTGGGGATGCTGCTAATGATGCTATGGAGTTCCTCGTAGAACTGATCTTTAGCTTCAGGTGGGGAGCAGAGTGTTGGAGCATAGATGCTGAGGAGGTGTACTGGACCAGAGGTGGTGAGCAGTCGGATGGACAGTATGCGTTCCGAGCCATTTGAGGGAGGCTCTATCATGCTGAGCAAGGAGTTTCTGATGGCGAAGCCCACTCCATGCTTGGTTCTTCAGGATCCCTACCCTGCCAGAGGAAGGTGAGAACCCCTGTATAATATACAGTGAATTATCTAGTAACCTACTGTAAAAAAACCTCACTATCTTCTGATGAAATTTGTGACTCTTGCCTGGGAAGTACTGTAAGCAATCTTATTGTAGGAATTTCTAGCACATTTATATCAAAATCCTTTCTTTGCTGTTTTAGCAGACGCATTTTAAAAAATAGATTAGAGGTATTTAATAGGGTGTACTAATGTTTTCTACAATAACATTGCTGACAGTAATTTCCAGACGTGTAAGACTCTGCTAATGGGAGATTACCTCTCATGTGCAAGCATAAGGGTTTGGCAAAGAAGGTGCCCTAATCTAATTGATCTCTGATGAAAAAGAACTCCCTGAACATGATCAGAACTAGAATTGTCCAACTGTAATTGAAGGCCATACCCAGCGGCGGGCGAAAAAATGGCAGCCTGCACCGCGATTCCAAGCACAGCGGCTCATTTAAATAGTCAGGGCGGGCTGACCCCCACCCCGATCACGTGGAGGGGGTGGGCTGTCCGTCCCCGGCAATGGCGACAGCTGCCTGTGCGCAGGCGCTGACGCCATTTTTAAAAGGCTGTTAGCCCTAATGGCATATTTAAAGAAAGATTTAATGGAATTAAATAAATACATTTCTTTTATCCCTCTCCCAGCCTCAATAACAATTAAATTAATTATTTGCCCTTCCGCCCCAAAACATTTACCTTTACTATCTGAACTTCCCCCCCCCCCCACAACTGCACAAACCTTAAACTATAACCCTTCCCATCATCCCCTGCACCCATGACATTAATGTGACCCCATCCCCCCCTCCCCCGCACTGAGAAACTTACCTCCTCCCGCTCCCCACCAGTGTTGTGCCTCATTTCCCTTGACAGGGATCTGAAGGAGCGGGAGTGCCGGCCACCGGGCCAAAGATTGCAGCGGGTCGTCAGGAGGTGAGGTAAGTTTATTTAAATTAATTATTTTAATTGATTTAAATATTCAAATTATGGTCCCGTTGCCCAGTGGCAGGGAGGCCACCACGGTGCCTCATCCTCGCCCGGAGGATTGGGCCGGGCGCTGCCAGCATCGAGGTCTGTTGCCATCTTCAGCCACACCCCACCCCACCCCCCCCCACAGCCCCACCCTGCCATGGATCCCGATGTTGAGGGCTCCTTAATATCCAGCCCTAGATGTACATTGGTTGCAAACTAATTGACCAGAATTTCTTGTCGCTGATGAATGAATGGCACTTGCTGTTTGTTAGACTTGCCATGCCCATTTAATTTCCATAAGAATTTGCAGTGCAAGTTGCTGTGATTGGGTTTACAGTAGATCTGGGACATTTAAACAGAACCAGCAACTGTGCATCTCCTTAACCAATCAGATTGAAGCATTGTGAAATGAACAGCAAAGAGTCAGAACCAGGAAATATAAGTTAGAATAATGAATTCAATGCCAAATAAGGTACAGGAAGCAAAAGAAAAGGAGGGAAAGAAAGATCAGATTAAGACAGAGAGGAAAAAAAGGACAGAAAGAAAAGGTAAAATAAATTTTAAAACATCTCCCACAATTAAAAGCTGATAGAATGAGACTCAGAATCACAGAATTGTTACAGCACAGAAGGAGGCCATTCGGCCCATCGCATCCAAACTCCATAATTCCAACAGTTAATTTTCAATGCCTGAGGTGCAGTTTGGCAAGACTTATCATGCAGTTAAAAAGGACAATGGACAAGCCCTACCTTTCTGCAGTGAGTTGAGTTTGTATTCAAAAATGCGAAAGATAAGGCTGATGCATTTGCAACAATCTTCAGCCAGAAGTGCAAAGTTGATGATCCATCTCGGCCTCCTCCTGAAGCCCCAGCATCACAGATGCCAGACTTCAGCCAATTCGATTCACTCCACGTGATATCGAGAAACGACTGAAGACACTGGATACTGCAAAAGCTATGGGCCCTGACAATATTCCGGCAATAGTACTGAAGACCTGTGCTCCAGAACTTGCCACGCCCCTAGCCAAGCTGTTCCAGTACAGCTACAACACTGGCATCTACCCTGCAATGTGGAAAATTGCCCAGGTATGTCCTGTACACAAAAAGCAGGACAAGTCCAACCCGGCCAATTACCACCCCATCAGCCTACTCTCAATCATCAGTAAAGTGATGGAAGGTGTCATCAACAGTGCCATCAAGCGGCACTTGCTTAGCAATAACCTGCTCAGTGACGCTCAGTTTGGGTTCCGCCAGGGCCACTCAGCTCCTGACCTCATTACAGTCTTGGTTCAAACATGGACAAAAGAGCTGAACTCAAGAGGTGAGGTGAGAGTGACTGCCCTTGACATCAAGGCAGCATTTGACCGAGTATGGCATCAAGGAGCCCAAGCAAAACTGAGGTCAAAGGGAATCAGGGCAAAAACCCTCCGCTGGCTGGAGTCATACCTAGCGCAAAGGAAGATAGATGTGGTTGTTGGAGGTCAATCATCTGAGCTCCAGGACATCACTGCAGGAGTTCCTCAGGGTAATGTCCTCGGCCCAACCATCTTCAGCTGCTTCATCAGTGACCTTCCTTCAATCATAAGGTCAGAAGTGGGGATGTTCGCTGATGATTGCACAATGTTCAGCACCATTCGTGACTCCTCAGATACTGAAGCAGTCCGTGCAGAAATGTAGCAAGACCTGGACAATATCCAGGCTTGGGCTGATCAGTGACAAGTAACATTCACGCCACACAAGTGCCAGGCAATGACCATCTCCAACAAGAGAGAATCTAACCATCTCCCCTTGACATTCAACGGCATTACCATCGCTGAATCCCCCACTATCAACATCCTAGGGGTTACCATTGACCAGAAACTGAACTGGAGTAGCCATATAAATACCGTGGCTACAAGAGCAGGTCAGAGGCTAGGAATCCTGCGGCGAGTAACTCACCTCCTGACTCCCCAAAGCCTGTCCACCATCTACAAGGCACAAGTCAGGAGTGTGATGGAATACTCTCCACTTGCCTGGATGGGTGCAGCTCCAACAACACTTAAGAAGCTCGACACCATCCAGGACAAAGCAGCCCGCTTGATTGGCACCCCACCTACAAACATTCACTCCAACGCACAGTAGTAGCAGTATGTACCATCTACAAGATGCACTGCAGCAATGCACCAAGGCTCCTTAGACAGCACCTTCCAAACTCGCGACCTCTACCAACTAGAAGGACAAGGGCAGCAAATACATGGGAACATCACCACCTGCAAGTTCCCCTCCAAGTCACACACCATCCTGACTTGGAACTATATCGCCATTCCTTCACTGTCGCTGGGTCAAAATCCTGGAACTCCCTTCCAAACAGCATTGTGGGTATACCTACCCCAAATGGACTGCAGTGGTTCAAGAAGGCAGCTCACCACCACCTTCTCAAGGGCAATTAGGGATGGGCAATAAATGCTGGCCTAGCCAGCGATGTCCACATCCCTGAATGAATATCTGAATGTAAGTGCAGGAACTTCACACCATTCAATACATTTGAATGGGGAGTGTGACAGCAAGATGCTGTTTTTGCAAAGCTAAAGGCAAAGTGGTACATCTCAGACAGTAACTTAGTTTTTCACATTTAACAATGAATCTGTCCTTGCCTGAAGTTGCTGTGCACATAAATAATGGTGAGCGCCGTTAGCCTCACTGTTATTTATGCAGTAAATTCTGGGCCAATGTGTTTCGTTTTCTGAATGCAGTACTGTAGCTAAACTTTAGTCAGCAGTAAATGCATTTTAAAAACTTTATTTTTGACCTTGTCTTGAGGGTATGGGTTTCCTTGGACGATTGAGAGTACATTTCAGAGCTATGAATTGGCACAAACTTAATTTTGTCCAGCAATGAGCAGAAAAAATTTACGCCAAGTTTTATAAATTAACAATTCCAAAAACTTTTATTTGGATAGCATTAAAACCTGCAGATCTCAAATGATAAAAGCAAAACACTGCAGATGCTGGAAATCTGAAATAAAAATGAAAAGTGCTGGAAATACTTGGCAGGTCTGGCAGCATCTGTGGAGAGAGAAGCAGAGTTAACGTTTCAGGTGTGTGACCTCTCATCAGAACCTGAAATGTTAACTCTGATTCTCTCTCCAGAGATGCTGCCTGACCAGCTGAGTATTTCCAGCACTTTCTGTTTTTATTTCAGATCTCAAAAGATGATTTTCTGTTGACAGACTTTGAAGGAGCATTAATATTTTTCCCTGTTCAGCTTCTTAAAAGGTATCCCTTTGAGAAAAGTGCTAGAAATGATGGAGCTGGCATGTAGAATGGAGGTAATCAAGCAAATAATTCATAGTGCAAACATTAACCTTTCATTTTCTTAAAACAAGTCTCAATTTAGTGCAGGATTAAATTTTGAAGAAGATCCACTATATGTAAAAACAAATATTTTGTAGACTTTTGCTCCATTTTAAGATTGCAGAATTTTCCTCCAATGAGGAACCACCTATTTTGAGAGACCACCTTTTCTTGGTAGAGCTGGTGGTCTTGAATGGGAGCCCACTGTATAGTTTATCAGCCTGATGGCTGACGCAATTTTTAACAAGCTGACCAATTACTGGCTAGGCATGTTCACCGTCCAATTAAAGACAACGGGTGGGGCCTGGAGGCTAGAAGGCCAATAGGAGGCCCTCCAGCCCTGAGAGGTCGGCAGTCCCACTGTCAGAGCTGGGCTGATGCATTGCGAGAGATGGAAGCGCACTTTCTATACTTTTCAAACTGAGCATGTAAGAACTGGCCACAGCTGCCAGTCTGCCGGGGGAGTGGGGGGGGGGGGGGGGGGGTGGGGGTGGGGGGGGGGGTGCTGTCCACAGGGCAGCTTGCAGCTACAGCTGTAGCCAAATCTCAATTTCAGCTGGGGTGGGGAGGAGGGGTTAAAAAGCAAAATGGAGCACTGGACCCCTGGTCTGCCGCCAGGAGGCTGCCTCCTGTCATGGCTGTGTTTTGGCCTCAGCTGGGGGTCCACATGCCAACTACAAAATTCCAGTCAGTAGCCGTCACACCCCTGAACCAGCCTCTTCAAAAATTGCCCAGAGGCAGAACCATGACAGCAAACCGGCTCGCTGGCTGGCAGCAGGATTTTGCAGACCCACTTGCCTCTGCAGCCATTTAAAAGTTCGGTCCAAAGTGTTGGTGCAGGGTACATAAATTGTGGGGAAAGTGATCCTTCTGCTGATCATAAACCACATCAACAAAACTTCTCAGTTCAAGTTAAGCCTTTGGATTCTATGTCAAGTATTCAACAGCTTATTCTGCAAAGAAATTCCTTTTCCCTCAGCATTTGCAATTATGAGTGAATGGCAATTAAATTGAAGCAACGAACAAAGAACGATCTATTAATAGCGTGAACAAATACCCAAGTTTTATTTTAAAAAATCCGTGGTCACTGTCGTACAGAGCCTACTTATATGCATATACCAGCCGTTATTGGATAAGATTCATGCAGTACATTTCTGCAACAATCTGAGATTAGTTTTTTGTAATTTTTGCTAATTTTTGTTCTATTTTATGCTTGACTTTAAGAATTTTTTTTTAAAGAAAGTGTCAATTGGTCCCAATTTGGATATGCTAAATGGAATCTTAATAAAGCTACTCACTACTAAACTATATTAAACAGAAATAAAATCACAGCAGGGGAGTTGGGGGGCAGTGTTCAGCAGCAGTAACAAGGGGAGTGTACGATGCTGAGCTTTGGTAATATTGGGAGGATGATCCCAGGATTTGCTACCTCTAGAGTGGACTTGCCAGCAGCAGTGAAGTGGTGATACTGAGATTTGCCAGCATGGAGGAAGAGTGTGTTCTGTGATTTTGCAGCACTGTGGAGCGCAACTTTGAACATGGCAGAACTGGACGGGGTAATGTAACATTTAGTACACTAGTGGATTCCAGGAGTCTATCAGCAGTGAGATGGGCAAGGGTCCGATTACATTGGGAAAGTAGGGTCGTGAGTCTCTTGGCACCGGCTTATAATTTGTCGGTAAATGTCTGAAAATGTTGCATTAATTGTTTTGTGATTCGATTGCTGAAAAAATAAACTGAAATTTCCTTGGAGGTTCTTCCAGTCATCCAGTGTAACTTCAGTGTAAGGTAGGTGGAAACACTGTTTACACAGTTCATCAGCAGGTCACTGTTGATCATCTGCCGAAGTTACAGCAGCTGATTAGGAGAACCCCCAGAGACTATTTTCCTTAGATAAATATTACATTGCATAAACATACAGATTCCACTCTGTCTCTCTACCTTAAACACTGCTGCTTCAATTGAATGTTATTTTTATTTTCAAGCTGCAAGATATAGGCCGGAATTTTACATCCCCCCCTCCCCACAGGAGAGGTATGGTTCCGGGGGTGATGGGGAGTGTAAAATTGAGTGGGAGGTGGGGTGGGGTGGGGTGGGGGGGGGGTGGTGGTACGAGAAACGGCCTGCCAGCCCCAGGTCAGGCAAGGCCCTTAAGTGGCCAATTAGCTGCCACTTAAGGGTCTTCTCCCACCGCCGCTGGCATTTTACTAGTGGTTGGCGGGTGCCTTAGGCCCCTAGAATGCCGCCAGGTAAAGCCTGGCGGCCTCCTTGTGGGCTGAGGTGGACCCTCCTGATGAGGCACACTGTGTCCCAGGGAGGGACCCCAAAGCCCTAACTGCGTCCATTAAAATAAAGAACCTCCCCCCAACCCCACCAACCGACCGCCCTTTGCCTCGCCGGGGCCGGGCTGATTGTCCCCAGCAAGGCACCAAAACTTACCTTTCTTCCGGGGCCGGCGTCCCTCTTGCTGCCGATGCTGGGTGCAATCCCAGAAGTGGCCACTGTTCCTGCTGGTGCTGCTGGGACTAAGAGCTGCCGGCCCGCTGATTGGCTGGCGCCCTTGGTGACAGGACTTCCTGCCTCAGAGAGATAGAAGTCCCGTCCAAGTCCAGTTAAGGGCCTGGGGAGCATAAAATTCTGGCATGGCTCCCCAGGCCCGGTGGAGGCGAGCTTGCCCCCAACTTTTTGGCCGGTGGGCAAGGCCTCTCGCCCAATGTAAAAGTCTGGCCCGTCACCAATGTTTCCATCTCGTGGAACGGGAGGACGAGGCTGGGTTTGCAAGCTTTATCCTTTTGTAAATTACCAGTCATCCTGTCAACCAAGCACTTTCATAAATTAATTTCGCTAACATGAATAGTACAAAGTCTTTTGGTATGAAAAACCTGAGAACAATATGTTACCAATACAGAAACAAATCGTATGCAAGTCTTGGTATTTTGCACGCAACAGCAAATATTAGATGGCAGCTGTATAAACAAATATTATTAAACAGTGATTAAAGATAAAAACATTGGAATAGTGTGTGTTTCCTTTGTGTGCCCTCTCTCATCCCTGCATCCCTGTTCCCATCCAACTTTTCCCATCCTCCCCACTGCGCATCCTTTCCCCCCTTTTCCCTTTCATCTTGTATTTCCCCCCACCCCTCACACCTGCATACTGCCTTCTCCTTCCTTGGCTTGCTCTAGTTATCTCATGGCCAGTGAGATAGTTGATGAGTTAGTTTTAATTTTCCAAAATTCCCTAGATTTGGTGAAAGTTCCGTTAAGATGGAAAATAGCCAATGTAACTCCTTTATTTAAAAAGGGAAGACAGAAAGCAGGAAACTACAGGCCAGTTAGCTTAACATCTGTCTTAGGGAAAATAGTAGAAGCTATTATTAAAGACGTAATAGCAGGGTATTTAGGAAAATTGAAGGATTCAGGCAGAGTCAACATAGTTTTGTGAAGGGAAATCATGTTTAACCAATTTATTGGAGTTCTTTGAGGGAGCTACATGTGTTGTGGATAAAGGGAACTGGTGGATGTATTGTACTTAGATTTCCAGAAGGAAATTGATAAGGTCCCACATCAAAGGTTATTGCAGAAAATAAAAGTTCATGGTGTAGGGGGTAACATATTGGCATGGATAGAAGATTGGCTAGCTAATAGGAAACAAAGAGTAGGCATAAATAGGTCATTTTCTGGTTGGCAAGATGTAACACCACTTGTAACATATTGCCAACCAGAAAATGACCCATTTATGGATCTGTGCTGGGGCCTCAACTTTTTACAATTTATATAAATGACTTAGATGAAGGGACTGAAGTTATGATTGCTAAATTTGCTGCTAACACATTGTTAGGTATTAAAGTAACTTGTGAAGAGGACATAAGGAGGCTACAAAGGGATACAGATAGGTTAAGTGAGTGGGCAAAGACCTGGCAAATGGAGTATAATGTGGGAAAGTATGAAATTGTCCACTTTGGCAGGAAGAATAAAAAGAAGCATATTATCTAAATGGTGAGAGATTCCAGAGCTCTGAGATGCAGAGGGATCTGGGTGTCCAATTGCATGAATTGCAAAAGGTTAGTATGCAGGTACAGCATGTAATTAGGAAAGCTAATAGAATGTTATTGTTTATCGCGAGGAGAATTAAATACAAAAGTAGGGACATTATGCTTCAGCTATACTGGGCCTTGGTGAGACCAAATCTGGAGTACTGTGTATAGTACTGGTCTCCTTATTTAAGGAAGGATGCAAATGCGTTGGAGGCAGTACAGAGAAGGTTTATTAGACTAATACCTGGAATGGGCGGGCTGTCTTACGAGGATAGATTGGACAGGATAGGCTTGTATCTGCTGGAATTCAGAAGAGTAAGAGGCGACTCAATTGAAACATATAAGATCCTGAGGGGACTTGACAGGGTGGATGTGGAAAGGATGTTTCCCCTTGTGGGAGAATCTCAAACTAGGGGGTCACTGTTTAAAAATAAGGGGTTGCTCATTTAAGATAGAGATGAGGAGAAATTCTTTCTCTCAGAAGGTCGTGAGTTTTGGAATTCTCTTCCTCAAAAGGTGGTGGAAGCAGAGTCTTTGAATATTTTTAAGGCAGAGGTAGATAGATTCTTGATAAGCAAGGGGGTGAAAAGTTATCGGGGGTAGGTGGAAATGTGGAGCAATTAGTATGAACTTATTGAATGGCGGAGCAGGCTCGAGGGGCCGAGGGGCCTACTCCTTCTTCTAATTCGTATGTCCGTATCTTCATCACCCATCCACTAATCTTGCTTCACTTGAATATTCAACTTGCTCTTGACTCCCATATGCATACAACTAGAAATAAACTCGTGTAGTAGAAGGTAATTTTGCACCATTAACTTTGTTACTTGGTTTGACTTGATTTGAAATAAAAACAGAAAATACAGACTGTTAGTCAGAATCTGGAAGAAATATTTCATGTGCCATTTTGCATCAAAACAGACTTTCATCAGTCTCCTGGATTCAAACAGTACTAAGGAATAGCTCGAACTGAAATATTAACTTGCCTTTCTCCATGGCAGCTAATGTGTTCATTACTGTTTACTTACTGTTTCTGCAGAGATATGTTTAACTGTATCTAACTGTATCTGTTCTTTAACTGTGATTATTTACGATATTTTGCTTTTGTTTTCTCTCATTCTTCCAATTAGAATGAAAGGTCCAAGTCGTTAGGCTCATCTAGTCTGTTTGATTCACTTATGCTTTCTTCATGATATGCTCCATTATTGCTAGCTTTACGTCATTTTCCCCTACTATCATATGACAATGGGGACACACTTTCATTCACCTTTTGATACTGAATGTTCAAGACCCGCTGTGTTACTGCATTGAGGTATTGAAATCACAAAGTTCTAGAGGTTTCAGTATTAATTTTATACCATTGCAAGTAAATTAAATTTAACTAGATCAACAAAGATAAAATCAAATTTAAAACAAATATACATTTTCAATAAAACTGAATAACTTGTTTTGATACTTCATGTCATACATTACTGTACTATTTAGAATACTCACAGTCAACATTGCAAACATGCACTGTGACACATTAAATGCATGCCGCCAGTTGTGGTAGAGAACCATCCTGTAGTTCTTCCGGACAGTCAGTAACCATCTGCACAAAGTCTGTATAGAATAACAACTTGCATTTATATAGCTGCTTTAATATAATAAAACATTCAAGGCTCTTCACAGAGGAGAAGTGGATTATAGGCAATCATGGCAAGATTAGGAATGATGAATGCATGGTTGAAAAGTTAAATTTTTGAGGAGGCTTTTAAAGGAATGATAGAAAGTAGAAAGGCAAAGAGGTTTAGAAAGAGAGAAAGAGTTTCAGAGAGCAGTACTGAGATGACTAAGATTTATGTAACCAAAAGAGGAGCAATGGGAGTGGATGGGTCAAAGGATAATAAGGCATAGCCTGTGACATATGGCCAGGGGAGGTTATGCAGTGAGGGGAGAGCCTATGCAAAGATTTGTAAACTTGACCAAGGATTTTGAATCAAGTGCTTTGGCCAGTGGAGGTCAGTGACGACAGGGATGAGAGGAACTTGGTATGGGACTGGATGTGAGCAATATGGTTTTGGGGAGTTGGAATTTGTATGAAGTGGTATTGTCCAATTCATTAGCCACTAACCGCATGTGCCTAATTGCACTTTTTATTTGTGAAAAATAAATAAAGGAAGAGACACGCACATTGGGAATATGATCCCAATGCTAATATTTATAAGCCATTTGCATGCATACTTTAACTTTTTTGTACACTTGTGAGTAAGGTGGAAAAATGAAAAGCAAGTGTTTTTTTGATTGTTGTGTGCAATTTATAGCCTTGGTTATTGCTCATCAGTTATCGGCTAAAATGGTGCGTAACATGGGTAACAAAGGCAGACTTCAGTAGCATAGGAACATAGGAGCAGGAGTAGGCTATTCAGCCCCTTGAGCCTGCTCCCCCATTCAATACGATCATGGTTGATCATCCACTTCAATGCCTTTTCCCCACACTATCCCCATATCCCTTTATGTCACTGGTATTTAGAAATCTGTAAATCTCTGCTTTAAACATACTCAATGACTGAGCTTCCACAGGCCTCTGGGGTAGAGAATTCCAAAGATTCACAACCCTCTGAGTAAAGAAATTTCTCCTCATCTCTGTCCTAAGTGGCTTCCCCCTTATTTTGAAATTGTGTTCCCTGGTACTAGACTCCCCAACCAGGGGTAACATTATACCTGCATCTACCCTGTCTATCCCTTTAAGTATTTAGCATATTAAATTATTAATTATATATAAATTATATTATATATTAAATATATATTATTATATGGACGTGCACCATCAAGGACAGACAGTGAAGGAAGATGTCTGAGCTGTATGCTGCAGAGAGCTCATAGACCATGGTCACGGTAACAACATATTTTGGTGAATTTTTTCCCCTTAGTCTTTCTGCTCTGTGTATAGTGGAAGCTGAAATGAAGGAATCTGAGCAGGGAATTACAGAAGAGGGGAACACCAAGCTGGGTGCCAACAATTATGGAAAGGTATGTTAGATCGGTGATGATAGTAGGACAGAACAGAAGAACTGAGGCTGTTTGAGGTTTGGAAGATGGTGAACGAGCAAAAGGTATCAGGAGTAAGGGGAAAGGCCCAAGTGGGACCTGATGATGGCCATGCTACCGTGAATCCAATTTTGATGGCAGGATATATGGCCAGATGGGGGGACTGCAATGAGAGGGGAAGGAGTCACTGCCCATAAGCTGATTTCTGTCAGGCTCAAATATCAATAAACTCATCCTTGATCAGGTCTTACACATTTTACATGAGTATGGTAAATAAATATCTTGAATAATACACAAAATTTACGTCATAAATTATTCCACTTGTATTTTGATGAATTACCTCATAATCAATTTTGAATTTCTGCACCATTCCAAGCTCCATAAACATTCTGAGGGCTGCAGTGATCATAGCATCCTTGTCAAGAGAGAAGTCATTGAAATGGAATTCATCAATACTGAGTTCAGTAACAAGCGGGATGTTTGCTGCCTGCAAACAGAAAGAATTCCCAGGCTTTTAATAATTCAAAACTGAGGTTTCAGTTTGACTTTTCATCTGCTCTTCATAGCAAATAATACACCAAGAAACCGAGAGAGAGAGAGGGAGATCTTCTTTGTAACCTTCCCAAAGGTAAAAGATCCAACTTTTGGACTACAACTGCATCTTGGGGAGATGTTTCAAAAGCAGTCTGCAATGATGGTGGTGTACCAAATGACAAATCACAAACTTTTTGAAAAATGTTATGTATTGGGAGTCACCTAACAATCTGCCAAATGACATCTAAGCCTATTTTGTATTTGGAATTTGCAGTATCCCAGTCCAGTTCAAAGACTTTGTTAAAGCATTAGTTCTATTTAGGAGTTAGACTATTTTTCATGGAAAAATAATTATTGATTTTCCTAATTTTGAATATTTTGAAAACAAAATGTGCCGTTCATAAACATTGCCGATGGGTAGTTCTAATTTTTTTAAACACAATTCAAGATGCAAATTTCTTTTTCTCCTTGATTTTTCATAAACCATAGCAATTGTTTGTCAGTTGTGTATGTTGAATCTATTGTCCATACACAACTATCCATAGATTCATTTATATAGTTGTTGTACAAGAGGGGCATACATTTATTTCATTTATCTCAAGTGTGTTGAAGAGAATACTTTTAATTTACTTAATTTTGTTAAGAGTTATCTGTAAGGAATGCCAACGATTGCTTCTTGAGCTAAAAGAGATTATTTTAATAAGATATTCAGTATAAAACATCACCATTTGACACATCTGCTTCCATTGTTGGCTCTGAAATCCCTCTTCAGTTTCATTCAACAGGGTTGAAATTTCTTGTGGGCAGTAGTGAATTGGCAGCCATTTTATACTCCACCAATTTATAGAGTCATAGGATCATTACGGGACAGAAGGAGACAATTTGGCCCATCGAGTCCATGTCTGCTCTCTGAAGAGGAATCCAGTCAGTCTCATTCTCCTGCTCAGTCCCTGTAGCCCTGCAAATTTATTTCCCTGAAGTGCCCATCCAATTTCCTTTTGAAATCATTAATCGTCTCCGCTTCGATCATCCTTGTAGGCAGTGGGTTCCAGGTCATTACCACTCGCTGCATAAAAAAGTTTTTCCTCACATACCCCGTGCATCATTTGCCAAAACCTTAAATCTGTGTCCATTAGTCCTTGTACCATCAGCTAATGGGAACAGCTTTTCTTTAGTTACCTTATCTAAACCTGTCATAATCTTGTACACCTCTATCAAATCTCCCCTCAACTTCCTTTGCTCCAAGGAGAACAACCCCAGCTTCTCCAACCTAACCTTGAAGCTAAAATTCCTCATCCCTGGAACCATTCTAGTAAATCTCCTCTGCATCCTTTCAAGGACCTCTTCATCCTTCCTAAAGTGGATGCAATCAGTCAATTTGATTCACTCCGCGTGATATCAAGAAACGACTGAAGGCACTGGATACTGCAAAAGCTATGGGCCCTGACAATATTCCGGCAACAGTACTGAAGACCTGTGCTCCAGAACTTGCCGCGCCCCCAGCCAAGCTGTTTCAGTACAGCTACAACACTGGCATCTACCCTGCAATGTGGAAAATTGCCCAGGTATGTCCTGTACACAAAAAGCAGGACAGGTCCAACCCGGCCAATTATCGCCCCATCAGCCTACTCTCAACCATCAGTAAAGTGATGGAAGGTGTCATCAACAGTGTCATCAAGCGGCACTTGCTTAGCAATAACCTGCTCAGTGACACTCAGTTTGGGTTCCGCCAGGGCCATTCAGCTCCTGACCTCATTACAGCCTTGGTTCAAACATGGACAAAAGAGCTGAACTCAAGAGGTGAGGTGAGAGTGACTGCCCTTGACATCAAGGCAGCATTTGACCGAGTATGGCATCAAGGAGCCCAAGCAAAACTGAGGTCAATGGGAATCAGGGCGAAAACCCTCCGCTGGCTGGAGTCACACCTAGCGCAAAGGAAGATGGTTGTGGTTGTTGGAGGTCAATCATCTGAGCTCCAGGACATCACTGCAGGAGTTCCTCAGGGTAGTGTCCTAGGCCCAACCATCTGCAGCTGCTTCATCAATGACCTTCCTTCAATCATAAGGTCAGAAGTGGGGATGTTCGCTGATGATTGCACAATGCTCAGCACCATTCATGACTCCTCAGATACTGAAGCAGTCCGTGTAGAAATGCAGCAAGACCTGGACAATATCCAGGCTTGGGCTGATAAGTGGCAAGTAACATTCGCGCCACACAAGTGCCAGGCAATGAACATCTCCAACAAGAGAGAATCTAACCATCTCCCCTTGACATTCAATGGCATTACCATCGCTGAATCCCCCACTATCAACATCCTAGGGGCTACCATTGACCAGAAACTGAACTGGAGCAGCCATATAAATACCGTGGCTACAAGAGCAGGTCAGAGGCTAGGAATCCTGCGGCGAGTAACTCACCTCCTGACTCCCCAAAGCCTGTCCACCATCTACAAGGCACAAGTCAGGAGTGTGATGGAATACTCTCCACTTGCCTGGATGGGTGCAGCTCCAACAACACTCAAGGAGTTTGACACCATCCAGGACAAAGCAGCCTGCTTGATTAACACCCCATCTACAAACATTCACTCCCTCCACCACCGACGCACAGTGACAGAAGTGTGTACCATCTACAAGATGCACTGCACCAAGGCTCCTTAGACAGCACCTTCCAAACCCGCGACTTCTACCAACAAGAAGGACAAGGGCAGCAAATACATTGGAACACCACCACCTGCAAGTTCCCCTCCAAGTCACACACCATCCTGACTTGGAACTATATCGCCGTTCCTTCACTGTCGCTGGGTCAAAATCCTGGAACTCCCTTCCTAACAGCACTGTGGGTATACCTACGCCAAATGGACTGCAGCGATTCAAGAAGGCAGCTCACCACCACCTTCTCAAGGGCAATCAGGGATGGACAATAAATGCTGGCCTGGCCAGTGACGCCCACATCCCATGAATGAATAAAAAAAAATACTCTAGTTGTGGCTTAACCAGAGCTTTATAAAATGGTTCATCATAACTTCCCTGCTGTTGTATTGAACACCTTTATTTATAAAACTGAAGATGCCATATGCTTTGGTAACTATTCTCTCAATATGCCCTGCCACCGTCAAGGATCTGTGCATATGGACCCCAAGGCCCCTCTGTTCTTGCACACTCTTGAGAACTGTGCCCTTAAGTATATATTGCCAATCTATCCTTCTGCTAAAATGCATCATCTTACTCTTCTCTATTAAATTCCATCTGCACTTGTCTCCACATTCTGCTAGCCTATCTATGTCCTGTTGCAGTAGATTTGCATCATCCTCACTGCTTGCCACACCTTATGAGATCATCAGCAAATTTTGAAATTTTACTCTGTATTCCAATATCCAAATCATATATATATCAAAGCAGTGGTCCTAGCACTGAACCTTGGGGAACACCACTGTCTACCATCCTCCATTCTGAAAAACAACCATTTATCACGACCCACTGTTTTCTGTCCTTAACCTGATTTTTTAAATCCAAGCTGACACTGACACTCCTATTCTGTGAGCCTCAATTTTGTTAACCAGCTGTCAGATGTTTTCTTAAAATCCATATCGACAACATCCATTGCATTTCCTTTATCAACCTTCTGTTACTTCATCAAAAAATTCAGTCAAGCACGATCTGCCTTTTACAATTCCATGTTGGTTCTCCTCAATTAACTCAAATCTCTCCAAGTACCTGTTAATTTTTTTCCCTAATTATTGTTTCCAAAACCATATCCATCATTGACAGGCCTGTGGTTACTAAAAATGTCCTTACATGCTTTCTTGAATAAAGGTGTCAACATTTGCCACTCTCCAGTCCTCTGGCATCTCCCCCCTAGGGAAGATTGAAAGATTCTGGAAAGCCCTTCCGCTATTACACTCGCTTGCAAGCCATCCGGACAAGGTGCCTTATCCACTCTAAGCATTGCCAGCCTTTCCAGTACATCCGGTCTATAAATTTTCACCCATCCATTACCTCAACCATCTTTGCTTCTACAGATATTTTATCAGCATCCTCTTCTTTAGTGAACACTGATACAAAGTACTCATTAAGTACTCTAGCCTTGGCCTGCATCTCTAAGCATATATCACCTTCTTTGTCCCTAATAGGCCCCACTCCAACTCTTACTACCTGCTTACTACTTACATACCAGTAGAAGATTTTTGGATTCTCTTTTGTGTTCGCTGCCATTCTATTCTTATATTCTCTCATTGCCAGTCTTAATTTCCTCTTCACTTCCCCTCTCAACTTATTGGCTTTGGCCTGGTTCTTGTTTGAAGAATTCACATACATCATAAACCCTCATTTTTTGTTTCATCATATTCTTTATCTCCCTTGTCACCCAAGCAGCCCTGGATTTGGTTCACCCAATTTTCACCCTGTTGGAATGTACCTAGCTGTACCTGAAACATCTTCTCCTTATAGATCACTTGTTGTTCTGTTACCATTTTTCCTATCAGTTTTTGGTTCTATTTTACCCTGGCAAGATCCCCTCTCATCCCATTGAAGTTAGCCGCCCTCTTTGAATTTAGAAGTTCTACTTTAGATTGTTCCGTGCTCTTCTCCATTACTAATGTAAACCTTATGATACGATGATCACTTTTACCCAAGTATTCCCCTACAGACACTTGGTCCATTTGACTGACCTAATTTCCCAGAACCAGATCCAGAAATGCCTCCTTCCTAATTGGATCGAGAACATGCTGGTCAAGGAAGTTCTCATAAACACATTTCAAAACGTCCTCCCCCTCCTTACCTTTTTTTATTTCTATTCACTTCAATTAAAAAGAGAATGGGCTAGATTGTAATACAGGTTGCCTATTGTCTGCTTTGCAACAGCAGCTAGTTGCATCTACATAGTGCCTTTAACATAGTAAAACATGCACCATTAATTGTATATTAATTGTATTTAATTGTGAGCAGGTGGTGGGTATTAATTAGGGATTCAGTTGAGCTCCTATAATTAGACACAGACGAAAACTGTGGCCGTTGGGTTAGGAGGTGTATGCTTGTATTTTGTAACTCTACAAATAAACATAAAAGCGTGTAGAGATTGGCTCTAGTTCTATCCTTCACTAACGGGCTTTCGGGAATAGAACGTACTACCAACCAAAACGAATTTCAACCCCAACAAGTTTTCTGTCTCTACAGGGACTGATCATTGTTCCTCACCTGCCTTCACCCAGGAACACCTGCATTATAAAAAAAGACTTACATTTATATAGCACCTTTCATGGCCATCAGATGTCCCAAAGCACATTACAGTCAATTAAGTACTTGTGAAGTGAAGACTGGGATTTTATCAGGGAGACAGGGGTCTCGATGTCTGCCCAAAGCATTGATGAGAATCCCACTTTGCCCCTTCTGTGGGAGGCTCACTGAATCAAGTGCCAATTAGGCAATTAACTGGACAGCGGCAGGCCTTCCATGGGATCAAGGACCCTGGCAATGGAAGCCCCACCCTCTGAGAGTTTCCAGCCAATCAGAAGCTGGCAGCTCTTTACCTGAGCAGCGCCACTGCTGAGGTGGTGGCTGCTGCCGGTGGAGCACCCACCCAAGGCCCAGGAGCAACACTGGACCCAGGCCACAGGTAAGTCAGGGTAGGGGATCTTGCAGGTGGGGCTCATGGGGATATCGCAGCAAGGGCAGGTGTCGGCTCTCTGCGGGCCCCCTCTTCCTGATACCGGGTCCTGAAGCCTGGCTACCTGACCCGAACCCGAACAAACCCGACTAAATGTGTTGGGCTGTGGTCAGATTGGTTTCGGGTTGGCTATGGTCGGGTTTTGTTTTGTACTGTTTTCTTTTAAGGGCCTTATTTGATGGCAGGTCCGTTCACAGGCCTTCCTGCCCCAGACTTAATTTCAGCAGAGGCAGGAAGGTGGCAGGGTCCCACCCCACCCCACATCAGCTGATTATATGCTCTCCCCACCTCCAAACCCACTGTGGGGGGGGAGCATAAAATTCCCCCTGTGGTCATTGTTGTAATGCAGGAAACACAGCAGCCAATTTGTGCACAGCAAGCTACCACAAACAGCAATGTGAGAATGACCAGATAATCTGATTTGTTGTTTAGTTTGTTATTGTTTAGTGATGTTGATTGAGGGATAAACATTGGCCAGGACAACTCCACTGCTCTTCTTCGAAATAGGGCCACGGGACCGTTTATATCCAGCAGAGAGGGTAGACGGGGCCTCAGTTTAACATCTCATCTGACAATGCAGTACTGGAGTGTCAGTCTTGATTTTTGTGCTCAAAATTGTTTTTTGTCCTGAATTGGGACTTGAACCCACAACCTGTAACTCAGAGGCAAGAGTGCGACCAACTGAGCCATGGCTGACATGACAGCATTTGCAATGCTATCATCAGTAGTGCTCCATGATTGGCTGACAGTTGGCACAATTTAAATGGTGTAGGACAAACATTTTTTTCTGTGATGTTTCATCTAACAAACTAATCTCAACTAAATTAGTTGGGTGATCCATAATATTTGGATTTAACTCACAAGTATAACTGCTCAAATGTTTGAGGTACTGGGATTGTTATTTATCCCTCTGCATATTTATGTCACCCATGTCTGCACCCAGATTCATGGCAGCAGTCATGACTTATTCATCCTTCACCAGTCCTCCTATGCGGCCCTTGTTCACTAGGCTGTCAGGTTTTTTTTCCCCAAAAATATACTTTATTCATAAAATTTGTAAAAAGACTTAAACAATTCAAATTGGACATTTCATAAAGTGCAATACAGATCAGTTTTTTCCAATACAGCACATGTGATGCCTCATTATCCTTGCCGTTTCAAGTTATATTAACAATGTACATTTGTATTACATACCAAAAAACATTCTCTGGTGTATTCAGCCCAAGGGGCTTTATATGGGTTCCAACCGCTCGGCATACTATGGTGGGAGGACCTTACACAGTGGCCTTTCCCCAATCAGGCCATCAAGTTACAGATTGGCAACTTAGAGCACATTACTAACACTGCATAATGCATGCAGATAAAGAGCCACTTCTGGAAATGTACCTTTACATGCAGTAATTAATCATTTGTATAACACCAACTAGTAACAGAACATGCTTTCTCCATAGTTTGATAGTTGGCAGTTGCCCAGTTCATTGGGATAGAAACAAAACCACTGCATTATGATACCACTAAATTGTAATACTACAACATGCCACATTCTTAAGGTTCAAAAAACAATTCAGACTCCAGTGTGAAATTAGCCAGTATTACCTCAGACTCACTCAAAGGACTTTAGCTGTACATTAGGCAACTGTGTGAGGTACTATATTTTTGCTTGTTGGTAAATGGATTCATATTCTGCTGAGGGAAAGGCAAATGAAATAAAACAGAAAAAGGAGGCTTATGACAAATGTCAGGAGCAAGATTCAGTTAATAACCAGGAAGATTATGGAAAGTAGAGAAGGAAATTGAAGAATTTAATACAGGAGGCAGATAGAGGTTACAAGAAAAGAGTCGCAGGCAATATTAAATTGAACACTAAAACATTTCATAAACATATAAAGTGTAAGCGGTTACCTAGGAACAAATCTAGGCCTATTAAGGATCCAAGGGGAAATCTTCATGTAGAGACAGAGGACATGGTTAAGCATTAAATGAGCACTTTGCATCTGTCTTCACAAAGGAAGCAGATGATGTGAAGGTTACATGAAAAAAGGAGAGGGAAGTTATGGAATATGTACTAAAAATATTAGCATTACTGAAAGTTGGTAAATTACCTGGTCCAGTTGGAATTCATCCGAGGTTACTAAAAGAAGCAAAAGGTAGAAATAACAGAGGCACTGGTCACAATCTTTCAATCCTTTTTGGATGTAGAAGTAGTGCCAGAGGACTGGCGGGTTGCTTATGTTATACCATGAGTTGAAAAACGGGAGGAGACAAACCAGGAAACTACATGCCAGTCAGCCTGATAACGGTAGTGAGGAAGTTATTGGAAGTCATTAACAGGGACAAAATAAATTTTCATTTGGAAAGGCATGGGTTAATCAAGGGACTCAGCATGGATTTGCTAAAGGCAAATTGTGTCTATATTACTTGAACTTTTTGAGGTAATAGGTTGATCAAGGTAATGCTGTAGATGTTGTATATATGAACTTTCAGAAGGCATTCAACAAAGTGCCAAACAAGAGACATATTAAGAAGATGGAAGCCCATAGGCTTAAGGGGAAAGTGGTAGGAAGCAAAGGGTGGTGATGGTGGATTGCTGTTTTACAGACAGGGAGATTGTTTACAGTGCTGTTCCCCAAGGGTCAGTTTTTGCTCCATTACACTGCGATTTTTATGAACAACATGGACTTGGGTGTAGGGAGCAGCTTTATTAATTTTGCAGATGATATGAAACTCAGCAATGTAGTATATAGTGATGAGGCTACTTATAAGCTTCAGGATGATGCAGACAGGATGGTGAAATGGACAGAAGCATGACAGATGGACTTCAATGCACAGGTGTGAAGTGATGCATGTTGGGAAGATTAATATGAAAAGGCAATATACTATAAGTGGCATGATTTTTAAAAGTGTAGATGAGCAATGAGACTTTGGTGTGGATATACGCAGATCCTTAAGGGTAGCAGGGCAAGTTGGTAAGGTAGTTAGAAAAGCATTTTGATTACATGGGTTTATAAATAGAGGAACAGAACATAAAGGCAATGAAATCTTGCTAGAACGTTTAGAAATCACCAGTTAGGCCTCAGCTGGATTATTGTGGAACATTCTGGGCATCATACTTGAGGAAAGATGTAAAGGTCTTAGAAAGGCTCCAGAGAAAGTTTACTAGGACGTTACCAGAGATGAGGGACTTCAGTTATGAGGAGATGTTAGAAAGGTTAGGACTGTTCTCCTTGGAACAGAGGTTAAGAGGTTTTCAAGATGATCAGAGGTTTTGACAGTGTAGGTGGAGAAAACCTATTCCCTCTGGTGAGTTGGTCAATAGCCAGAGGCCATAGATTCAAAATCATTGGCAAAAGATCTGGAGGGGAGGTGAGGAGAAAATTTTACACTCAGTTATCAGGATCTGGAACATTCTACCTGAAAAGGTGGTTTAAGCTGATTCCATAAATAATTTTGAAAGGAATTGGGCAGGTGTCATGGTCCTGTAGTTTTTTTTTGGAATATGCAGTTTGCCTTTAAGGCTTGCAAAGGATCAATATTGCTTTAAGAACCAGCAAGCCTCAGGAGTTATAGGAAGGTGCATTTTCGTTGCCTTAGAAACATCCATTTGGAGACTGCGATTCAAAGGGTGCATTCTCGATACTACGGAAACAGCCACTGGGAGTGAGTCTCATGCAATACATTTGTTACAATTCAGTTTTGAACTGGCTTTTAGTTGAAGACAGTTTGTTCTAACAGAACACAGACAAAGGACACATCTGTGATGACAGCACCTGGAAAAAGATTCTGTTGGAAGTGTTTGCAAGTCGTTAATTGTTGAAATTCGCAGGAGAAGGACAGCAACATTCTGTGAGGACTTCAAGCAACATTCAGTGAAGACTTCAAGCAACATTCTGTGGGGACTTCTGGTAACATTCAATGGGAACTTTGGGCAACATTGGACTGTAAATTTGCAAGGACTCTAATTTTTCTATTTTAAATGTTGTTTATATCTTCATAGTGTTTAAGAATTTAGTTCTTCTAATTAAAGAGTTAATTTGTTGATTTAAAGACACCTACTTTGGTTAGCCTCATTTGGGGGTTAATAGATGGTACAATTTGGCTGGGTCTTTCTTTAATTTGGAAAGTTTTAAATGATATGTTAGCCGATCTGTGGAGCAACAGGATTGAATTAACAGTGCGTTGGTCCCACCACAATCAGAATCGTATATTTTAATTGAGGGCTTTGAGTGGAGTGGTCGGTCGTAACAGCAGGTAGTTGAGGGTGAGGAACCTACAGGCTTACGGACAAAAAGCGGGGATGTGACACTAAGCTCTTAAAGGACCCACACTGGCATGACAGGCCAAATGGCCTCACTCTGTGCTATAAGTTTAGGGCACAGATTTAAGGTGATTGGTAGTAGGATTAGAGGGGACATGAGGAAAAACCTTTTCACCCAGAGGGTGGTGGGCGTCTGGAATTCACTGCCAGGAACGATGGGAGGCAGAAACCCTCAATTCTTTTAACAGGTACCTGGACATGCACCTGGAAGGTGGGATTAGATTGGGCAGCTAGTTTTTTTTCAGGGCTAGCACAGACACGATGGGCTGAAGGCCTCCTTCTATGCCATAATTTTTCTATGGTTCTAGGTTTCTATGATTCTATGAAAGAATCATCTCACAGTACAGCCCAAATTGAAAAATTTAACTAGTTTGGAAATAGTTTTCTTTAATTATACTTGGAATGTCCAGTTCACCAGCCCTGGGTGAAAAAAAAAGAGGTAAAAATAATTGTGATCTTTTGGTCATTAAGAATATTCTTTCCTACAAGGAGAAATCTTTGAATTAATTCAAGGCAAAGATATATTTGCTTTAATTGTGAGTAGTTGCTTGGTAGTACAGAACTTGAGTATTGCTAAAAAAAAAAGACACATGCTATCAAAGCTTTTCATCTTGCACTCATCAGGACAGATGCAAGAGTGCCAAATTTCAAAGAGTGCCAAATTTCAAAGGGAGCAACAATTTATACTGCAAGAGAAAAGGGTGCTGATTGGTTGGCAAGTTGACTCTGATTGATCGAGGCATTGCCATGGAGAATGCACAAGGGAACTATTGTCCTCCACATTTTTGTTTATTTCAAAAAAGGCACAATGCCTGGACATGTTCCTTTTGCCTGCAGAGGACAAGTCCCTGTGAACATATATTCATACTGCGTGAAAAAGTTTTTCCGCATGCCACTATTGCTTCTTTTGTCAATTACCTTAACTCTGTTCCCTCTTGTTCTTGATCCCTCCACCAATGGGAAGTTTTTCCCTATCCATCCTGTCACGACCCCTCTCTCAAATCTCCTCTCAACCTTCTCTTCTTCAATGAAAACAGTCCCAACTTCTCCAATCTATCCATGTAACTGGTTCCTCATCCCTGGAACCATTCTCATGAACCTTTTCTGCAATCTCTTCAACACCATCACATCTTTCCTAAAGTCTGGTGCCCAGAACTGGACACAATACTCCAGTTGAGGCCGAACCAGTGTTCTATACAAGTTTAACATAACATCCTTGCTTTTGTACTCTATACCCCAATTAATGAAGCCTGGGATGCTGTATGGTCTATTAACCACACTCTCAACCTGTCCTGCTATGATTTATGCACATATACACCCAGGTCCCTCTGTTCCTGCACCCCCTTTAGAATTGAACCCTTTATTTTATATTGTCTCTCCGCATTCTTCCTTCCAAAATGAATCACTTCACACGTCTCTGCATTAAATTTCATCTGCTACTTGTCTGCCTATTCCACCAACCAGTCCATGTCCTTTTGAAGTTTTACACTATCCTCCTCACAGTTCACAATGTTTCCAAGTTTTGTATCATTCACAAATTTTGAAATTGTGCCTTGTACACCAAGGGCTAGGTCATTATTATATAATCAGGAACAGCAAGGGTCCTAACACTGACCCCTTGGCAAACTTCACCACCAGTCCAAAAACATCCATTTACCACTACTCTTTGTTTCCTGTTACTCAGCCAATTTCGTATCCATGTTGTTATTGCCCCTTTTATTCCATGAGCTATAACTTAGCTCATAGTCTATTGTGTGGCCCTTTATCAAATACTTTTTGAAAGTCTATGCACACCACATCAACAGCATTATCCTCATCAACATTCTCTGTTACCTCATCAAAAAACTCAAGCAAGTTAGTTAAGCATGATTTGCCCTTCACAAATCCCTGCTGGCTTTCCCTAATTAACCTGCATTTGCCCATGTGACTATTAATTTTGTCCCAAATTATCATTTTTAGAAGCTTCTTACTACCGAGGCCTGTAATTACTAGGCTCATCTTTACACCTTTTATTGAACAAAGTTGCAACATTTGCAATTCTCCAGTCCTCTGGCACCACCCTGAATCTAAGAAGGACTGGAAAATTATGGCCAATGCCTCCGCAATTTCCACTCTCACTTCCCTCCATATCCTTGGATGCATCCCATCTGGTCCTGGCGACTTTAAGTATAGCTAGACTATCCAATACCTCCTCATCAATTCTAAACCCCTCAAGTGTCTGAATTACCTCCTCTTTCACAATGGCCTCTGCAGCATCTTCTTCCTTGGTAAGATAGATGCAAAGAATTCATTTAATACCTCATTCATGCCCCCTGCCTCCATGTGTAAATCCCCTTTTTGGTCCCTAGTTGGCCCCACTCCTCCTTTCACCACTCTTTTACTATTAATATGCCTGTAGAAAACTTTTGGATTCTGTTTTATATTACCTGCCAGTCTCTTTCATACTGTCTCTTTGCTTCTCTTATTTGCTTTTCCACTTCCCCTCTGATCCTTCTATATTCCGCCTGGTTCTCGGTTGTGTTATCCATCTGATATCGGTCATAAGCACACTTTTTCTTCTTCATCATGATCGCTATCTCTTTCGTCATTCTGGAAACTCAGGATTTGTTTGTCCTACCTTTCCCCTTTGTGGGACTATATCTTGATTGTGCCCGGACTATCTCTTCTTTAAAGGCAGCCAATTGTTCAGTTACCATTTTGCCTGCCAACAACTAATTTCAATTTATCTGGATCAGATCCATTCTTCCTCCATTGACATTGGCTTTTCCCCAGTTCATTATTCTTACTCTGGATTGTTCCTTGTCCTTTTCCACAGCTAACTTAAACCTTATGATACAATGATCACTGTCCCCTAAATGTTCCCCTACTGACACTTGATCCACTTGGCCCACCTCATTCCCAAGAACCAGTCTAGCAGTGCCTCCTTTCTCATTGGACTGGAAACCCTTGCCCCTCTTTGCCCTTTATACTACTACAATCCCAATCTATATTCGGATAATTAAAGTCCCCTATTATAACCACTCTAAACTTCATGCACTTCACTGTAATTTCCTTGCAAATGTGTTCCTCTATGTCTTTCCCACTGCTTGGTGGCCTATAGACTATACCGAGCAATGTAATTACACCTTTTTTGTTTTTCAGCTCCAGCCAAATAGATTCTGTACTTGACCCCTCTGGGACATCCTCTCTCTCCAGTACTGCAATGTTCTCCATAATTAAAACTGCCATCCCTCCCCCTTTCCTATCATTCCTGAACACCTTGGGCTGAATTTTATAAGCCCACCGCTGATTTTGTGGTGGCCCGCACACCAAACAGCCGCAGCGATTCCAAGCGCGGCAGCTCATTTAATTAGCCAGGGTGGGCCGACACCCCCTCCCCCCCGATCACGTGGAGGGGTGGGCTGTCCGTCCCGGCAATGGCGACAGCTGTGCAGGCGCTGACGCCATTTTTAAAGGGCTGTTAGTCCTACTGGCATATTTAAATATTTAAAGAAAGATTTAATGAAATTAAATAAATACATCTCTTTTGCTCCTCTCCCATCCCCCAATAACAATTAAATTAATTATTTGCCTTACCCCCCTCCCAAAACACTTACCTTTACCATCTGACCTTTCCCTCCCAAACTGTATAAACTTTAAACTTCAACCCTTTCCACCATCCCCTACACCCATGACCGTTAATTTGACCCCATCCCCCCCACCACCTGCACTGAGAAACCTACTTTCTGCCCTTTTCCCACTAGTGTTGCACCTCGTTTCCCCAGACAGGGATCCGAAGGCGCGGGAGTGCCAGCCGCTGGGCTGGCGATCACAGGGGAACATCAGGATTAATGGTAAGTACATGCAAATCTATTAATTTCCTTTATTTGCAAATGCTGACTGTGCTCCCATCGCCGAGGGGTGGGGGGGACCACCATGATGCCCCACTGCCACTGTCGAGAGGATCGGGCCGGGCCCTGCTGGTGTCCAGCTCCATGGCAGGCCTCATCCAGGGCCATCTTCAGGCCCCCCGCCTCCCCTCCACCCCACCCCCCGGCCATGGATCCCGACGTTGAGGGCTCCTTAAAATCCAGCCTCTTGTATCTAGGAATATTTAGTACCCTGTCTTGCCCTTCTTTGAACCAGGTCTCCAATATCGCCACATCATCAAACTTACATGTTGGCTATCTGTACCTGCAGCTCATCAACCTTATTTAAAACACTCTGTGCATTCACATACATGCATAGTAAACGTAATTTTGACTTTAATACTTTCCCTCTTACTCCAGTGCAATCTATCTCTCCCAATTCTCTGTGCACATTGGTGTTCCCCTCTTGTATTATCTCCCGGTTCCCATACCCCTGCCATGTTAGTTTAAACCCTCCCCAACAGCACTAGCAAATCGTTCCACAGGGAAATTTGTCCCGGCTCTGTTCAGGTGCAATCTGTCCTGCCTGTACAGGTCCCACCTTTTCCAGAACTGGTCCCAATATCCCAACAATCTAAAGCACCATCTTTCCACCATCTGTTGTATCCTCCTATTTCTATATTTAACTAGTTTTGAGGTCCTGCTTGCTAATTTCTTACCTAGCTTCCGAAACTCTGACTGCAGGACCACATCCCTCTTCCTATCTACGTTGTTGGTACCAATGGGGATCATGACCGCTGGCTGTTCACCCTACCCCCTCAGTATGCTTGCAACTGTTCAGTGACATTCTTGACCCTGGCACCAGGGAGGCAACACACCATCCTGGATTCACATCTGTGGCCACAGAAACACCTATCTATTCCCCTAACTATCAAATCTCCTTTCACTGTTGCTTTTCTAGTATTTGCGCCCCCTGTAGATCTGAGCCAACCGTGGTGCCATGGCCCTGGCTGCATTACCCAGATAAACCATCACTTTCCTCAGTATTCAGAACTGAATACCAATGGGAGAGTGAGATGCACTCAGAGGAGTCCTGCACTACCTACCTGTTCCTTCTTGACTGCCTGGCAGTCACCCGTTCCCTCTCTCCATGCATACACTTAAGCTGTGGGTGACCACATCTGTAAACATGCTATTCATGAAGCTCTCAACCTCATGGATGTGCCTTAGTGAATCCAGCTGTTGCTCATGTTCCGAAACCCAGAGCTCGAGTTGCTGCAACAGACGACACTTCTTGCACATATGGTTATCCAGGACACAGGAAGTGTCTTGGAGTTCTCACATAGCACAAGATGTGTACCCCAGAGGTCGGAGCAGCCCTGCCATTCCTCTATCTATTAGGTAATAAACCTTGGCACTGTGAATACACCTTGCTAATACTAATGAATTGAAAAAAGACTTGTATTCTTTACTATTCAATCAAATAGGAGCTGGATCTTTTGCAATATTGAATCAGTTAAACTTTGTAGCTTATACATATGTACACGGCATTCACATAATTTTGAGAGAGCTTTATATTTATTAAAGGTTTCATGGGACCCAGGGAATTTCTCACTGAAGTAACCTAGTGACAAATGCTATAATTAAAATTTAATTATTCCCAATGCAAAAGGCTCAACTTTCAAATGCTGAGCAATTTTTAAAACTAGTAATTACTTGACCAGTCCTCTGCTGGTTTTATATTACCATGCAGGTTGAATGACACAAGGGATTACAATTCCACAGCACACAGTAGAAATATCTTCTACTTTCATTGCTCCAACATTTTTACTTAATTAGAGGAATTTTGGCTCAGAGAGGAGTTTACAGTCTCGGAATTACATAGTTACATAGGGTAGGATTTTTCATGCAGGCTTCGGAACCTCACCTTCAGGCTTAAATGGGGGTCAGAAACCCGTACTGCATGGGAAACAGTCATAGACTATGATTTTCCCCAGGCTTACCAATTAATGGCCAGTGGGTGCGCTCTTGAACCTGGATGGCCAATCCGATGCCTTCCAGTTTGAAAGAAGCAGCAGGCTATGATGGCAGGTAAGTAAGGGAGAGGGCGTTTTAAACTGGAGGTGCCCTTTCTACAATGTTTCTAAATGTAAAATAAGAGCAAGGGGAAACACCTTTACAGGGCAGCCAGGCAGGCAGCGAGGGTCTCTTGGCCTGTGTGAAGTGCTGGCCCCCTGGTATGCTACTGGGAGCCCGCCTCCAACTGGCACCTTAAACTGGCACCCCACCACCTGCAGGAACCTGGAGGCCCACTGGAAAATCTCCTTAAATTGGCCTTGAGTGACCACTAACAAATTGGATTGGCTACCTGCCATGTGAAGGCAGGTAGCCCTGCTGCCCTCTGCACCCCCTCTCACCCCACCCCATCCTGCCTCTACAGAAAAGGCTCAGGGCAAGAAGGAGCCAGGGAACCAGCATGTCGGTCAATGGGGCTATTTTTAGCTCCCGCCCACCTGATCCCAGCTCCAGTGGGGCCTAAAAATGAAGCTCATAGATTCTATAGCACAGTAACAGGCCAATCGGCCCAAGTTGGCAATGCTGGCAAATGCTAGAAATACTCAGCAGGTCAGGCAGCATATGTGGAGAGAAACAGAGTTAACGTTTCAGGTCCATGACCTTTTGTCAGAACTGGAAAAAACTTAGAGATCTAACAGATTTTCAGCAAGTATAACGGTAGGCAAAAGGTGAGGGGCACGAACAAAAGAGGAGTTCTGACTTCGGGAGGAAGGCAGGAGAAATTAAATGACAAAAATAATGAGGATGTAAGGCAAAAGGATGGTTAGTGCAAGAAAGAATTGGCATGGAGGAGGTGTAAACAGGAATAGCAAAATCATAATGATTCTGCTCATCCCATTTACAATTCCTCTAGACCCATTTTTTTTTGTTTACACCACCTCCTTGTAATGAATCACTTTAACTGGTAAAACTAAACCTGCAGACAAAGCTTTCCTTGTAGTGCCCGTAGAGCTTAGTTTCTGCTGTTTAGTTCAGGCATTCGAGCTGCACAATGAAACGTTGGCTCAATTACTATGTTTATTGGATCCTTAAAAAAAAACCCAGTGTAGGTTCTCAGTGTCAAAAGTATTTGCATATGGATTATGACATGTGCAGCACAATGGACTAAGCTGTCCTCAGTTTCCCCTGTAGTAGTACTTCAGGTGCTGAGAAATTCTGCAGGTTAGGTTGAAGGAAATAGCATGGAGGAGCAAGGAAACATCAAGAATCTACTTGGCGAATGTCAAATTGTTTTGCAAAGTACATTGAAGTGGAGAATAAAAAATAAGGGAAACTTTACTGAGTTCCGTCTGCCATATACTCTAGCTACATTTAATAATATAGTTTTGCTGAATATAGGTCTGTCAAAAACAAGACAATCTCCCCCAGTGAAAACAAAAGGTCAATGGCAAATGACTTCTATTGACAAATTCTAGAACAGTCATAATGTACTGCTGTAAGCTACCAATGCAAATTATATTCAATCGTAATTTAAACAGTTATTTAATTGACAACTTCTTCCTTAAATACCAATTATGGAACCCAAACAATGCCAAAAGGTCCATGATGCTAAGAAATGTTTTCATCTTGCCATAGATCACTGGCAGTATAAGTATTGATGTACCAGGTAGAATTGCCACAGTAAGCTTTTGTTAACATAAAATATATACCCACATATTAAAGATTGATTCTGTAGTAGTGTAATGGCTATCCAAGGTCAAGCATGAATGCTACAGAGAACTAATGAGCACTCATGTGGAATGCCCAGAGTTTAACAAATGTAAGACATCAAATGCATGCACAACAAATGGTAGCAGCTACCCTTAACAATAAAAGAGTTTACATGTCAACAGAATACACAGAGCATGATGAAAAATGATAGCCCCATTTGTCCTACACAATTAGACCTATAAAAAATATAACACACTGGAGCTCCTTGGGAACTTTTAATCCAGTCTTGTTGAGGCTAGCATAGCAGTCAGGATGACACACTTATGACCTCCTTTGTGAGTACTGGAACTGATATCTGGTTATATGTTGCACACCAGAGACTGTGTTTTATTATCTCTTGATTTAATAATGAGTATTAGCCAGATGTTTCAGTGTTTCCTAGTTCTGAATTTGTATTAGAGGTAAAGGATGTGTGCCAATATCCTCCATATAAGCACAATAGGGATGTATGATTATAACCTATATAAATCCAGCAGTTAACTTTATATCTGACTGCAACAGTTTACAAATAAATCCTCCAGCTGTTGGATTTGTAAAATAATTTCTAAGTCAGCATATGACAAGACTACTCTTTGGCCTCCTTATCTCGAGAGACAATGGGTAAGCGCCTGGAGGTGGTCAGTGGTGTGTGGAGCAGCGCCGGGAGTGGCTATAAAGGCCAATTCTAGAGTGACAGGCTCTTCCACAGGTGCTGCAGAAAAATTTGTTTGTCGGGGCTGTTACACAGTTGGCTCTCCCCTTGCGCCTCTGTCTTTTTTCCTGCCAACTGCCAAGTCTCTTCGACCCGCCACACTTTAGCCCCGCCTTTATGGCTGCCCGCCAGCTCTGGCGAACGCTGGCAACTGACTCCCACGACTTGTGATCAATGTCACAGGATTTCATGTCGCGTTTGCAGACGTCTTTAAAGCGGAGACATGGACGGCCGGTGGGTCTGATACCAGTGGCGAGCTTGCTGTACAATGTATCTTTGGGGATCCTGCCATCTTCCATGCGGCTCACATGGCCAAGCCATCTCAAGCGCCGCTGACTCAGTCGTGTGTATAAGCTGGGGATGTTGGCCGCCTCGAGGACTTCTGTGTTGGAGATACGGTCCTGCCACCTGATAGCAAGTATTCTCCGGAGGCAGCGAAGATGGAATGAATTGAGACGTCGATCTTGGCTGACATACGTTGTCCAGGCCTCACTGCCATAGAGCAAGGTACTGAGGACACAGGCTTGATACACTCGGACTTTTGTGTTCCGTGTCAGACTACTGTAATGACAAGACTACTGTAATAGTTTGCAATAGTTCCCACCGATCTTCCAAAGTCTCAGGAACTGAGATTTAAACTGTGCAGTAAAATCTTTAAAAATGCTTGGAAAGAATACAGTTTGTTCCATTTATGTCTGTTCAGTTTCAGAATCTAAATGCAGTTATACGCATACACACGATCCATGATAAAAAGTAATGATGCTGATGGAGCCATGCATAAACAATAAACCATTATAAACTGTATATAGCTGCAAATTATTGAAGCAAAACACAAGCACCTAGATTTCCTGCAGAACTCTCTAGCATGACTAATAGATTCAACATTTGGTTGGACCATTTCAGCAACTTTAAAATTTAAAGCAAACATTCTGCATGGTAAATGTACCATTTTGAGTATGAAGCAACCAATCTATTGTAACAACCCAGCATATTATTTCCTTTGAATTTATATAGGTTTTGTGTTGATGAACTTTTGACTTGTATAAAAATATGAAGTCTGGTACATTTCTAAACAAGCTAAAATGAGTTTTAAACACTGAGGTTTTTAAAAAGTATTCATTCATGGAATGTGGGCATCACTTCCAATGTCAAGTTAATGTCTATGGAAATTAAATTGTGGTCGTTTCTATAATGGGTAAAAATTCCATCCTGTTGGTTTACTGTCCAAGCAATGAATATAAAAATGATCTCCATCCAGGATGCTCCATAAAGATCCATCCTTCTCTGTGGTACCTCCTGCAAAAGCACCTCTGATGTGGAATCCTGCACTGGTGCTGTTCTGCCTCTGCATCTTGTTTTTAGTCATTTTTTTTACTTTTGCAGCTACATCTCCTTTAAGAGCTGCTTACACTGGATAACCTGTCCCATGATCCCAACCTGTCATTCATTAACTGCTGGGAATATTGAAAATTCATTGAAATGAGCTGATCTTGCATTGTACAATGAAGTCAGTTTAGTGCAGCAAAGGTGCATATACTCTGAAAAGCAATGGAATATATAAAGAAGGACAGGTAATGAATGATGAGCTGTTGCATTGCACCTATCTTATCCCAACACCACTATCTCCAGATCGCATTATTGGCAGCACTATCAATTATGCTCCTTGTTTAATCCAACAGGAATGACAAAAGAATGATCTTGTTCCCTCTCTACCCTCCCCCAACCAGCAATGCAGCTGAGAACATTAAACTTTCTTCCTGGGGAACAGCTGAACTGCAAATACTCCTTGAGTTTAATATTTGGAACTCTTGGGACGAGAATTTCAGATTCATAGAGACAATGCTATGGAAGATGGAGGCCCACTGAGTGGGGTGCATAGAGCCTCCAGCTGCTTCTGGTGTGGCCTGTGTGGCATCCAGTGCTGGGAAGAGTGCCATGCGGACATGCCGTTCGTGCTTCTTATAACTGGCCAGATTGTAGTGTCAACAGTAACAGCTGATTTGATGCACGATTTCCAAATTTGGACCATGCAGGCCCACTCAATGTAATTGCTTGTCATACACCAAAGAACATTCATAAATCTGCAAGACGACCCTCCACTAGTGTTTTTTAAAGAGCCAGGCACCAACTTGCAGGTAAGATGATTTACACTAACTTCTACTATTGTAATATCCATGGCTGTAATGTGGAGTGTTTCTGGAGGTGCTGTGGTGAGTTCATGGATTTGGCAGGGAGTGTGGTTGCATTGTCACGGGGAGGGCAGATGATTTAGTGACCTGTCCACATAAAGGCTGCAACAGGTATGGGGGCTGCAGTTGCAATGCCTCTCAGTCTGCAGTATAACAGGGAGACACAGCAGTGGCTGTGGAGAGGAGAAGCTCTGTGCCATGCCCTCTGCCAAGTTGGAGCCGGACTCCTCCATGCTTATTGACAGTGACAGGTGGTTGGCTGACAGGCCAGCCAGTTTACCCAGTAATTTCATGTGCAGGCCCATCAGCATTCTCCTGTAAATTGTTCCATCAAAGTCCTCATCTGAGTCCTCTGTAGCAGGACTTGTTTGTGACCTTGTCCTCCAGGGAGTTGGCACACAAACAGTCCTGTCACCCTGGCTTGGCTGCAGCCCACTGGTGCCCAGTGACTCACCATATGTAGATCCCAACTCTATACTTGCCTCTACAGTATGCGCAGTGCAAGTATCTGACCTGGTGGCTGTGAATGTCAGATCGAGTGATGGTGCCTCTTCGTCAGTGCTGTGATGTTGTTGCTCTCTCTCTTCCTCCTGGGTGTGCTGTGGCTATCTATGTGGCAGTTCTTCAGTGTCTGAAAGCAGGAAATCAGAAAGGGAAGTCTGGGGAAACAGCAAGTTGCTGGGGAATAAAGCAACAGATCCATGGTTACACCATCAGCAGCTTCCAAATTATGACAGATTGCAGGATGAGAGTGAGATGCGAGTTGAGGCAAAATGCTAGGTGCATGGGTTCTGTTACAGCTGGCCCCATGACGCAGAGTGCCATCTCCTCCATAGGGCTCAGGAGATCCAGGCCTCCTTGTCCCCCACCGGTTCTGCTCTGCTCCCAGCAGTTATGGGAGACCTTGTTCTGCATGAGAGAGGGAAGAACGTCAGTGATGGTGTTGTACTGCATTTGTATAATCTGCCCGTCCCAGCTGAAAAGCTGGAGATATGTGGAAGCAGTGAGAGCTGGGTATAAGGCTGGTATCATTAGAATGTGTGTGAGGGGTGAGGTGGAGTATCTGAATGTTACACCAGAGTCCTGATTGCCAGGGAGTGCTGCTGGGTGAGTGATGGGGGTGTGATGCATTAAGCAGCATGAGAGGTTTATGGAGCAGTGGGTAGGAGATGTCATGTGAAAATACATTTGGTGATCTTGATCACCCTTGCGAGGTCATTAAACTTCTTGTGACACTGCTGCCAGATTCCGAAAATTGACCTCCCTGGTCACCTGCACCCAGTTCCTTCAGAGGGTGGTCTTTGAGGACCTCCTGGCCCTCTGTGGAAGCATGGCCTATCGCCTCCTGTCAACCTCACCACTAAGGCCTCCAAGACCACATCAGTGAATTTGGAAGCCCTCTGTCCTGCCCTGGAGCTCCCTTTCCCTTCTTTAGAATTGCAGCAATAGCATTCAGCAAAAGCTTCATTTTAAGAGGGACAGACTGCCTTTAAAAAGAGTAGGCTGGCTGGAACAAATGCTATCAGCATGTGCTGCTCAGGCACCTGCTTTGAGCTCAGGGAACCAGCAGTGTAGGCTCTGCTCGGACCAATTCTACAATCAGGTAAAATTTGTGTGCCGCCTGCCTCCATGACAACAGGCATGAGGTCACGAATCGTGACTATTGTGCCCAAAATGGGTGTACAACAATATCTAGCCCTAGATTTTCCAGTTTAAAACTCCCTGTTTAATGAGAAAAACATTTTAAATAAATATTCTAAGTGTCTTAATTTATTGTTGGACATTCATGTACTGTTTAGTGCTTTACAACTAGTCCAAATCGTTGACTTGTGCTGAATCAAACAATGTAATTGCTGGCACGGCAAACTAAATCGAGTATTCCAGCCATCAGAATTGAAGAGGCAAAGGAAATTTTAAGAAGTGTTACCAGGAAAAAAATGAAATAATTGGCATACTTTTTATGAATCCTGGGATGTGTTGTCAATAGATTCAAATTAATAAAGCAAAGCCAAAAAAAGAGTACATACAAATTCTAGAGCTCAGTATATGAATCTCTAATGTTCTGATACTGAACATATTACAACACTGCTTTGTTTTTGCATTCCTGACAGATGAGAATTCTGATCTAATGTTTTATAGAACACACTCTCTTTGTCAGTTGCCCAGAAGAAACATATTTCTGCACAGAATTGTATTTTGTATGCTGTATATTTTTTCTTCCTGCCTGTGTATCTTTTGCCGTCGTTTTGTTTACTCTTGCATCATGTATTGCCTTATATATTATTTAACTTAATATATTGTCTTATTAAAGTGTCTTGTAGCCACATTGCCACACTGTTTTGTACAAGAATTCATACTTTCTCTCTTCATGTAATAAATACGTGTGCACATGCCGTGCTCCCCCCTGGACTACACTACAAATAAATCTGATGGATGAGTTTATCTTCTATCTTATGCTGATTATATTAATATTTGATAGTCAATTTATGAATGTAATAGTTTTGTAGATAATTTGATAAAGTTCAAAGGGCCAAAATTACCAAAGTCTTCTGATTTATCAGCCCTAAAAGTAACACTACTACAATCTTTTCCGAGCAATACATTGAAAATGTTTAAATAATGTAAGCTTCAAAAGCAACATTCTAAAAACCAGAGACTGGATGTTGCTCTGGATGAGCAATACATGTTGCCAGAGGCCTAATTTGCTTATTTTCTTTTTTCACCTCTAACTGCTTTATATTTAAATATCTCTTAGCAGCCTTTTTTATGTCACTTTGGGTATATTTCAAAGATCCCACAGGTGGTATGGAGAGGATGAGGAGTTTAACCAAGTTGAGGACCAGAGTTCAACCCTTTGATGGGTCAATCTTAACTCCCAGTTGAGGATTGTGCTGTTGGGGGCCAAGGCAGATGGCAAACCATGTGTGCATAGGCCCCATCAGTCGCACATCCAAACTTGGCTGTTAGGCAGGCAGGAGTGCAATTGCGGGTGACAGGAGGATGGTGCTGGGGACCCAATGGAACTGTCCCGAGAACTCCATGAGTAGTTGGGAGGGGATCAGGCGGGTGTTACAGTTGGGAATGTGAAAGGGGCAATAGAAAATTGGCAGTCTGTTTTACACCACACATAGTTTTCTTTTCCATTGAAGTGTGGTGTGGTGTGGTGTAAAATGAGTTGCCAATTCACTATGAGCCCTTGTCCACTACTGGTGATGACCAATTTTCACCCTCCCTGTCTTTTTGGATAGGATAAAAGGATGCTCTTTTCTCAGCTAACATAACATTTAAGGCCGGATTTTGCTCTGAGTAGTGTTTATTCAACTTGCACTTACCCATAGATTTTCTACGGGCTTTTGCATGGCAAGTTCCGGTCAGCCAGATATCGAGAAAGCACAGCACCCTCTACAGTGCATCTAGGACCTGTACAAACATGGACAAGTAACTGCGTCAACCAAACCGATTGAAGAATTGTTAATGAGCAGCACAGCCTGAACCAGGAAGTTAGAACATTGAATTCAATGTCAAATTAGTAATTAAGATGTACCGCACCATTAGAAGTGTATTTCAATTGGAATGGACAAACTCTAACATTTTTGGCAAGTTTATTCCGTATCTATGAGGCAAGTATGGCATCTTTACGGCATTCTGTATGTTTGAATGGCAAGATGTTTTGGGAAGCTTTTGAAGGAGCAGGGCATTTCGGACAGCAACTTCATGATTTCCATATTTAACTGTGCTGTTGCACTCACCGCATGTTTCTGTCTGATTTACACATAAATAACAGTGAGCGCTGATAGCCACATTGTTATTTTTTTTAACAGCAAAATCCAACCAAATGCTTTAGATAGCGAGCAACATGAATTGGACAGGACCAGTACTATACAACTCAATAAACTTGAACATAATAGAACACAGATGACACACCCCGAGCCAGTTTGTTAGTGCAAAATTTATGGAATATCTGTTTGATTTGGGAGAATTTCAATCAATGACTTCTTGAAATCTTTTTCATTGGGCTCAGCCTGTTCATTTGAATGCATGGTAACTTTCAATTTTTGCACAGCCGTGCAGGTGTGGTATCTTAAAAGGGAGAACTGGAGAGCAGCCTGCACGGTACCTTCCAGGTTACTGCACCACAGAGCACGTGCACAGCTTACAGGGATGTAAATAAGTAAAGAAAATCCCACTTCACTCACATGTAGTAAGGCAAAGGCAAACAAGTATTTCAAGGGCTCTTTGGGACAACCAAAGGAATTAAGAACCAGAATTGATCAAGAGGCAGGAATTTAAAACTGATTAGTACCATCAATTACATTCAATCTTATGCCCGCCGCAAAGCCAAGATTAGAATGAAATCCTCTGAAAACAGATTTTGTACCGAGGTGAAATCCTACAATTTATTTGCCCCTCTTTCAGAAAAATATTCACTGAATTTTGTGCAAAGCTGAGGTGAATGCTCTAAAATCACATCTTGAACTGATATTCTGCAGTGCATAATAACAGAAGGTAAGATTGGGAACATTTATCTACAGCACATAGCTAGTCCGTAGCAAACAGTTTTGTTTGGCAAAGCTTTGTCCTTTTTCATTACTGTAGCGTTGTGCTGTATTCTTCAGTCTTCATGAAAAATAGACGCAGGCTTTGTATTCAGATTCAACACAAACACTGGCCGGGATTTTATACTGGCAACAGGGGTCTCAACATTTGTGAAAAATGCCGTTGAGAACCTCGCGTCTCCTCTTCTGCAGAACACCCATCAAATCTTGTGCCAATCAGGCATTTAAGTGTACAGTGGCAGGCCTTCCACAGGATCAAGGACCCCAGCAACGGAAGTCCTGCCCTTGGAGAGCTGCTGGCCAATCAGAGGCCTGCGGAGATAGTGGCTGCTGCCAGTGGAGCACCTACCTGAGGCCCAGAAGCGTCACTGTACCCAGGCCACAGGTAGGTCAGGGTGGAAGGGGGCTCGCAGGGTGGGGATCATGGGGGAGGGGGTGTAGGGGTTAGTAGCAAGGGCAGGGGGTGGCTCCCATCAGGCCCCCCCTTCCCTATGCCGGATCCCTCGTTCAGGCACAGTGCTTTTTAACGAGGGACCCACCCCACCCCACCCCTGCCCCGGAGCTGGGAAGTAGCCCACATGGTTTCTCATGCTGTGCTTCCCGTGCAGCGACAGGACAGCCCACCACACGGCTAAGTGCAAAGCATTTTATTATTGGTCCCACAGATTAACAATACATGATGCAGCATAAACTTGAAAATGTATGGGAATGTGCTGCTGACATTATACTCTTTTGACACAATGCTAGACCAATGCACAGAATCTCAGAAGTAAAGCTGATACTCGCAGCTAAATTGAGCTACCTTGTCTTGTTTAAGGAATAGCTGTTAACTATGATTACTCGCAAGAAAGCACTCACTACTCACTCCTACTCCAGTAAAACTTAAGCTACTATTAGCAATAAGGTATTTTAGTAATACACAAAGGACAAAATTGAAAGAAAGCAATGAAGCAAAAAAAAGCAAACACTTGATTATGAAGCTTTTAGGTGAACTTGCAAAATGAAAGGGAAAATATTCATCATAATATGAATTATTAATTCCTGTCATCAAGTATTAAACAAGCTCACACTTCTCAGGCTTGCACATTTAAGACATCTCTTTGAAATTAACAAATAGTTTACTCACAGTTCACACATCAATAGAATCATTTTACATTCTGTCAATAGAAAATTGTAAATGGAGGAATTCCAAAGTAAGATACTCATCCGGTTATATTATCAGGAGCTACTGCACATCATTTCATTGTTGAAGACACTCGCACAGCAGTAGTGAGATAGGTATTAGGTGCCGATAGATGTTAGCATAATAGTTTTCAGCTTGAGGTGAGCTGGAGCTCTTCAAAAAGGATACCCACAGGAAGTGTTCCATTAGGAAACAGGAATTGTCCACTTCTGCTAGGATGATAAATTAACAAGTGACCTTTTGTTTTCTGGCTGCCCTGGTAGGTTGTAGGTTTTTTTTGGTGATTGTTTTTTCTAATTCGATCATGGATTGTTGAAGCTTTTGCAATGAAAAAGAAGATGGTTGACTTATCTACTAGCAGTTCTAAGTCATGGTGACACCTTTTGCATATTCCTAGACAATGATTTACTAAATCCCTGACTATGTGTTGCTGTTGTAAATCATATATGTGTGTTTCTGACAGTGGGCTGACATATAAAAATTGTCACAAAACCCTTAAAACCAAGGCCCTATTTTTCTCCTGAATTACAAATGGGACAGGTAGTCTTTTTAGTATGCACCTGTTATAAGTTATACAACAGGAGCCCAATCATCTTGGAAATGGTCAGAAATACTTAAGACTGCTGTTTGAAATGCCATTCATGTGAAGTATTATTCCTACAATTTTAGAATTTAAAAAAATCTTCTATTGCGTTCACCACAGATGCAATCCTCCCACATTATAGCTCAGTCCCTGGGAGCCGAACATTTCATGAATTATTCTCTCATGACTGTTTCATAACTGTGTAATACATAATCTGAAAAAAATTGAAGTTTAATAAGTAAGACAGTGTTAGATATATTTTCAGCTTTATTTGTATTGGTGCACCCTACCTTAAATTTGTCCACTTCAGTTTTTAAACATGTAGCATGATATGAAAGGACCTGGAACAGAATTAAACAAAATTAGATGTTGCATTAAAATCAGTTCCAAAATCCTCTATGAAAAAAAAAGATGGTACGAAGTGCAGATTGCTATATAAATATCTCTTGAGAAGGCTGTTGGAATTGACATTTAATATCACTGATGCAATAACACAATGAATATCCTAACCAGTTCTTTATGTCAGTAATCATAGTTCATGATAGGCTGTTAATAGTGAAGAGCTATTAAGACATGTTAATGGAGTTTCTAGCCTAAATATTTCCATTCTATACTACACTTGTCATTAGAAATGTACAAAAGAGACTGTGCAACATTTTGCAAGCTATAAATGATCATCAGCAATCACTCTATTTAAGGAAACTGTTTTAGAAATATACTACAGAAGAACCTTGCCAAGTCACAACAAACATCTTTACCTGTGGTTGTCTTTCTGGTCTATATAAAATAAATCAGTTTACTTCAATTTTCCCAGGTTGCTAGAATATCAAAATAGATCAGAAGATTTTGGGAATTCACGAAAAGCAGGTAAACCCCTCAATCCAAACATGAAATGATTTTAACTCTGTGCAAGTGGATGGGTTTGAGTGGGTTAAAATCTGGTGTTGCCAACACCAAAACTAAATTGCCATGGAAATGATTAGGACACATGTGCAACCTCAGCAAAAATTATTCTCAGCAAATAGACTCTACTGTTGAGCAGCAGGGAGCCTATTATTGTCCCTTTGAAAACCCATGCCGCTCAACTTGTCTGTGTCTCTCTCCTTTACTCCTACCCACCTCAATTCATTTGAGAAGTTCACACTTTCTGTTTACCAGATGTGGAGGCAATACTTTCTCTATAAGAACATCCCCATTTCCCTAATTTCAGAGATTTTAGGCACAGTTCTGATGAAAGGTCATGGACCTGAAACATTAACTCTGTTCCTCTCCACTGTGCTGCCAGACCTGCTGAGCATTTCCAGCATTTTCTGCTTTTATTTCAGATTTCCAGCATCTGTAGTATTTTGTTTTTGAGTTGAGGCACAAACCTAGGGACCCTGAGGTGTGTGGTAGGCTAGGGTAAAGCTGGAGTTTCATCAGATAAACCCATGCAGTTTAACAGCGCAGCACTGGAAAAGTGCGTGTTCAGCCAGACCAAAATACCCAATTGCTTCCTTTTATCTGGAGCTAAGTAGAAAGAATTCCAGTTTAGAATGATGGGTCTACCTCATTAGTAAGCAAAACTGACTGTTCAATCATTCACAGTTCCCTGAAGTACTACAGAGATGACTATTTCAAATCAATTCTGATCCAATCATGTATCAACATTTTAGAGCCACCTTGACCCCCCTCCTCCAAACCCCACTGAAAAGATCCTCCTTAACCTTCCCCTCACAAAAGAAGTCAGAGTTAGTCATTAGGCAACAGACAAACTGTATTTTAAGCCTTCGGCAGGCCGACAGCAAGTACAGGAACTTCTTACAAGTTGTGTGATAAGCACCATAACTCACCACAAAATGGGCCTGTGTAATATCATTTGAGACATGGGGCTGAATTTTCACCAAACCAACCTGCTCACATCAGGGGGGCCTGTTTGTTAGAGAAGCAGGCTTTGCCATTTTTAACTCAGCCAGAGCATTCGTGTCCCACTTCTGGGTTTCCTGTCCAGTCACAGAGTGCAGGTGTGATGATGACCCACACCTGCCAATAAAGAATTTCTATTTAAAGGGACCCCAGTAGAGGTCAGAATGGTTACATTCTACATAGGTTCCAGAGGCTTCAGAAAGCAGAAGAATAGAAGCAAAACATGGGAAGGCTGCCCCCAGTTCTTTGACTCTTCCCTGGAGATTCTGGTGCAGGCCGGCAGAGAGGTGTTGTTCCCCGCAGACAGGAGAAAGAGGTCAGCCTCACAAACCAAACAGGCATAGCTAAAGTGGCGGATGAAATCCACAGCAGGCATGTGTTCCCTCGCAGCTGGATTCAATGCCACAGGACGTTCCGGTTCGTGGCACACTGGCACCAGTACTGGCGGAAATGGGGACTGTACCGTTGGGACAGCCTTCCCCTGAACTGTGCCGGGACCAGTGTTCAAGTGAGCCGCATAACTAGGGAAGTAGAGAGGGCTTAAAACTAATGAGGAAAAACTTTTTCACGCAGCGAGTGGTTAAGGTCTGGAATGCGCTGCCTGAGAAAGCAGTGGAGGCAGGTTCAATTAAAGCATTCAAAAGGGAATCAGATAGTTACATGAAAAGGAATAATGTGCAGGGTTATGGGGAGAAGGCAGGACAATGGGACTGAGGGAATTGCTCTTTCAGAGAGCCAGTGCGAACATGATGGGCTGAATGGCCTCCTTCTGCACCATAACCATTTTGTGATTCTGTGGGGACGAGGGATCAAAATTGGGAAGATATGGTAAATCAAGGAGTGGAGACAAGGCAAGAGAGAAAGGTATTAATATGGAAAATGATAAACAGACCGTGACAGGAAGGGACAGAGAGTACAAATCTAGAGTAAATCAACAGATAAGGCTAGAGGTTACAAAAATAGTAAAAGGACAAAACTAAAGGCTCTGTATCTGAGTGCACATAGCATTCAGAACAAAACAGATTAACTGATAGCACTAATAGAAATAAATATGATCTGATAGCCAATACAGAGAGATGGCTGCAGGATGACATAGATTGGGACCTGAATATTGAAGGGTACATGACATTTAGGAAGGACAGGAAGCTAGGAAAAGGTGGAGGGTTGGATCTGTTAATTAATTATGTATTAGTGCAATAGAGAGGGATGAGCTAAGTTCAGGAAACCAGGATGTAGAAGCGGTTTGGGTAGAGATGAGAAATGATAAAGGCAAGAAGTCACTTGTGGGTGTGGTGTACAGGCCTCCTAACAGTAACTGCATGGTAGGACGAGGTATAAAGGAAGAAATAATAGGAGCTTGTCAGAAAGGTACAGCAGTAATCATGGGGGATTTTAATCTAAATATAGACTGGAAAAATCAGATGGGCAAAGGTAGCCTAGATGAGGGGCTGGATTTTACCAAGTCCCTGAGGTTGTGATCCGTGTTGGGGGAGCCTGAAGATGGGTCCGGAAGAAGCCCTCCACATGGGTCCGGAAGAAGCCCTCCACAGAGCTCAATGCCAGAAGGGCCCAGCCTGATCCTCCTGGTGGTGGACAGGCTCTGTGGTGGCCCCACCCACCCCCACACCGCCGCTGGGCGATGGGAGCTGAATTTAAATATTAAAATCAATAAAATTAATACATTTAAATGCACTTAATGTATCTTACAGGCTCGCCATGATTGTCAGAGTGGTGGCTGGCACTCCAGCGCCTTCAATTCCCTGTCCGGGGAAAGCCAGCGTGACACTGGTGGGGAGGGGGGAGGAGTTAATATTTTCTGGTGGGGGGAGACGGGGTCAAATAAACGTAATCAGTGTAGCGGATGGTGGGAAGGGGTGAACTTTAAACTTTGTGCAGTCTCGGGGGGTAGGTCACATTTAAAAGGTAAGTATTTTGGGGGGGGGGAAGGGCAAATAGTTAATGTAATTTTTATTGGGGGGTGGGGAAGGGGCGTAAGAAATTTATTGCAGAAATTTTGGGGGATACTTCTTTAAAAATTTAAATAACCTGAGAGGGCTGGCTGCCCTTTAAAAATGGTGCCAGCACCTGCACACAGGCAGCTGACGCCAATGCTGGGGACGGACAGCCTTCCCTCTCTATGTGATTGTGGGGGGCAGGCCGCCCCGGCTATTTAAATGAGCTGTCGCGTGGGAGATCGTGGTGGCTCTTTGGTGTGCAGCCCACAAGGACGGGCCATCATTTTTTGAGCTCATCACCGAGATCGGCGGTGGGCTCTTAAAATACAGCCTGAGGAGTTCATAGAATGTATTCAGGATAGTTTCTTAGAACAGCACATTCTGGAGCCAACCAGAGTGCAGGCTATACTAGTCCTGATATTGTGCAACGAGATAGGATTAATTAATAACCTCATAGTGAAGGCGCCCCGAGACGCCTTATAATATGACTGAATTTTGCATTCAGTTTGAGGGAGAGAAGAGTGGGTCTAAGAGTAGTATTTAAAACTTAAATAAGGGCCATTATGAGGGCATGAAAGCAGACCTAGCTAAAGTGAACTGGCAATCTAAGTTAAGGGATAGCTCAATAGAGATGCCATGGCAGACATTTAAGGGGATATTTCAGAATACGCAGAATAGATACATTCCAACAAGAAAGAAAAATTCATGGGGAGGACCCACCATCCATAGTTAACTAAAGAAGTTAAAGATTGTATCAAAATTGAAGAAAAAGCAAATAATTGCACAAAGATAGGTGGCAGGTCAGAAGATTGGACAGAATATAAAAAACAGCAAAGAATGACTAAAAGATTAATAATGAGGGAAAATTAGAGTATGAGAGAAAGCTAGCTAGAAATATAAAAAGAGATAGTAAGAGATTCTATACATATTTAAAAAAGAAAAGTTAACAAAGTGAGTCTTGGTCCTATAGAAAGTGAGTCTGGGGAATTAATCATGGAAAATTAGGAGATGGCAGATGAATTGAACAGGTATTTTGCATCTATCTTCACCATATGGAGAGTGGGCAGGAAAGTGGAGTTGAGGCCGAGATGAGATCAGCCATGATCATATTGAATGGCGGAGCAGGCTTGAGGGGCTGAATTGCCTATTTCTGCTCCTAGTTCTTATGTTCTTATAGAGGATACAAGTAACATCCCAGAAATAGCTGTAAATCACGAAATGGAAGGGAGGGTGGAACTCAAAAAAATTACAATCACCAGGACAGTGGTACTGAGCAAATTGTTGGAGCTGCATGCTAGGGTTTTAAAAGAAGTGGCTAGTGAGATAGTTGATGCATTGCTTTAATTTTCCAAAATTCCTGAGATTTGAGGAGTGTTCCATTAGATTGGAAAATAGGCAATGTAACTCCCTTATTCAAAAAGGGAGGGAGACAGAAAGCAGGAAACTACAGGCCAGTTAGCTTAACATCTATCATATGGAAAATGCTGGAAGCTATTATTAAAGACATTATAGAAGGACACTTAGAAAAATTCAAGGTAATCAGGCAGATTCAACATGGTTTTGTGAAAGGCAAATCATGTTTAACCAATTTATTGGAGTTCTTTGAAGCAATAACCTTGAAGTGGATAAAGGGGAACTGGTGGATGTACTGCACTTAGATCTCCTGAAGGCATTTGATAAAGTCCCACATCAAAGGTTATTGTGGAAAATAAAAGCTCATGGTGTACGGGGTAATATATTGGCATGGATAGAAGATTGGCTAGCTAACAGAGAGTAGGCATAAATGAGTCATTTTCTGGTTGGCAAGATGTAACGAGTGGTGTGCCACAGGGATCGGTGCTGGGGCCTCAACTTTTTACAATTTATATAAATGACTTGGAAGAAGGGATCGAAAGTATGGTTGCTAATTTGCTGATGACACAAAGATAGGTAGGAAAATAAGTTGTGATGAGGACATAAGGAGGCTACAAAAGGATATAGATAGGTTAAGTGAGTGGGCAAAGATCTGGCAAATGGAGTATAATGTGGGAAAGTGGGAAATTGTCCATTTTGGCAGGAAGAATAAAAAAGAAGCATATTATCTAAATAGTGAGAGATTGCAGAGCTCTGAGATACAGAGGGATCTGGGTGTCCTAGTGCATGAATCGCAAAAGGTTAGTATGCAGGTACAGCAAGTAATTAGGAATGCAAATAGAATGTTATTGTTTATTGTGAGGGGAATTGAATACAAAAGTAGGGAATAAAAACAGAAAGTGCTGGAAATACTTAGCAGGTCAGGTAGCATCTGTGGAGAGAGAAGCAGAGTTAACGGACTGGATTTTATTGAGCCCTTGATGTTGAGTTCCATGGTGGGGCGGGCATGAAGATGGCCATGGATGAGGCCTGCCATGGACTATAACACTGGCAGGGCCTGGCCCAATATTGCTGTCGGTGGCGGCTCCCGTGTCGCACGGTGATGGGACCACAATTTAAATATTTAAATAAATTAAAATGCCTGCATTAATGACTCTTCCGTCGCCTCCTGATGTCCCGTCGCGATCTTCACCCCGGTGGCTGGCACTGCCGCACCTTCGGATCCCCGTCTGGGGAAACAAGGCACAACACTGGTAGGGAGTGGGGGGGAGGAAGTAAGTTTTTCAGTGCGGGGGTGGGGGTGGGGTGCGGGTGGAGACGGGGCAAAATTAGCGTCATGGGGTGTAGGGGATGGTGGGAAGGGTTGTAGTTTAAAGTTTATGCAATTTGTGGGGTGGGGGAAGGTCAGATAATGAAGATAAGTGGTTTGGGGGGAAACAGCAAATAATTAATTTGATATGGGGGCGGTGGTGGGAGAGGAGCAAAAGAAATGTATTTATTTATTTTAATTCAATTTCACTTTAAATATTTAAATGTCCCAGTAGGGCTGACAGCCCTTTAAAAATGGCATCAGCGCCTGTGCACAGGCAGCTGACAACATTGTTGGCGGTTCTTTGGCGTGTGGCTTGCATGGGCAGGCCGCCATTTTATTTGTGGCAGGCTTATAGAATTCAGCCCAATGTTTCAGGTCTGTGACCTTTCATCAGAACTGAGGAAAGGTCGCAGACCTGAAACGTTAACTCTACTTCTCTGTCCACAGATGCTGCCTGACCTGCTGAGTATTTCTAGCACTTTCTGTTTTTCTTTCAAATTTCCAGCATCCGCAGTATTTTGCAAAAGTAGGGAGGTTATGCTTTGGTTATACAGGGCATTGGTGAGCCAACATCTGGAGTACTGTGTACAGTATTGGTCTCCTTATTTAAGGAAGGATGTAAATGCATTGGAAATAGTTCAGGGAAGGTTTACTCGACTAACACCTGGAATGGGTGGGTTGTCTTATGTGGAAAGATTGGACAGGCTAGGCTTGCATCTGCTGGAGTTTAGGAGAGTAAGGGGTGATTTGATTGAAGCATATAAGATCCTGAGGGGTCTTGAGGGTGGATGTGGAAAGGATGTTTACTTTTGTGGGAGAATCTACAACTAGGGATCACTGTTTAAAAATAAGGGGTTGCCCATTTACGACAGAGATGAGGAGAAATTGTTTCTCTCAGAGGGTTGTGAGCCTTTGGAACTCTCTTCCTCAAAAGGTGGTGGAAGCAGAGTCTTTGAATATTTTTAAGGCAGAGGTAGATTTTGTGGGAAGAGGCAGAAGACTCCTTAGAAGAGGGTGCACACTCTGAGGAGCACCATCATATGTCTCATGCACTCCTTTCACCAGCTCAGAAACACACTTTGGTGAGGACTCCCAAGGGAGATAACTAGGTTGTCACATGGTGAAGCACACATCACGTGAACAGGAAGAGGTGCTGGAGACAGGGAGAGCAATGGTGAGTCCCCAAATGGTGCAGGACCCTCAAAACTCTGTTCAGCTGGACGCAGATGCTGATCTGGAGGTGCAACAGGTGTGTGGTTTTGTCAGCGTCCGAGAGACAATGCTCACTTTTGGAGAGAAATTGGAGGAATCTGTCTCTGCCGTGAGTGGCATGATGGCTCAGGCCTTTGTGCTGATGTCCACCTCCACAGAACAGTAGCCACTTGCATGGAGAATCAGACGTGCATGCTTGCCCTAATGAATGGCCTGTACATCTGCCACTTTAAAGAGGATGGATGAAAATCTTGCCTTGGCTATTTAACACATCACTGAAGTGTAGCAAAATGCTCTCCAGCTCTTGGTTTAGCAGGGAAGTGTGGGTGGGGCATTAGAGGGAAGATGGAGAAAGGGCAAATGGAAGTGGGGACACTTCTCAAGGCACTCCCAATTCTCATCCTTTGCCCCCCACTGCCTCAGACAAAGCCCCACATGCTGTCTTCTGTCTGATGATCAAATCTGCTTCTGCATAGGTGCAGGTGAGTCGGTTCTTGGCAGGACCTCAAGGCTTAAAGATCCAGAGAACATCTGCCATAGGCATCTCAACTATCAGAGCAGGGGAACAAATAGTCTGTCTCTAGCTATGTTGAAGCCACAGGGGTAGCACCACATAGCAGTAATAGAAAGCGGAAGAGGAAGACTTTAGTTGCACAAGGGGATTCACTTGGGTGATTATGACAAAGTCAGTGTATTAATTTATTGCATATGTAAATGAATCATGCACTTTATTTCAAATCTCTATTGTCCATTCATCTCCTTTGTTGTCTCTTGCCTTCCAAATGGAGATTAACCTCGAGGAGAATGATATGATTAGAATGGAAGATGAGTAATGGGTGTGATTGCCTGTGAGAATGGTTAGTGTTGGGGTTGGCAGGAGGGGCAATGGGTTCAACATTGTTGTGCCATAAGGCTTCACTCACTCGGCCCATTTGAGCTGTGCCTGGATGAATCTGTTGCGAGCTTCGCTGGCAGCTAGGTGAGTGGCTGCAGGCACCCTGGTCACACCAGGTTCCTTCTCCAAAGATGCAGAGTGGTCATCACCTTCTTCCTCCTGCAGCATCATGTTGTTTAAAGCATGGAAGACCCACTCCCATTCTGGATACACATGCTGGTACATACTGAAAGGCAACCCCAGATCTGTCCAGTAACTTGAGCACTTCAGCACCCAATGTCTTGCTCAATGGCGATTCTTGTGCTCATGTGGCTTCAGTTGTATTTTTCCTCTGCATCAATGGTAGGGCTTCTGACTGGCATCATCAGTCAGGTCCCTCAAAGGTAGCCCTTGTCTCCAAGGAGTTATTCACTCACTCTGTTTGGAGATGTGAGTGTCGCAGAATGAAGGCATCAGGGCAACTTCCAGGATATTTTGTACAGACATGCATAAAACTTTCTGGTGGTCACATACCAGCTGAACATTGATGGAGTAGAATTCTTTCTGATTGACAAAGCCTACTAAGGGAACCTTGATTGCCACATATGTGCAGTCTATGACTCCCTGTACCTGTGGGAATCCAGCCACTGTAGTAAATGTGAGAGCCCTCTGTGTCTGACTGTCCTCATCAGTAGCAAAGTGGATGTAAGTGACGGCCCTGGCAAACATGGCATCGGTCACATGGGAGATGCACTTGTGTGCAGCAGATTGTGAAATCCTGCAGGTGTCACCAATAGATCCCTGGAAGGAACTGGAGGTGAAGAAATTCAGGGCTGTGGTGATGGCTAACAGGCAATGCATGCCCACCTGGTCCTCTGGGAAGGAGGTCTCCATTCCAGGAAGCTGCAGATGTCAGCAACGACCTGCTGGAAAAGTGTAAGCCTCCTGAGACACTGCTGCTCCATCATGTCAAGAAAACTAATGCTCTGTCTGTATATCCTGTCCAGGGGTTGGTGCCTCTTTCAAGCTGCAGCTCTGTGCCCATCCCCTCTGTCCTGTGGGGCATTATGTGGCCAAGGAGAAAGCAACTGCTGCTGGTGTTGGTGTTCCTCCTGCTACTATTAGTGTTGCTGCGCCTCTTAGACCTCATCAAAGGACCAAGGTATAGCTGCATATGTTACTCTCATGCTACAGAGAAGGCTGTCAGCAGGGAAGTGCAGATCAAAGTCAACAAAGTCCAAAATAAGTGAAATGACTTCCAACATTTTGGAAATCACCTGTAAAGCAGTGAAAACACAATCTCAGAAAAAGTCCTGTAAGCATAAACTTTTCACATAGGCAGGAAAACAGCTGTGCAGTTTTAATCTTTAAAGGCTTTCCATCCTGTCAATTTCATCCCTACTATGCTCTTGCCTTGTTGACCCTGGTGAGTTTCAGACAGCTCAGAAAATCCATTAAAATCTGAATTAATTGCCTCTTAGCATATTTAAATTAGTAAGCTGACATCTCCACATAGGTTTGCCATGCCTCTCTAAACGCACCCGGTAAAAGTCATAAGAAAGCTGGATCATGTCGAGTTTCCGACGCGGCAGCATGTTTTGGGTGATTTAAACCCTGCCCACCCTTGCCAGTTAAAATTTTGCCCATAGTGTCTGTACGGTCTCTCTGAAAGAGCTATCCACATTCTGATTCCCCTACCTTTTCTCCATACCTTTTTTAAGTTTTTCTCTTTCGGATAATGCCAAAGACTTGCAGGTTGATAGGTAAATTGGCCATTATAAATTGCCCCTAGTATAGGTAGGTGGTAGGGAAATATAGGGACAGGTGGGGATGTGGTAGGAATATGGAATTAGCGTAGGATTAGTATAAATGGGTGGTTGATGGTCGGCACAGACTCGGTGGGCCGAAGGGCCTGTTTCAGTGCTGTATCTCTAAATAAAAAATAAAATAAAAAAACTAAATAATTATCCACTTCCCTTTTAAAAGCTACTGTGGGTTGTGCTTCCAAAAGTGCATTTTTGTGTGTATTCCATATCCTAGCAATCTTCTGTATTAATAACCTCCAAATCTCTCACTTCATTCTTTTGACGATCTTAAATTTAAGCTCTCTAAAGGCATGCCTCTTTTATACCCTAGCTATGACCTCGATATCCCTGCTAAAGTAGAGCATTCAAAACTGGACACAACAGGGATGATAGTTGAGTCCCTGCTATGCTGTTTGTGCTGAAAAAACAACTAGAATAGCGGAACCAAAATAGCACTTGAAATAGAAATGCCGGCTTCCCTGCTGCATTTCTGCCTGTGCTGATTTTCAGACAAACCTCAATCTCGGTGACTAGAGCTCTGGCAGAAAACAGACAGAGCATCAATAATATGCAAATTGAAGTTAAGTGATAGACTTACAACTCCCAACACTATTTTAATCTCTGCCCAATCCTGCCCACAAATCATGAGTGGTGTAAGTCAGGAGATGGACATTTCGGCAGTATTTAAAGAATTACTCACCTGCTCTCGAGTAAAACTGCAGATAAATGTTTGGACACATTTTGCTGGCATTAGGTAATGTTTTTTTTTGTTACTTAGACAATTTTGAAGCGGTTGTAGTTTGCTGTGGAACATTCTGAACTCTTAATGCCATTACACTTATGTCTTCTTTGAGTTCTGATGAAAAGTCACAGACTTCAAACTTTAACTCTGTTTTTCTCTCCACAGATGCTGCCAGACCTGCTGTGTATTTCCAGCTCTTTCTGTTTTTAATTTCAGATTTCCAGCATCCGCAGTATTTTGCTTTTATTTACACCTATTTCTTCATTGGGATCCTTCTGGGAATGCCACTCTGACAAAAGGAAGAGGAACAAAAGCAGCAACGGGCAGAGAAAAGAGCAAACGTAGCTGCAGTTTGAGGGAGACTAAACAGGAGGAGTATTGGAAAGAATTTTTACCCTACCAATAGAGTGTATAGGCCCAGGGCAGCATATTTATAGTTTTCTGAGGAGTAGGGCATCAGGAGGCTTCATTTCTGTAGTGACACTGTCACAGAATTGTGTTGCCTCCTGCAACAAGACCTGTAACCATCTGTCACAGTATATTATTGTCCATTGCAGTCGAGGTTATTACTGCCTGAGGTTCTTTGCCTCTGGCTCCTTCCTGGCTGCTACACAGGATATCAGTAACATCACTCAGTGTGCAGTCCATCCTTGCATTAAGCAGTTGACTGATGCCTTGTTTGTTACAGCAAACATATTCATCATTTTCCCATTGGATATATGGAAGCAGCAGGATAGGGCTCATATTGCAGTGTTCTCCCAAGTCCAGTGTTTCATTGACTGTACTGTCACCCTGCAGGTTCCTTCAAACAACTCCATAATCTTCATGAATCGCAAGGGCTTCTAGATGTGATTGTAGTTTACTATGACTATGTTATATATGAAAGAAAGACTTCTGTTTTAGTACAATGTATAAAGTTGAGTAGATACTCACATCAAGAGCTACAGATTGCTTTGCCCAGGATTTCTTCACTTGATCATACATTATGGTGTTATTGATACCAAGGCCACAGAAAATAACAAATGCCTGAAAAAAGTATTAACAGAATCACAATTTAAAAATGTAAGTTCTACCTGTATAATCTTTCTCCATAGTTACGGACCCAAGATTGATAATAATGGGCTTTAAATCCTAAGGTTGATGCTGGCCACAAGTACTTTTGACTTTTCCATGTTTAGGTGAGTTTTGTGGAAAAAAGGAATTATTCTGGTGTAAAATTGCAGTAGATTTCATTGTCAGGGATAAACCTACAGCCTATTAACGTGCACCATTGTCTAGTATTTCTCTGTATAATGACCACTCTGCTTCAAATACATTTCACGTATTTTTCAGCCACCTGACCAATAACAGACCATTATAATCTTTGAAATTGTAATGCAGATTTTAAAGGTTTAGAAGTTTTTTTTTCTTGGTCTTTAAAAAGTGATCTAGTTAAAAGAAAATCAGATTCTAGAAAGCACAGTAACCTGCAGTTTTAAATATCTGCTGTAATGTTTAGTGATTAACACATTTGCAATTCTGTTCTGATTAAATAGGATTGATAACAGCAATACCACACTTATAAATAAGTGTCTTCATACAATGCCGCTCAATGACCGTAATAAATCTTGTGATTTTTCAGCAAACCTGCAACTAAGTCCACACTGAGTGGAATGAAACTATGTACAGAAATATGATTGGGTTTTAAATGTTGGACACATAATCTTGAATAAAAATTGGTTGTCAAACACTGAAAATGTTTCTGTCCCATTTGATTCCACAAACTGAAACTGATCTGGCCGTTCTGAAATTTATGGTGATTGTTCAGAATTGGGAAGCTTTATCAAATAACCTGAAAATGCTCTGCTGATGTATTAACTGAACAATGCTTTAAAATCATTGCAAAATTACGCTTTGATTTTAAATGTCAAATACTCTGCTATTGCAAAGCTAAATTATAGTGAATACTTTAGTAAGATGGTACAATAAAATTAATACATTATAACAGTTTCAAATATGATAACACCTATTAAAATGAAAAACATTACACTTTTATCACTTTTTTACATTGGTACAAATATTTAATTATAGCAGTGTGTTAATTATCAATATTTAATAAATGTTATATTAGGGATGGCACAGCTTCATTAAATAGGAGTTTAATGAAGACATTTAAAATGGAGTGTTATTTGTTCTCTTTCTTCCTCCCCAAAAAATTTTCATTAACGCGTACAGGATATCAGTTTGTTCCTGTTAACACCTATTACCTGCCAACTGATTTCCTGTATGCACTAAAGATGAGGCCTCACATCAACAACAGGAAAGCTGCCTGCAATTTTCTACCCAATGAAGTCAAAGATAGGGATTTGTAAAATTGACCCCTAAACGTAAATTGACATTTAGACTGAAACAGCAAACATTTTGTGGTTCTTAGAAAAGTTAAGTCTGGATAGCGAATAAACTATTCTTTATAAAAGCAAATACTGCACCCAAATTTTGCTTCACGTGAGCAATGCTTTTAATACAATGACATCACCTTGCAGAACAATCAGAAATGAAATGAGAAAGAAAAATGAGCTTCACAAAGTGAGAAGAGAGAAGAGGGGCTTCGATTCAAAAGGTCATTGGAAACTTCTAAAGCATGTTAAAGGGGTGATTAGAGGGTCACTGCAGCACCTGAAATGAGAATACTGCTTTTGAACTAGCTTCAGACACCAAACACAACAGCAAGAAATTCTTAGTAACAGCAAGAGGCCAATTAGCGAAGAGACCATACATTAAAGGATAACTATAGGAATGAAATCAGTGCTCTTTTACTTTGAAATTTATAGAAATAGACAGAATAGGTAAGATAAATCCAGACCATTACTTCAAAGCACTCAAACAATTTGGGACAAATGCAAGGAAAAACATATTCACACAAAAAGTAATCAACATTTAGCATGGTAGGAGATGAAAAGCTTAGAGATGGGTTACATGGTACAGGGCGAATTTAATTTTAAAAAAATCTGGATGAACTAAGATGGGCTGACTGCCACATCTGGATAACTCGAGCATTGAATTTTTCTGTGGAAATAGATCTTTGCAGGATTTTAATTATTAATAGTTGTAGCCTCACTGAAGCTCTCTAGTTTTAAATCCAAATGGTGGCTGAATAGTTACCATGCTACAAACTGCTTAGTTGGTCTGGCAGTAAGAAAATCCGAATTGGTTTCTTTACCTCAAACAGTCGCTGGTCATCATCATCAAATGGTTGTCCATCAAGTCTATTGAGGACCTGTGCCACACCTGAAAGTCAAATGAATGTTAGTACCTGTAATAGACATGACAAGTTGAAATCCTAACATTGAGTTATTGAACTGGAAGATAAGTCGTCTTAAAATGGTGTTTAAGGCAACTGATTTGAATATTTCCATATTTTTGCAGTCTCTATTTTATTGTCAGATTTTTTAAAGGATAGTACTTGTTTTTTTAAAGGAATTTATATTTTCTGCCCTTCCTGTTTATATTTCCTTGCATTAGGCACCATACATTGCTGAGAGGGTGCACTGGTGACCCTCTGACAGGGCTTCACCAATATGTTTCAAAACCATCCACTCATTATGTACGACAGTGGCCAAGGTGATTTTTCTTGCTTAATCTGTGGAAGATGCATGAATACTGCTAGGTATGTCCCCATTAGGACATGGCTGCACTTCCTGGAGAAACTGTGAACTCCCACACTTTCACTCCATGGCATGCATCATTGGTGCTCCAACACACTGTTGTGTTTCCCTGTTTATGTTTAGATTAATCATTTCTCATGATGAGCTGATCATCAGCTCATTTGTGTTTCATCAAACAGGAAAGAACAGTCTGGAAGTAAAGCTGTCCTCAGTACTGCTCGATGATCAACCATGTCGAAACAGCAACTCAAAGGAGGGAGAAGGAACCAAAGCCATGCTGACTTTTTCTTTGTCTTTCTTTCCATTTACATGCAGGGACATCTAATGTCAATACATTACTTCATCCTGCCACCCATACAGCCTGGCTGAGAATTGCTGAAAGTGTCCCACATGAAGAACAGGAAATCAGCATGACAGGTAGTGCTGGAATGTACATTTGCACCTGTCCCATTTAGAGGTTTTTCCCTTTTGCTATTTGTCTGCTCAAGAACATATTGACTTTGAAAACTTATCAAATTGAATGTTAAAATAAATGTAAATTAAATTAAAGGAATCATTAAACACATACCAATTATTTGATGGCCACTGTTCCATATTGGTACACAAAGGACTGAACGGGTATGGAAACCAGAAATCTGATCAGCCTAAATGCAAAAGCAAAGCAGTTTCTTTAAATGGTATATTTGATATCAAAAGTAAGACTTTAATCTTAATTGAATACTACACAGTAGAAGTTAATCAGACAAAAATCTTCTAGAGATATTGGCCAGAATTTTACGGTGGATGGATGGGAGCCGGAGTCCGACGTGAAACTCGGTGGTGAACCCGCTTCCCAATCAAACCCGCTTGATTGGCCTCGGGCAGGCAGGCCGTTTCCCACCCCCCGCCCGACGCCGTAAACTTGTCTGGAGGCGGAAGGAGGGCGGGTAGGCCTCCCGGAGCCTGCCACTCAATTTTATGCCACCTCCCATGCCACCATCCGACCCACTGGGGCGGTGTAAAATTCCGGCCATTAACTAGTAGATTGGTACGGTGGGGCACCACTACTGACTAAATCAGAAGAAGGGAGCCATGACCAAATCCAGCCAAAGTAAGTAAGCAGTAAGTACGTCAGAAGTAATAATATTAACTGTTTTCATGTTAGATTGCAGCGAGTATAAAATTACCCCAGCACCTATATAGCTAAATGCACTCTCCATATTTGAGGATGTGCTACGAGTTATGACTCCATTTGGTCAAGCAGTGATAAATGTGACATTAATGCTGCAGTCTGTTGCATGATCTATATTTAGAGCTTATTAAGCTACAAGCTATCGAGAGAATAAAAGACAGTTATGGCTTTAAGGAGCAAATATGTCAAGTCACTGAATGATGTACAATATTCGTGATCCCAATATGTGACCTTTTCATAAAATCATCTGTAAAGGTTTATGGGGTAGGTAGGGAGTTATTATGGAAACTATAATGTTATCTGGACAATGTACAGTACAGTTCAACAATCTCATTTAACAGAGAATCCTAAAACAGGGCTTACAGTTTTTGAATCCTTTTGCATATAAACTTGTTAATCAGTTTAATTTATGACTAGCTATTTGTGCAAGGATATTCAAAACTAAAGCTCCAGATGTGTGTCCTCTTAGCAGTAAGCAGTGATTTCTACTTTTGGACCATTTAATATATAAAAAGAAGCAAAAAACATTTTTATAAAAGTTAGCTGGATGCTTGTTTGATGGTTGCATTGGTAAGGTTAGTGTACAACTGAACCATACAGAACAGAAGGTCCCATGTTCAATTTGCAACCTGTGGGATGTCAGCTAATCTCATTGTCCTCAGTGTCCTGGAATAAAGATAAATTAAACTGGTTTTGTGCTCCTGTTCACTATCCAGTGGCCACAACTGTATATGTACAGATGAGAAGAGGATTAGGCTCAGCTCTGATTTTCCCTCTCCACCCATAATTGAATAGCCTGCTGATATTCTCTGATTTCACACATGCAGAATGATCACTTTGTGAGGTACTGGATGGCATTAGTAAACATTGAACATGGGGCGGCACAGCGGTTAGCACCGCAGCCTCACAGCTCCAGCGACCCGGGTTTGGTTCTGGGTACTGCCTGTGCGGAATTTGCAAGTTCTCCCTGTGACCGCGTGGGTTTCCGCCGGGTGCTCTAGTTTCCTCCCACCACCAAAGACTTGCAGGTTGCTAGGTAAATTGGCCATTGTAAATTGCCCGCAGTGTAGGTAGGAGAATGGTAGGGAATATGGGAATAATGTAGGATTAGTATAAATGGGTGGTTGCTGGTCAGCACAGACTCGGTGGGCCGAAGGGCCTGTTTCAGTGCTGTATCTCTCTATGACTCTATGAACTGTACCCTAGCATGAGTCATAGCTTTCAGGATGGGGAAGGAGAAAATTAAAGGGGATGTGCTTTTTTAAAAAGATGTTTTGAAAAGTTAAGTTGATAACAGTCTTTTTATTTAACAGTACTTCTACATTCAAATATCTTTCCACAGTTCAAAGAACAAAGAACAAAGAAAATTACAGCACAGGAACAGGCCCTTCGGCCCTCCAAGCCTGCGCCGATCCAGATCCTCTATCTAAACCTGTCGCCTATTTTCTAAGGGTCTGTATCTCTTTGCTTCCTGCCCATTCATGTATCTGTCTAGATACATCTTAAAAGACGCTATCGTGCCCGCGTCTACCACCTCCGCTGGCAACGCGTTCCAGGCACCCACCACCCTCTGCGTAAAGAACTTTCCACGCATATACCCCCTAAACTTTTCCCCTCTCACTTTGAACTCGTGACCCCTAGTAATTAAATCCCCCACTCTGGGAAAAAGCTTCTTGCTATCCACCCTGTCTATACCTCTCATGATTTTGTACACCTCAATCAGGTCCCCTCAACCTCCGTCTGTCTAATGAAAATAATCCTAACCTACTCAACCTCTCTTCATAGCTAGCGCCCTCCATACCAGGCAACATCCTGGTGAACCTCCTCTGCACCCTCTCCAAAGCATCTACATCCTTTTGGTAATGTGGCGACCAGAACTGCACGCAGTATTCCAAATGTGGCCGAACCAAAGTCTTATACAACTGTAACATGACCTGCCAACTCTTGTACTCAATACCCTGTCCGATGAAGGAAAGCATGCCGTATGCCTTCTTGACCACTCTATTGACCTGCGTTGCCACCTTCAGGGAACAATGGACCTGAACACCCAAATCTCTCTGTACATCAATTTTCCCCAGGACTTTTCCATTTATTGTATAGTTCACTCTTGAATTGGATCTTCCAAAATGCATCACCTCACATTTGTCCTGATTGAACTCCATCTGCCATTTCTCTGCCCAACTCTCCAATCTATCTATATTCTGCTGTATTCTCTGACAGTCCCCTTCACTATCTGCTACTCCACCAATCTTAGTGTCGTCTGCAAACTTGCTAATCAGACCACCTATACTTTCCTTCAAATCATTTATGTATATCACAAACAACAGTGGTCCCAGCACGGATCCCTGTGGAACACCACTGGTCACACGTCTCCATTTTGAGAAACTCCCTTCCACTGCTACTCTCTGTCTCCTGTTGCCCAGCCAGTTCTTTATCCATCTAGCTAGTACACCCTGGACCCCATGCAACTTCACTTTCTCCATCAACCTACCATGGAGAACCTTATCAAACGACTTACTGAAGTCCATGTATATGACATCTACAGCCCTCATCAATCAACTTTGTCACTTCCTCAAAGAATTCTATTAAGTTGGTAAGACATGACCTTACCTGCACAAAACCATGTTGCCTATCACTGATAAGCCCATTTTCTTCCAAATGGGAATAGATCCTATCCCTCAGTATCTTCTCCAGCAGCTTTCCTACCACTGACGTCAGGCTCACCGGTCTATAATTACCTGGATTTTCCCTGCTACCCTTCTTAAACAAGGGGACAACATTAGCAATTCTCCAGTCCTCCGGGACCTCACCCGTGTTTAAGGATGCTGCAAAGATATCTGTTAAGGCCCCAGCTATTTCCTCTCTCGCTTCCCTCAGTAACCTGGGATAGATCCCATCCGGACCTGGGGACTTGTCCACCTTAATGCCTTTTAGGCATTAAATAAAGTAAATAAAGTTATTTTTAATTTGAAAAATATCCATTTTTTGGCTATTTTTCTAATTTTATTGTGGGTATTTCTGTTCCCATGGTGGAAGTAACATGAATACAGATACAATGTTCTTACAATGGGGACACTATGAAGCCACCTGTTACATGTACTATAGTAGCTGAATCTCTGAGCCCTCAGGAATTGCTAGTTCCTAGATTTGTGTTATTTCTACTTCTGGAAAACTAACAATTTTGATGTTATAGGGAAAAAAACTGAAACCAATCATAAGGATTATAGAAGTAAAGTTGAACTAAATGAGTTGAGATTATTTCATTATACAGTGCTGGCGGGGGTGGGAGGGGGAACGTGGTGAATGAAAGGACAGATATTTGCAATTAAAATAATTCTGTAATCTTCTCTAAGTAAGTACGAGATGGTAACAAGTGATTATTGTCTCGGGTAAGCAGTAGGGTGCTGTGGGATTTTTTTTTGCGTCAATGTTTGGTACCAAAGTGTAATGAGATTTTTATTCCCCCATTCTACTGAGTCATTTATTGCTGTAACATCACACCATGCTGCTGCATCTCCTAGCTCTGGCTGGGTGCAGCATTAATAGGATCTGGGAGCAAGTCATCCATATTTTTTCCCAGCTGCAGTCATGCATGCCCTGCAGAGACCAAGAGGAAATAATGGGGGGGAGGTGTACTTTTTTTTCTAAATAGATGAGTGGTTCAAGTTAACAAATGTAGCTCTCCTTTCATTCTGAATGTGAGAGAAGATTTTGTTTTATAGTTACACATGATTGCTTTCAAGCAGTGCCATAAGAATTTTGCAGCTTGCAAGCCAGAAATTCCCATAAAAGAATTAAGTTGGCAGAATACAAGTCAAATGCGACAGACCAGAAATGTGTCTATGCACACATTTACACAGAGAAGTGGATATTTTGAGATGTTTCTTGCAAATGGAATTGACTTTAAACCCTTTATGGAATGTATCCAAGTTAATGCTTTGAAGGATCAAGGCTCATTTCTAGGAAGCCTTCCTATAGATTCTATGGAGGTAGGCTTCTGAAATTAGTCAATTTAATATAAAGGTACTTGGAATCAGGTATGAATTCATTTGGGTCTAGCATCTATTAAGAAACTGTCAAATTAATGTCAGCCAGGTATCAATGTGTCTTTTGGCTGACAAGCAGTAAAAATCTGCTAAACCTAAATTGAAGCAACCTGATTCTCACGATGAGGAGTGCATTGACAGCTCCATATTCAGTCATGGAAATATGTTTGGCAGCCTCATGCCCGTTCTGCTCATTGCGATCGTCTCAGTTCACATACAAATTTATCTTTCAAGTATTGGTGCAGGTTCAAGATAATTTGAAATATTGTGAAATATTGTGCATCTTACTAGTTTGTGAACTATGGAAGTGTAAGTTAAATATTGTAAACTGAATGGCACGGTGAGTTAGACACTGGCCTATAATTTCCGGGCAGCATTTACTCCCTCAGGTGGACATAAAAGATCCCATGCTACTATTCAAATAAGAGTAAGGGCAGTTCCCCAGCGTCCTGGCCAATTTTTAAACTTCAATCAACATCACAAACAGAGATATGGGCCAGAATTTTACGCCACCCCAGCGAGCCGGATGGTGGCAGTGGGGTGGCGTAAAATTGGGCAGGAGACTCCGGGTGACCTCCCCAACCTGCTCTCACCTGCGGTGGGGCGGGAGGGGCGAAAAATGTTCCGCCTGCCCCAAGCCAATTAAGGCCTTTAATTTGCCAAATAACGGCCACTTAAGGGCCTTCACCTGCCTCCACAGGGATTTTACCCATGGCAAGCGTGTGTCCTGGAGCTGGGAAAAGCTGCCTGATAAAAATAGGTGGCCTCTCAGCGCCCCAGGGGTGCCCGATTGAGGGTCGCCCCCGCTTCCCCAACCACCCCAGGACCCAAGATGACCCCCTTCCCCCCAGACAACAACCCTTGCCTCACATGGGCCTGACCGATTACCCCCGGCGAGGCAAACCAAACCTACCTGCACTCCTGGCTCCATGTCCTCGGCTGGGCTGCAGTCCCAGCAGTGGCCTCCGCTCCCAGTGGCGCTGCTGGGACTAAGAGCTGCCGGCCGATGATTGGCCGGCAGCTCAATGAGGTGGGACTTCCTCCCTCAAGTGGGTGGAAGTCCTGCCTCGGAACAATTAAAGCCCGGGGACCCGTAAAATGCGGGATCCCCAGGCTAGGCAGAAGCGGGTTCGCCGCTGACTTTTACGTCGGTGGCCAACTCCCATCCGCCCGACGTAAAATCCAGCCCATGGTCATTATTTCATTACTGTTTGTGCAACCTTACACTGCGCAAATTGGCTGCTGCGTTTCACTACATTACAGCACTTCAAAAGTAGTTGTCAAGTACTTTGAAATGTCCTGAGGTCATGGAAGATGCTATAAAATGCAAGCTCTTTTTCTCCCAAGTTCAAATGCAGCCCAGTTTGAGGGATGAGTCTCCTTGCTCTAAAGGTCCTGTACAGAATTAGTTTGGGTAATTTCAATCCAGTTGCTTGTGGTGATGGGCTATAATACAAAACTGGTATTAATTGGCAGGTGTGAGAAATGGGAAAAATGTCACACTGGTGCAGTAGAGGTTGCTCTTCTCAGCTTGAGGCTACAGCATGTTATTCGGAAAATAGTGGAAGCTTTATTGTGCTGTGCTATATTTGACCTGGGAGTGCTTGGTGATATCACTGAATGGCTGAAATAGGAAGAGTTCCATTCTTCAGCGTAAACATTGCTCATCCTGATGAACACAAAAGTTTGGGCGGGGGAGGGGTAAGGGATGGAAGTTTTAATTTAATACAATATGTTGCCTAATTTTAACTTTTAATAAACCTGATTCATAGATGTTAGCGTAAGCCACATGGCCTAATAAAGTAATTATTCTTCTGTCATTGAAAAACTAGGAATACAGCAGCAGGCTGCTTCATTTCAGTGGCAAGAATGTTCTGTTTGACCCTGTAATGTGAATATTACCAACTATTGTGTGTATAAGATAAAGAGTGAAAGGTTGATTATGTGAGCAGCCTTTTCCATTGAGCTCCAAAAAGTCATCATACCCACCGTGATCATTACAATAATACTTATTTTGAAGTATTCTAAAGGGGTCTTAATGGAGCTTTTATATTTAGAATGTTTTCAAAATGCCATTATTTTAATAACATTAAAAACATGGAATTATCAAAGTGGCCTTGTATTAATTCTGCGGCACTAAGCTGACATTGCCACCATTACAACTTAAGATGCTTTTTCATTACAGGACTACAGGTGACAAGTTCTCCCTCATGTCAATTGCACTCCTTAGCTTAAACAATCTGATATTCAGGCAAGCCACCCATGAAAAAGTAGGTCTATTAAATCTGCCATCAGGTTGCATCTTTGTATTCCTGTAAATACAGGAAAATCCTCCATTTGCACTCTATAGCAATTGAGTCTCTTCATTATACAATGGAGCCCAGCAGCATCACAGAGATCAGCACCCAGCAGATAATGTCGTAAAAGTGGACCGCACCTCACGGGAGTCACTTTCTTAGCACACAAGAACTTGTACAGTCATGTTATTTGAGACCTAGTTTGAAGGGTTACTCACTTCAGCATCGAACCGTGGATCTTGATATGCATCACTGATGTTCACTGGGAGACCTGTTGAAGCTACAAGCTCAGCAATGCTGTTGTTAATTAGCCAATCTGAATATGATGATTTTTCTATGCTGTCTTTAAAGCTTTTGAGGAACATAAAAGACACAATTACTCTAAACTCACAACAGACACATCACTTAATTTAAATTGTACAGTTAAATAGTAAGAGAATTACTGTGCGTTTAATCATCTAATTTCCCATATACAACCTTATTACGACAACACTTTAAAAGGTCTTTTCATCAGCAAAGTGATGGAAAATGTCATCAACAGTGCTATCAAGTGGCACTTACTCACCAGTAACCTGTTCACAGTTCCTCAGTTTGAGTTCTGCCAAGACACTCAGCTCCAGGCCTCATTACAGCCTTGGTCAAAACATAGACCAAAAATCTTGGTCCAAAAAGCTGAATTCCAGAGATGAGGTGAGAGTGACTGTCCTTGACATCAATGCAGCTTTTGATTGATTGTAGCATCAAGGAGCTCTAGTAAAAGTGAAGTCGATGGGAATCAGGAGGAAAACTCTCCACTGGTTAGAATCATACCTCACACAAAGGAAGATGGTTGTGGTTGTTGGCAGCCAATCATCTCAGCCCCAGGACATTACTGCAGGAGTTTCTCAGGGTAGTGTCCTAGGCCCAACCACCTCCAGCTGCTTCATCAATGACCTTCCCTCCATCATAAGATCAGAGCTGGGGATGTTCACTGATGATTGCACCATGTTCAGTTCCATTCACAATTGCTCAGACAATGAAGCAATTCATGCCAGCACACAGAACAATCTGGGCAACATTCAGGCTTGAGCTGATAAGTAGCAAGTAACATTTGCATCATACAAATGCCAAGCAATGACCAGATCCAATAAGAGAGAGTCTAACTATCTCCCCTTGACATTCAATGGCATTACCCCAATATCAAATTCCTCGGGGTCATTGACCAGAAACGTAACTGGACTAGTCAAATAAATTTGGTGATGACAACAGCAGGTCAATGGCTGACTATTCTGTGGTGAGTAACTCACCTCCTGACTCCCCAGAGCCTTTCCACTAGCTTGCAAGACACAAGTCATGAGTGTGATGGAATACTCTCTTCTTGCCTGGATGAGTGCAGCTCCAACGACACTCAAGAAGCTCAACACCATCCAAAGTAGCCTGCTTGATTGGCAGTCCATTCACCACATTCACTTCGTCCATCACTGGTGTACCTTGGCTGTAGTGTACATCATCCACAAAATGCACGACCCCAACTCCCCAAGCCTTCTTCAGAAGCACCTCACAAGCCCACAACTTCTACTGCCTTGAAAGACAAGGGCAGCAGGTGTATGGGTACACAACCACCTCCAAGTTTCTGTCCAAATCACACATCATCCTGACTTTCTTTATTCTTTCATGGGATGTGGGCATGACTGGTTAGGCCAGCATTCATTGCCCATCCCTACTTGCCCTAGACAAGTGAGTAGTTTGATAGACCATTCCAGAGGGCATTTAAGAGTCAACCACATTGCTGTGGGTCTGGAGTCACATGCAGGCCAGACCAGGTAAGGATGGCAGATTTCCTTCCTTAAAGGACATTAGTGAACCAGATGGGTTTTTATGACAATTGATGATAGCTTCATGGCACCATTACCGAGACTAGCTTTCAATTCCAGATTTTTTCAATAATTAATTGAATTTATTAATTAAATTCAAATTCCACCAGCTACCATGCTGGGATTTGAATCCATGTCCCCAGGGTATTACCCTGGGCCTCTGTATTACTAGTCTAGCACAATTACCACTATGCCACTGTCTCCTTCATCACTATCCTTTCACTGTCACTGGATTAAAATCCTGGAACTCCCTACCTAACAATATCTGGCAGGTTGTATCTACACCACATGGACTACAGCAGTTCAAGAAGGCAGCTCACCACCTCCTTCTCATGTGCAATTGGAAATGGGTAATAAATACTGGTCTTACCAGCCAGTGATGCTGACATTCTCATGAATGAATAAAAACTTTGAAAGTACCTCATTGGCTGTAAAGCACTTTGGGATATCCTGATGTCATGAAAGGCACTTTCTCAAAGGCTGTATAGATGATTCTATTCTGCTATTATCACAATAGAAATCTAGCAATTTAAGGGACAATTTCAACTTGGGGAAGGAATTGTGGCTACAGGAGCCAAAAATGGCAATAAACCATCTGCATCTCCCCCTCCCACCCTCACCCCGGAGTGCGCAACCTGCCAGATTTTAATTCCTGGGCTTCATTTACATGCCCCAACATTTACTCTGGCCCAAAGCTGGTGGGAATGATGTCACCTCTGGTGGCAGGAGTCAAAATTGTTGTTCCTCCCAATTACTCCTGCCTGCACCATTCCTGATTAGGGGTTGGGTTAAAATCGACAAATCAGCCTTTCAGTACTTTACAAATTTCTGACTTTAAAAATCCAAACTTTATGTATGATTTTCTTAAGTGAACAGAACTTTTAATAATCAGAAGCAGATAATCTCATCAAAGTGAAGAATTCTATTTTGGTTGCTTTGTTAAGAGTCACAGTTTCATAATGAACCTAATAAACAAGCATATATTTCCTACATTGGCCCACTTTTCTCAATGTTGATAACTTTAGCTTGGTGCAGCACAAGAAGATTCTTCCTAAGAAGATTAGCTGACAAGTTCAGATTTATGAATGTAATTATAAGTGTGAAGGTCAATGCAATACAAGACTATCAGCTTCCCTTGTTGGAATTATTTACTGCTTTGGTATCTACCATACAAATCAACCAACCTCATTACCATCTAACATTAACCAAAGTCAAAGTTAGAAAGACCAATACTCATTAAAAAGAAATACAGACTTGCATTCATATAGCACTTTTCATGACCAGCAGACATCTCAAAGTGCTTTACAGCCAATGTCACTGTTGTAATGTAGGAAACATGGCAGTCAATTTGCGCACAGAAAATTCTCAGAAACAACAATGTGATAATGACCAGATAATCTGTTTTTGTGATGTTGATTGAAAGTTAAATATTGGCCAGGACACCAGGGATATTTCCCCTGCTCTTCTTCAAAATGGTGTTATGGGATCTTTTGCATCCGCCTGAGCAGGCAGGTGGGGCCTTAGTTTAACATCTCACCCAAAAAACAGCACCTCCAACAGTTCAACACTCCCTCAGTACTGTGCTGGAATGTCAGCCTTGATTTTTGTGCTCACGCCCTGGAGTGGGACTTCAACCTGGAACCTTGTGATTTTGAAAGCCATGCCTTATTTGAATGCAACTGGTGAGCTGCAAATGCTAAACAGATGCCCCAAGGCAGCTTGCCAATTTAGGGCCATGGCTGGGATGTTGTTGGCAGCTGCAGGTAGGTCCTCAGATAGGGAGGAGAGGTGAGGCCAAGGGGAGACACACCCAGGCTTGTGGTACTTTGTGGGGCCCAGTAGAACCATAAAAACAAATTAAAATTTATCTTTCCATGGTCTCTTTGGCTCTATCATCAGTGAAACTGGTCAGAGCATGCACCATGGGCAACCTGACTACCTCAATCTTAAAATGACAATCAAGGTCCTATAGGACTCTATCTGCTTATTAAAAGGCATACTGCCTGAAACAGGCAGGCACTTTGGCTCCCAGCATATGTCTACTGACCCTATTTTGAGGTTGTTATTGCCTCGTCAATGCCAATCTCGAAAGGTTAGAATTAACCCTGTTGTCTCTCACTGTGATCTAGACAATTCAGATTGGCAGTAGGTGTGTAAAAATGTGGTTCTTCAATTTGATTGTTTATATCTGTATAGTAGTAGTGATCTGCCCAAGGGCAGATCCTCTGCTCATTTCTTCAGGCCTCACAGTCCTGCGCTTTCCTCTTCAGTTCCTCATAAGAGCCTCCCTTTTTTTTAAACTTGCATGAGAAATGAGCAATATGACTAGGGAAAAACTAGATGAGGTAGTTTCCCACTGCCTTCCTCATGTGTCCTTTAAAGGAAACACAAGTCCTCTTCACGAAGGATCCTCCGCCTGTGAGTAGCTATTCTCCTTCGAGGTCCCAGCTGTTCTGCCTTCACCACTGAAAATTTGTTGGTTCCAGCATTGGTCATGGCTTGTAATCCTGAGCATAGGGCCCTTACCTGGGCCTGGAGCGACTTGCAAAAGGGCAGGGACATCCATCCCCTGAGGTCTCAAATGACCCTGCTATGTTTTTATATCCAGGGAAAATACAGAGAATCAAAGAGCCTGTTGTATTGATTCAGTTGTTTCTTTACAAACTAGTCAGAGACCATCTTGTGGGGAATGAGTCATGTTTTACTCCATGAAAGGTATCAAGATACTCTGTTGCACATCACATTTCCTATAGCATAATCTTTTGGTCATCACAAGTTTATATTATATATATTAATGCACACACACACACACATGAGGATAGAGGGATAGAGAGATAGATGGACAGAGAGGTAGATGGACAGAGAGATAGGTAGAGAGATAGATAGATAGATAGATAGATATAGATCCTGCTGCAACATCAGCTGATGATAGTGGTATCAGGGACAGATATCTCATGAATTTTACCCTTGATAGTAGCAAACTTGGAAATATTGTACTAAGGTACCAATTGGCAAGACAATGATTTTCCCCATGTTTACTCCAGTAATACAGGTTCAGCAAGCAATAGATAATTCTGCATTTGAACTTTTGTACACAAAATATATAATTCTTGGCAATGATGCTGTCAGAAGAGAGCTCCATAGGCAGATGTGAAGGGGTGATTAACTCCTTGGATTCACTAGAGATTTTGAATTGATATGTAGTATTGAGGTAGAGTTACAGCAGCTCATGTGCTCTTGATTGTAAAAATGGATGGAGCTTAAGTGCTAGCAGCTCTAGTTATGTTATTCAAATCAGAACCTTGTGGAGGGCTAACCGCCTGGCTAGGAGTTCAAACTATGTGCAGATGTTGTATCCTGCTTCTCCTTAACACATTCTTGCATGGCTTTGGACTGTATTTTATTTATTTATTTTTATTTCGAGATACAGCACTGAAACAGGCCCTTCGGCCCACCGAGTCTGTGCCGACCATCAACCACCCATTTATACTAATCCTACACTAATCCCATATTCCTACCACATCTCCACCTGTCCCTATATTCCCCTACCTATACTAGTGGCAATTTATAATGGCCAATTTACCTATCAGCCTGAAAGTCTTTGGCGGTGGGAGGAAACCGGAGCACCCGGCAAAAACCCACACGGTCACAGGGAGAGCTTGAAAACTCCGCACAGGCAGTACCCAGAATTGAACCCGGGTCGCTGGAGCTGTGAGGCTGCGGTGCTAACCACTGCACCACTGTGCATCCAGATGCAAGTTTTTTTCCTCCATCTGCCAAAAGACTATAATGGTACTGATCATTACACTGATCAGGTCCTGCTTTTATAGAGCACTCAAGTTGCTGGGCGATCAATAAGGATAACCTTTCTAAAAACAAATCCCACCTACTTTTTAGGCATCTTCATCGGTTGTTTGCTTCAGTACAGTTTAGATTTGCGTATTCAAGGAACTGAATGTTTACAACTGAAGAGTTAACATCTTTTCCATTGAAAAGATAGCACTCTGATAAAGTAACACTCTGTCTTCCTGTCAACCCTAAATTCCAAGCTGAATCTCCTCACTGCAGGTGAAGCTATACCTTTCTGCTTGCCTATGAAAACAGGGAACATGGGGATCCCAGGAGCTAAACTGCTTATGCTTCTTATAGCTGGATAGTGGTTTTTGATGTAGGCAAGACTTTTTTTCTTTTTCTGTGTTTTCAATTAGCTGTTGCTGCATTTTGCTACATGTATTAATTAGCTTTACCCAATCGTCCTCAACTTGTGTTTCATTTATCACTGCCAATACATTGCTTCATTAGTCGTGGTTGGTGCTGGCTTTGAACTAAAAAGAGACAGGGAATGAGTTTTAAACATACTGGATAATTTAGAGGAGGAAGAAGAATTCATGATGGGCAAAAAAACGTAGGTGCAGCAAAGTCTGAGATGTTTAGGACACAACCATCACTATCTTGCGGCCTGTATTTATGGAGCCCTCGGCATGTACCTTGACATGAGAGGAGACCAGTTTCTGTTTCACAAGATCAACTAGGACACAGATGTACCATGTGCTACTTTAGGCAGTCTGCAGGACACACACACAGTGGCGCAGTGGGGCGGCACAGTGGCGCAGTGGTTAGCACCGCAGCCTCACAGCTCCAGGGACCCGGGTTCGATTCTGGGTACTGCCTGTGCGGAGTTTGCAAGTTCTCCCTGTGTCTGCGTGGGTTTCCTCCGGGTGCTCCGGTTTCCTCCCACATGCCAAAGACTTGCAGGTTGATAGGTTAATTGGCCATTATAAATTGCCCCTAGTATAGGTAGGTGGTAGGGAAATATATAGGGACAGGTGGGGATGTGATAGGGATATGGGATTAGTGTAGGATTAGTATAAATGGGTGGTTGATGGTCGGCACAGACTCGGTGGGCCGAAGGGCCTGTTTCAGTGCTGTATCTCTAAACTAAACTAAACTAATTGACTAGTGCTTTGATGGTAAGGGAAACACTTCCATCTGTTTCTCTGACTAGGAGGCAGTGGCTGCACATGGTGTAGATTTTTCATCAAGCGTAGGATTCCCTCGAGAGCAAGCTGCCTAAGATGATATCACATGAATATAAAATATCCTTCAATCAAATCCATAGCCTAAGTGGACACGAAGGGTTTTCACTCAATTGCTAGACAGACGGTATCTGATCACTGTGCGCATGATTTCCTGTTCTCCCGGAAGCAGGCCTGAAGCTTTCATGCCAGAGTGCTTGCAATATTTGAACAAAGAGAAATTCTTAGGAGCACAAGGCTATTCTCTGCATCCATGGCTGCTGATCTTACCGAGAAATCACCAAACAGGCAAAGAACCTCAGCCTGGTTGCCTCAGTATCTGTTTGCTGTTCCTCAACTGCCACCTCCACATTCAACAAAGGTGTGTTGTGCAGCACTCACATTCAATGAAACAGTGAGCTGAATTTAGTGAGGTGTTTTGGAGCGAGAATGGAGGTATGGGAGCTAGAAAATAGCATTGGACGGGTCCACCCGAAAATCCAGGTCATGACATGTTTGCAGATTTAGTCAGCTGTGCGACATCACCAATGCAGCGTCACCGATATGACGGGAATGTAATTTAAATTGTAGAACAGTTAGTTTTAATACACTAGCATGTAATTGATCGTGATTCAATGGGGGGCTTGGGATTAAGTGGATGACAAGTGGCCCTCATGTGCCTTTGGATCCCTGGCCGTTGAAAACTGGCGGCACTGAGGTGAGGCCTCAGTGCTGCAACGGGAAGGCAGCCATGACCAGCACAGCTTAGGCGAAGAGAGGGAAGCAGAGGTCATTGTTGGCCTACAATACTGTGCGCTCTGCATGGGTGGGCTTGGTCTCAGGTGGTCTGCAAGGGTGGGCATGGTCTCAGGTGGCAATAATGGATGCCCACACTGCTGGGTGAGAGGGTCTGCTATCTGCAAGAGTGGGCACTGAGGGCCGTTAGTGAGACAGGCAAGAAGAGTAGCAAAGGGAAAGCTGCCAAGGCAGGTTTGTTTTTGCAAGGACAGCGCTCTGGAAGTCTACTGATCACCTGGCATGGGTCTCATACACCCTGTTTTTTGAACCCCTGTGGAATGATGCAGCACCTCCGACAGAGGGAGGGCCGTGAGGCAGCTGTACCTGCCTTTTCAGCTCTACGATTAGAGTGACAGCAGCTGGCCATGCCAAGAAGGGTCCACCTATGCCAGAGCATGAACCGGGCTGGAGTCAGCCATCTCCAAATGTCCGAGCAGCATTGTCAGCAAAGACTACGGCTCTCCAGGGAGGCCACTAGTGTATGTGCCATGCTGCAGGACGAGTTGCGACCTATGGGATTCGGCAGTCACCCTATGCCTATAGCCTTGAAGATCATCGTGGCACTTCACTTTCATGCGTCTGGATCTTTACAAGGATCCACTGGGGACATGTGTAATGTCTCCCAGGCAGCAGCCCATTGCTGCATCAAAGAGGTGACCGATGCCCTGTTCAAGAGGGCCAGTGACTATGTGCACTAATGGATTGCCCCTGACAGTCAGGTCGAGAGGGCCATCGTATTCAGGGCCATCACGAGATTCCCCCAGGTGCAAGGTGTGATAGACTGCACACGTGTGGCCATCAAAGCTCCAACAGACCAGCCTTCATCAACAGGAAGGGCTTACATTCAATCAACGTTCAACTGGTCTGTTACCACCGAAAGCATTTCCTGCAGATATGTTCCCACTTCCCGGGAAGCAGCCACGATGCCTACATACTTCGACAGTCCCAGGTGCTGCAGTGTTTCAGTCCCACCGTTCACCTTCAGGGATGGATTCTCGGGGACAAGGGCTACCCATTGAAGACATGGCTACTGATGCTTGTGAGGAACCCTCACACTGCAGTGGAGGAGAGATACAACACTTGCCACAGCTCCACCCGAGCAACCATTGAGCTATTGGGCTGCTGAAGATGAGATTCCTGTGCCTGGATCGATCCGGTGGAGATCTGCAGTATGCTCCAGCGAGGGTCTCACATATTGTGGTGATCTGCTGTGCTCTGCACAAGCTAGCCCTACAGACGGGGAAGGCCTTCCATGAAGAGGACATGACAGACCATCACTCCTCAACTAACGAGGAGGGTAGTGAGCAAGCGGCACTGGATGTTCAATCCCTTGCACCAAAGGCCAGGCACATTGAGCAATGGGCCAAGAAAGGAAGAGATAGTCTCATATGTACCTGCTTCCAGCCATGATGATGGCCTCTCAGAGCGAAATCAATGCAGACTCACCTCAATGCATTCAGTCTGTTGCCTCCTTGCTATTTGTGTTCCATGCCTAGCGCTAATCAAATGAGGGCAGTGGCTACATTAGCAGCCACTCAGGTAGAAGGGTGAAATCAGCATCTCATAATTAAGGAATTATAGACTAAGCATTTTCCACAACGAAAGTTAATTTCAAAAATGAATAAACTTTATGACAAATCAAAGGGCAAATTTCAAACACCCATGAAACCCCAAGTGTATCTAGGTGGTTTTCCTTAAACATTTCAATTGTTTCTATGAGGTGTAACCCCTGCACTAGCAGCTGGGCGGGAGGCAGGCTGCTGATCAGGCTGCCCCTTGGCTTATGATGACTTCGGCAGCCATCCTCTGGCTTCCTGAGGCCTAGAGGGCCCCGGCTACCTGAGGGTGCAGGTGCAGAACTCACATCAGGCATTGCAACTACTGTAGCTGGGCTCACTTCTGGAGGGGCTGAGGAGCCACCCTAAGAGAGCGCCCTAAGGAGAGCCCCCAGCTGTGGAGGTCAACCTTTCCTCCTTCCTTTCAAAGCTCACTTGAACCTTGCTGCTGACCAGAGGATGAGGAGCTGGAGAAGACTCCAGGCACCTTGTCCTTCTCTCGCCTTGCCACTGCTGAGTTGAACTCATGGCCAAGGTGATGATGTGCAGCTCTGTGTGCATCTGTGGGAGCTGGCTCTCCATGAGGGTCCCCAGCCTCTCGATGGAGGAAACCAAGCACTCACATGCCTGAGAAATGGCAGCACTCAGGGCTTGGATGGACTCCTCCTTCATCCACTCATGGATGTGCATGACCTCTGGCATCTCCGCCAGATGTTGCCTTACCTCTCCAGCATGCTCTGTGCTGTTGACACCAGAAGCTCGTCATCAGCCTGGGGCTCAGCATGGAACCCGGCCACCCACAGTCCTCCGCCTGTCAGAGGCTTCGGCTATCTCAGCCTTAGCCAGCTGCTCGCACGTGAGTGCAGTGCTCTCACCAGCTTGTGACCCTGATTCTAAAGCTGAGCATAAACCCACCGAGGTGAAAGTAACTGTGCTGGTGGAGGGTGCAGGAGAGTCATGTGACAATACATCCTCTGACTGTTGTTCCTTCTCAGAGGTTGAATTATGCCCCCTTCTGTTGGAGTCTCCTGCAGCCGCCCACCAGCATAAGAGATCACAAATATGTGTGGGTTAGGCTGCGCAGATCTCATCATACCAACCATGCTTCATGTGGATCACCAGAAGTGAACTGTGTGTCATTTGAAGGCAATTCTCACTCTCGTGCGTGGAGACTACAGTGTCATCATCAGCCATTGAGCGGCTGGCCGGGGTCCCCACTAACTCCAGTGCTTCCTCCTCAACTATTGGGAGAGGCCTGATGTCTGGGATGCCTCTGCCAGTCCACGATGTCTCCATGCTGTTATGGGTCCTCTTGTCCTGCAAATGGAAAGAGGGAGATAGTCATACTTCACAGAGCAATCAACATGACAGTTCTGCTAGTGGAAGCCCCTTGTCCCCTACTGGGGTTTCCTATATATCTCATCCTCACGTCAGCACTCGGGGGGCGGGGAGGGGGGGTGGTTAATGGGGGTGAATTGTGAAAGAAGGTGGCCTGTGGCCGAGATGCAGCCATGCATTTGTCAGGATGAGGTGATGCTTAACTCCTTTTGCCAGGACCTTTGTGGTGCCTCCCTCCCCATGTCCTGTTTCCTCCTGCATAGCCACATGCAATCCCTAAAAAGGAGGGGTATGGAGCAGTCACCTTGGCAAAACGAAGCAGGATGTTGACTCTCTTGTGACACTATACCCATATTTGGGTGGGGGTGATCCCATGGCTGCCGACCTCCTCTGCTATCTCCATCCAGACTTGCTTGGTCAGGCAGGAAGACCTCTTCATGCCATCGCTGGGGAGGAGGACCTCCCACCTTTCCCTTGCAGCCTGGAGAATTTCAAGGGAGGCATCACTAAACTGTGGGGCGACCCTGTGTCTTGCCTCTGCCATACTGCGGTGTCCTTTAGTGGGGGGGGGGGGGGGGGGTGGGGGGAGGGTGCAGGAGTCACTACAGCAACGGCTTCAACAGAGAGCACTCCAAATGAGTATAAATCAATGCAATCGGGGCTTTAAACATGGCGGCAGCACGCATCTGGCGCCATATTTGGAGGCTTGAGTCCCGCTCCTATCACATAATTGACCAGGCCTCATGCCTCCATTATGTAAGGTGGCTGCCTGCTGTGCGATTGCAGTGGGTCGGTCACACACATGATGAGCGGCGATGATATCCAGTTCCAGGTCCATCATTGGGATCCACGACAGGCTGACTAAATTTAGCCCCATCCGTACAAAGGGGAAGTAGTTGTGCATAATGTTTTCAATGATGCCTCTGAGATTATAGCATTTCTCTGCTCAGGGCTGTACCATGTTTGATAGGGGCAGAAGGAATGAGAGCAAAATGAAGGAGCATAACTACCTTCACTCTCCCGTTGATAGCAGCAAATTGCTTCCTAATTTGAAGTTAGATTCAAGGGACAGATTTACTCCCTCTATGTAGCTTGCACCTGTGATTTAATTCGAAGGTGGCTAAGCTCCTGCAGCAGGTCCTCCAAATAAATAAATAAATAAATTTATTAAATTATAAATAAAATAAATAAATAAACACTTTAACACCCTCTGGGCTGCCAACACAGGTTTTCCAGTGCTGTGAGCCAGCTCAAATCCATTGTCAATTTATGGCTTTGTACATTGCAAATAAAAAGGTCGAGAGACACAGGAGCATACCTTGTTTGAAGTTTTACAAATCTATTTTATTCAATTTATTACTGATACTTTTGTAGTTGTATGTAGAATTAAAAGAAACATTGTATAGAGTCAATAAACTCTGAGGAACTGTGTTTTCCAAATTTTGAGGAATGTGCGACCTACATCCCATTGGTTTAACAGATTTATATAGTGATTATCTTGCTGCCATCCATTTTATATGATGAGGTGGATCGGCAATGATAGAACGACTGCGTAAAGTGTTTGCGCGCGTTTACAGTTGCTCAGAACTGCGTTTTAAAATCTTCTGCATGTGCAGTTCCAACAAAGTCAGGCTTGCCACTTTGTTATTCGGGTGGATCCCTCCCAGCTGTCAAGGGAGATTTGTGCAGGTGGTGAATGGTGAAAGGTAGGTTTAATGCCCCTGCTTTATTAATGTGTATTCAGTTTTTCTTACTGTGCTTCGTTTTCAGTTTAGTACTATAGGGGATTAATGTACTCTGAACTGTACATTACATGTCAACCTGTCCAGTGGTAGCATTGTCATCTCTAAGATAGAAGGTTGTGCGTTCAACTCCCACTGCAAAACTTGAGCACATAATCTAGGCTTCATTGCCATGTTTATGGAATACTGCATTGTTGGATGTAGAATCCACCTCGGACATTAAACAGAGGCGTATATTTTCGATGAAGAGGAAGAGATATCCCTCAACCAACACCACCAATGCGTTCTTCAACTCTTTGCTGCTGGTATCTGTAAATTGGCTTCAACATTTGCCTACAAAACAACATAAACTATGCTTCATTATGTATTCACTACTTGGAACCTCTAGAGATCGTGACAGGTGGTACATAAAGCAAAGTTCTTAATGTTACAGTATAAAGCTCTTCAGGCTTAAACAGTGTATTCTCTTGTGTGTTGCGCTGCTTTGAACCCACAGTAAAGTAAATTCCTTTCTTCAGATAAGAAGGAGCTACTGGTAAAGCCCTCCAACTCATCACTGTGACAATTTTGTCCATATTCTTCCAACTAAATCAGGCAGAAGGAAATGCAACCTCGTTTTTAGAGATACATGCTAGATTGAAATTGGCTTGGCCAACTTGCTGGAAATTGTAGAGTGAAAATGGGTGGGCTACTTGTTTCCTGTCATGGGTGGAGGGGCAGCCAATTAAACATATGAAGATGAGGACTGGGAGTTACAATCACCTGGGGATGCCTGGATAATACTGGGAGGTGGGGGCGGAGTTGCTGCTCACCCAGCCTCCATCCCGTTCGATTCCCGCTGCAGTTAAAATCAGCACTTACATGTCTGAAAATGGGCTCTTCAAATACAATACAACGGAAAACCTATTAAAACCAAAATTATATATTAATAACCATGTGGCTTAATAACAGAAATGCAATCTTGTAATTTAGAGCATATTTATGTTCAGCTTTGCTCTGTGCTTTAAGATGCAACTATGAAATCCCTGTTTAAACTCAAGTTTTGTAACGAGTGTCTATATATCTTTCATTTTCTATACCCCAACCCGAAATTTTCCAAGCTCGCATCAGCAGGGCCCACAATTTTCCAATATGTGCTGATGAGACACAGACCATTGCCATTTGCCTATAATTGTGAACTTTAGACCCCACTGCACTCTTGTCAAATATAACGTGGTTCTTACCTGCTTTCAGCATCTGCGCTGCATTTGGGAGACAAGAGCTCAAAAGATTTTGTAAACTTTACCACCTGTTACAAAATATTGAGAGAAAATGTGAGTCAATGTACAGCATAAATATATTGTTATTCCATTCAGATAAATCGAGATAATTCAGATAAATCGTCATTCCATGTCTGACAGTCGGAGTTATTCTATTCATCAGATTTTTCAATTGAAAGAAAAAAATACTGAAACAAGGGGCTGACTTTTAGTAGTGCGCCCTTGACTCCGGAGGGCTCATAAAATTCAGCCCAGGGAGTTAGCATGAAGTGACAGCGGTAGATTTTTAGAATAGTTGCAGTAAAAGAAAAATCGAAAGATTAACTGATGCTAGCGCAGTTATGGACAACTGAAGCTTACCCAGAAGGGTATTTTTGTTTTTTTTAACCGAACTCAGTTGCTAACTGTGATCCTTCAAACTAAGAACACTTCTAACATTAGCTACTCGTCCATCTTATTAGAAAAATCAAGTGGAAAGAATGAAAAATCACTTTGAAATTTGGAATAGTGAGCTATAACTCTTTTACAATACAAACAAATGGATGATTAGAAATCGTTGGACACAGTTTCTTCCATTCCTTAAGTCAACTTTATTTTCAAAAAAGCTTTCTGACAATTTAAAGTATTTTGTTTTTCTTTTCAAATTTGTATTGGATCTTCTTTGTGCCATTTGAAGTTAACTTACCGGTGATTCAATGTCTTCAAGGAGCAGTACAGAACAGCGTTCACACTTGAGAAGTGTCTGCGCTCGGTGCATTATTTTCCTCACAATTTTTTCCAAATCTGTCTGCTCTTCAAACAAGTCATTGACTACTTCCAGCAGAGCCTGGTTAAGACATTAGGGATAACACAACACTTTAATGTTGATATATCTAATTCAATGAATATACGAGAACTGAAAAGTGCTAGTAACTGAAAAATAACAGGAAGAAAACAGGCTTCACGTATATGACAGTAGTGACTGATTTCATTATTTTCCATTTTTGTTGTGTATTTTTTCTATTTGAAATTAAAGGAGATTAGAAAATATCACAGTTTCTGGTTTGCCCTGTTGTTTAGATCAATATTTAAGATCCACACAGCCCACATTAATTTCCCTTCTGCCTTATCTCTATGGCCCCATTCGTCTTCTCCCTGTTAAAGCAGGCCCCTGTTTTTCTGTATGAAATGCTTGAAAGGAGACTTCACTCAGTTGCTTGCTGATAATCTGATGTACAAATGATTAAATCTTAGTGGTATACTTTGTTCTTTTTGGGAAAGGTTACTTACCTTTTACTTTGTATAAAAACAAGCTACAATTCTCCAATACCTGAAATAAGAAAAACTGAGAAATTGCTTAATCAAACTGCAGTTTCTATAAAGTGTCATTGAAATCGCCTGAAAAAGATTTCTCATTTCTCACATGGCTCCTGCTATCAAATAAATTAACTTGCAGATGATAAATTGCCTCAGTTTAAATAGGGAAAGAATGGAGATAGGTGTGTAAGTTATAAGTGTCAGTATTTTTAAGGTAAGATTGAAACAACCTTAAGAGTGGGAAACTTACAGCTGTAAATAGATTTCATTTCAGAGTGTGAATTGGAAAGGGGTGGTGGTAGCGTAGTGGTAATCTTACTGGACTAGTAACCCAGTGGCTCTGGGGACATGGGTTCGCATCCCACCATAGCAGATGGTGAAATTTGAATTCAATTAATAAATTTGGAATTAAAAACCTAGTCTATTGGTGACCATGAAACCATTGTCAATTGTTGTAAAAACGAATCAGGTTCATTAATGGCCTTTAGAGAAGGAAATCTGCCATCCTTAACTGGTCTGGCCTACATGTGACTCCAGAGCCACAGCAATGTGGTTGACTCTTAAATGCTCTCTGAAATGGCCTAGCAAGCCACTTAGTTCAAAGGCAATTAGGGATGGGCAATAAATGCTGACCTAGCCAGTGACACCCACATCCCATGAACAAATAAAAAAAATTACACCCACCCTAAATTCATAATCTCTAGATACCTTGCCCTATCTTCATAAAACTAATCCATAAGCATGACTGAGTAAAGAACTCAAAAGTTTGTAATTATCCAACCTGTGCTAAACTGTAATAATATGTTAATACTCCTTAATGAGCTTTTCTTTTTACTGTGGTGGGCTAATTTTCACATACATTTTAGTGTGAGACCAAATCTGCAGCAAAAATAATGAAAGAAAATTGCATTAGTACTTTCTGCTGGGCTTGCTCAGCTATTTTTCCACGCCTAATGTTAAATTGTAACCCACAAAATATAGCCTTAAATGTGAAATAGTTATTCTACTAGTTATGTTCAGTGTGTGATAGTGTGCAATATAATACATTAATAGTTTGGTATAAGCAAAGTGCTTCATGGACTTGCTAGTATAGTGAGTTACAGTAAAAGCATAGAGAGAGTGTGTGCTGACTAGCAAGAGGGACTAGCTCAATTCTGCTGAATATGCAAAAATGGTTGCTTGATCAAGAATGTAAAAACAGACCTAAAAGCATTCGGCATAAGTGTAACTAACAGCTGTGTTGGCTAAAGCTAGTTATGGACAAGCAAGGTGCTTAACATAGATGGAACTTACAGATCACATGACTTTGTTAGAGAAAGGGTTAAAGTAGTGATCTGTGCAGATAAGCTCAGGTCTGGTGCAAAAGTATTGGGATGAACTCAACAGGATACCGTAAAAAAAAAATCAAGATGCAGCAAACTTCAGAAAAAATAAGACCTGGGGCATCATGTCTAATAGTTTAAAACAGTTTCAGACAAAAGGTATTAGGGTTATTGCATATCCTGTGGCCAAAGTAGGCCTTGATTAATGATATCCCTAATCCATGGCAGTTATCCTACTTGTAAGTATAATAGACATATATAATAGACATATTTACTTGCTTGTTGCCATGAATATGTTCAATAAATCTCTCTCGGGTCTGGACTAGAAGTCCTACATGGTATCAGTCCACATTCAGCTAGCTCATCTCATTCCACACACGGGACAAATTTCAATAGACCCTGAAAATGGTCATAAGAATTGCAATAGAGGCAGCATGCAAACTTCATGCAGCCTGCTCATTTACAGGATTGTAGCATACAGCCAGAGCTAACCACGCTGTTGAGTGGCTGCATGCCAGAGTGGAGCACAAAATCATGAGAGGCTAGGACCACTTAAAGTCAGGTTGCACCTCTTAAAGGGGAGGTGCATTTGGCTGGACAAAGTGCTGGAAGGCATTCTAAAACCGATTCAGACCTGAAGAACAAAGAAGAATGGCACAAAAGATAGACAGCGCACACTAAGTTTCTCCAACACAGCACTGGAAGCCTTGGTACAGGAGCTGGACAGGAGGAGGAGAGAAATCGTTTATCCACAGTAGGCCATGAGTCCCTCCAGACAGATACAGTGAAGGCAGTGGGAGCAGATAGCCATCGCAGTCAATGCCAGCAGTCTAGCCCTGAGGATCTGCATCCAGTGCTGCAAGAACTTCAATGACCTCACGAGTGGTAAAGGTCAGTGAATGCATCATCAAATCACATTTCCTTACAACTGAATCTCTAGCCTCATACACTGCTCAAATTACCAACCCCCTTCACTCACCTACTAACAATAACCTCACATTCAGACCTCACACTCACTGACAAACTTCCTTTTCTCTTGCAGGACAAGGCAGCAGCAGCAAACTGGTGGCGGACAGGCACGGGCACATGTCCTCACCCTGATGTAGGAAATGGTGCTCGCCATCATTGGAGCAGCCATGACCCAGGTAGTGATCAGTGGCATGGCTGATACCATTGAAGATTCTCATACTTAATCCACCTTCTCACATCCCACTTCTCCTCATCCCGCATTCTCTTCTGATTCATAAGCTGCAGATGGTGTAAGCCTGCACCTCTTGCTTTGCCCCCCCACCCCCACTCCCACTCCCCTGCACTCAACAATGCTAAGCTTACGCCTATCACCTTTCAGGTAACTAAGAACAGCAGCCTGGCCAGTCAGTGGTACAGAATGACAAGTGGAAGAGGAAAAAGAAACTGATAATGAAGAAACTATCATTCAATCTCATAGTCAAAGTCACCATCTCAGATACCGACACTACATACTTTAGAGAGTTGTTGAGAGGGGGGATCTGCATGTGCAGAGGCACTAGGCATGAGAGGGCTGCTGCCAGGCCAGGGGACAGGGGTAGCACACATGCCAGCTCGCCTGAGGGCAAGGTCTGCTGCAGAGGTTTCAGATGAGCACCTTGATGGGGCAGTGTACAGAAGAGGCTGATGGGTGTGCATACAGAAATGCTTGACGCATTAGCAGGCCTACCAGAAAGCCTGCTGTTATTATCAAGGACTGTGGAGGTATCCGACACCAACCTAGCGCACGGCTTTGCGCAGAGCTTGGAGCCTATCTTTTCTAGTGTGGAAGTGGTGGTCAACTCTATGAGAACACTTGTAGACGTAACCATCATATAAAATCTGATGGGCGATGCCTCAGCATCCATTGCAGCACAAACAGAAGCCACAGAATATCTGAGTGCTGCAGTGGAAACTCAGACTGAAGTTATGTAAGCTCAGCTTGCTGCCATCATGGCCACAAATACCAGTGTTCAAAGAGGCTTGCAGGGTCTTACACCAGTTCAGCAATTAGTCCTGTATCACATTACTAGGATTACTGAACTGCTGCCGGAGGGGAGTGGCAATGGCTCTGTGAAGCACAAAGTTGCTGTCCTCTCTCAGGATGACAGTATTCATCCTACCACCACTGCCACTCTTTCAGTGCCCTAGCTGTTGCCTGTCAGCCAGGCAGCCCAGCCTGCTGCCACCCATGCCAAGATGGTGCAGTCTGCAGCTGGACCTTCTAGGCCGAGAGCTGCACGAGATCATCTTGCAAGGCCATCTGCAGTCTCCCCTATTGAAAGTCAACAGCCTTTCACCCGCCATGCTGCAGTCACTGCAGTAGCACTATGTAGGAGCACTTGGACAGGAAAAGGTACACGGAAGACAGGCACTAAGAAATGCACAAAGATGATCAGTTGATCTTTGGCATATTGGGTGGTTATTTTGATAAAGTTGGTTTGGAATATTTGCTTTGTGGTGGATTTTATTTCAATATTGTGGCAAAAATGGCATTGTGATGGTCAGTAACAGAGGGAGGGTAAGGGGTTGGATTGTTGTTGAATGGGGAATTGGGGTTGCCTTCACTGGTACCGCAGTCCCAGATCACAGACAGCCTGGCCGGAAAAGGGGTGTGTTGATTGCCTCCTCCTTCTTCATCCTCCACTTCCTCAGCTGCTCACCGTATGCCTGGTGACAAGAGATGTGCCCTCATGATGGCGAGGATTTGTAGCATGCAGCAGACTACGATGAATTGTGACACATGCTCTGGAAGGTGCTGCAGGACTGCTCTAGAGTGACCCAGGCAGCAGAATCATTGCTTAAGCACCCCAATGGAAATTTTTGTAAATGTTAAGGTCCAAGTCTAAGATGCAATTACTTAAAAAAAAATTATTTTACATCTGCAACAGCTGTTTGACTGCAACAAAGTGATGTATGGAGTACGATGGATATGTAGCTGATACAAGATTTTAAAAAATGTTATACTCATGGCTCTCTTGTGGCACTGCTGATGGTGAGTCAGAGGATATGACATTTTAAGTATTATATAATGTTATTGGGGTAATTTATTTGTTAAAGGCCAGTACTAGGAATGGAATTTGTAGAAATTAAGATCAATTTATGAAATGAAAAAAGAGCAGAAGGAATGCATTTTCTTGGCTTTTGTTTACCGTAAGAATGGTCGTGGCACAGATACTTATTTACTCATTTGAAAATTAGGACAATTTATAAGAGGCAACCAGTGGGAATGAAATTTATAGTGATATGTTTGTTTTTGTTAAGAGTGGTGTTATCAGCCATTTAATTTAAAAACTGACAGCAGCATTGATTTACTTATTTAAAGGTAGATTTATTTATGGAAGGACAGCAGTGGGAATGGAGTCTATGATTAATTTGTGGGGAAAATGTAAATTTTTCCAAACATATCGGGCTGGATTTTGCGATCAGTGGTAAAGCAATGGTGCTCACCACTGACCTCAAAGAAAGCTGCCCACAAAAAATCTAACTATTTCTGTGGTGCAGGCATCCCTTTCCCGACTGCAGTTTGAATCTGGTGCCAAGATGTGGAGATCTCCAGGCATCCAGCAACAATGTCCATAAGCATGGTAATCAGCCAATCACACTGAATTATTCTCAGACAGCAAAGCAGGAAGTTAAAAGCACTGAATCCCTTTACTTATAATATACCTTTTCAAATAACAAAATAAATAAATATGAATTTTTATCACAATGTTGAAATTTGACATTTCACATATAACATTAGCATTTCAGGGCTAGTGAGGGTGTTTACCAGTAATTATGAAGTTAGTATGCAATTAAAAAACCCAGTTACACCTTATTCAACAAGGTGTAACTTTTTCAAGGGTTTTTACAGCAAGACTGACAGCATTAAAGTGAAGGTTTTCATCATTTCACTGATTGCTTAAGGATTGTACTCTTGGTGGGGAGGGGACCTCAACAGTGCACCCTCTGGGAAATGTAACATCACTTTCAGCATCCTCTTGATTCCACATTATTCTGCACATGTGCGAACTCCCAAAGTTGCAGCCAGTTTCAGTGGGTAGATCATGGTGAATGCTAACAGTTTTGCCATCTTTGCCAATGCAAAAATTGCACCAATAAGTTTAAAATGGAGGGAGCAGGTAGGAAGTGTAGCACTGGAGTAGAGGCCTGGAAAGTTAGTTATTTTCTTGTAGCAGCTGGGACCCAAGGGTTCAGTGAAAACTGTAAAGAGCATAAAATAAAGTTATGCGGCACAGAGGAGCAGAGGCCATAAAAGAACCCAACAACAAAATAGGTATTGCAGGCATTATCTGTCAGTACCTTACAGTGCCATCTACTAAAAGTAATGTTAAAAAAAAAAGCATTCCTAATTGTAGAGAACCATTACTGAAACATGTCAAAGGAAACAGAATGACAAAAATAAAAACTATAAATTTAAACTATTTTAGATACTAGCAAATCTTCAATGATGTAGCTCATAGTGTATCAGAAGTTATACGGTTCTACAATATTTGCTGTTCAATATAAATTCATGCCTGCTTATTTTTCTAGCTCCTCTCATTACTTCTGATTTGTGCATTCCTTACTGTTTCAATGATGATTTGGTGTGATTCTACTTTGAGCAGATAAAGTGCAGTGATGCAAGTGTGACATTTACAGGAAGTGTACATTATGCAAGGATTTAATAACATTATTGATATGTCCTCTTGAGTTTTCAGCTTTCTAAGACGAATCAATGTAGTTCCCTTGGCTTCAACAACAGCCAGACAACAAGTGTGATCTCACTAATACTACATGCAGTTTCAGTATCAGTCTCTTGGATTTTCTGCATTTACATACATTCACTAACATTTTATTTACCTTTGTAATTTTTGAAACCTGCAAATAATAACCTATCAATATCTGACCATCTAGCTTACCAAAATTTCTCCTGTGATACCTTATTTAATGTTGAACACTTCATAGTGTAGTGCACTGATTTACATTACTTTCTATGTATCTCAATATTAAATATAATTTGTAACTCAGTTTCCCCATTAATATGCAACTACAAATCTCTAAAAATATATATCACTTTGGAAGATTCTGATTTCGCACATAAATTTGTCTTCTGCAATATTCTGTCTGCTTCTAATATTTTCATTAAAACCATCAAAATATTATGATCGTGATTGGGAAATTCTACTGGTCATAGCTTTCTAATTAGATTGATTTCCTCTTATCTAGTAAATTCATTACCTAGTCTCTAATTTTATATCAGATCCCAATAGGTTTTTCTGTGGCCATAAATGTCCTATTGGAAATTTTATTAAAAGCTTTCAGAAAGTCCAAAATGTATGATAACTTACTCTCAGCTACTTATTTTGTCAAATTTTATGGAATTCTTTTGAGGATTTATGAGACATTGTCTTTTTATGAGCCTATTTGGTTTTATTCATTGCCACTCTCTTGCTGGATTCTCTTAAATTCCTCCCTTTATAAAATACTCCATAATTTTTCCAATGATACCAAATAGGTCCTGAATCCTAAAGATTATCTTTGTGCCCTACCATTCTAAGTGAACCAATGGGCATCATGTAAAATTTTCAAAACCAGATTCAAAGGGTTGTCTGATGGTGCAGTATGTTGAAGCATCACTGCCCAGCACAACTAGGTAGAAGGCACAGCTTCAATCCCCCAATGCTGTCATGTGGTTGTAATCCACAAAGGGCAAGCACCTCACTAGAGGGAGAGTCATTGCTAGGTCAACTTTGTGGCCAGATGAAGGTAAGCATTGCCGGAGAATTGGGGAAACATTCTCCCTCTTGACTGTAACAGTTATGGGATTTGAAGAGACCTGCATAAGGGGGAAAAGAACAACCAAAAAAAAAGGATTTCAAGCCCTCTTTAAAGTAAAATAATTTAAAAGATTATTTCTAGCCTGAAACAATTGAACTGCTATAGTTAAGACAGTTGTTGAGTTTGAACTTGCAGTCAGCACATACTGGTTATGGGAAGGCTATGTGCAGAGGATGGCCAGAATTAAGCCCCTGTGGCACACTGTACTTACTCTGCTCCTATCGTACTCCTTTCTGGAAGCAGCAAACAGTTGAGCATTTGAGATCGCAATTCCACAGAATGGGAGGTACATCCCCAGCACCTGGACAAAATAAAACATTTGTACTTAAATGTTCAATATTAAAGTCTGTTTATCAAAGGTCCTATTGCAAATCAGGCAAAATTCTTGAGTGTAGGGTTCTGATGACATAGTACAATTGCCTATTTAGTAAGAACAGTCATGTTACAGAAAAATTCCAACAACATTGGGTAAATCCTAATAGTAAGGTTTATAGCTAGCCATATGCGGGAGACCTTGCATTGTGTCTAAGTGGAAAGCTGTGAACATCGCATGAAATCATTTGGAAGAAGTAGCCACACACACAGGAAGGATGGAATTGGCTGTAATATGATAGCAGCCAGCACAAAACCTCACCAAAAAGAGTAAACCACTAACATCAAAAGCAGCTCCAATAGTTTGCTGTGCCATCACATTTTAATGAGAGTAAAGACTTGACTATCTGATTATATAATTCCAATCACTGCAAAGTCTTACTGGTGGTGGGATGGCAGTGAACACTACTCCTTGTATGTGTTCGGTAGCTGCTTTCCCCAACTCTACAGAATTGTGTGCATGGAATGGAAACATGGCTGCTGCTTGCATGGAGTAACTTTCTGTTTTCATTTCAGATTTCCAGCATCTGCAGTATTTTGCTTTATTTTAGGTATCAAAGCAGCTTCTTTTAAAAGGTACCAGTTGACCCAGAATTGATAAACTTCTCTGGGATTTTATTCCACATATCCACTATCCTGTGGGGGGAGAAAACACTTTTTTAATCTTTAACCTTTCTCATGGCTTGTACTGCTGAATAACTGCAGGTCTGCTTACCCAACTGCACACTAAAACACAAAGCTTGAGACAATATGCTTCCAAAAGACAGACTAGTAACAAGACTGAGTATTAATTTCTTGAACTATTTTCTATGTGATGCTTCTTTTACCTAAATCAAAAGGAAAGAAGCTTTAAGATGTTTAACTACACATTTTTCTTATTGGTATCATCCAGTTTCAAACTTACTTGTTTGCTGATGAGAGAGATTTTAATACAATATCCTCAGCACGTCCACAGTAAATATAGTTTGAGTGTGCCAGAAGGGCTATAATTATCTCAGAACCCAGATATACCTTGATCCTCTGCCTGCCCTGACACAGGAAAGGATGAGGTAAAGGGGCAGAGACTGCTTCAGGCACAAGCGAGCCTACATATTGAGCCAGCCCAATCCTAGATTCCCCATTGTTGAAAAACTGGGCTTTAGTCTCATTAATCAATTGTCTAATCTAGCTGCAATTTACCAACACAGTCCACCTAAATGTCCATTACTGTTTAATGAGGAAGGAGCACTCTTTGTTCAAAGCCCTCTCCATTTTATATTAGCTATATAAATTAATACATGCAGCTTGATTTATGTTTGCCTAAGGTCATGTACTTCAAATAGATTCCAAGGATTATTTGAAGTGTGACCACCCCACCCCCCCCCACCGCCCCAGAACACTGCTATCCAGTTATGTCACCCAGAATATTGTAACAACAAGGAGACCTGATATGATTGAGAAATATACTTGTTTTTAGAAAATGTCAACATTTTTACATCTATATCTTTTCAAAATGAAATAGAGGCATACTTTGAATAAAATGTATTCCTCATAACTTTTCCTCTTTTAACAAATACACCATAGCTTAAATTTTGCAGACAAGGCTGAAGCATTTGCATCCATCTTCAGCCAGAAGTGCTGAGTGGATGATCCATCTCGGCCTCCTCTTGAGGTCCCCAGCATCACAGATGCCAGCCTTCAGCCAATCCGATACACTCCACGTGATATCAAGAAACATCTGAAGGCACTGGACACTGCAAAGGCTATGGGCCTTGACAACATTCCGGCAATAGCACTGAAGACTTGTGCTCCAGAACTAGCCATGCCCCTAGCCAAGCTGTTCTAGTACAACTACAACACTGGCATCTTCCCAGCAATGTGTAAAATTGCCTAAGTATGTCCTGGACACACAAAAAGCAGGAAAAGTGCAACCCAGCCAATTACCGCCCTTATCAGTCTACTTGCAATCATCAGCAAAGTGATGGAAGGGGTCATCGACAGTGCTATCAAGTGGCTCTTACTCAGCTGAGCCTCAGCTAGGGAAAATCCATTTGACTCATTCCCTGGGTCTTCTAACTTTCCAAAGAAAATCTCAGACAGACAGACCTGGTCATCTGCCTGCAGTGCCAATTCAGTCTCCTCTGGGGGAGCTGATTTGATCATGGCCTGATTTATTACATATTTAGGGAAACCGCAGGGGTCCGTCTCCCGCTACTGCCCTGTCTCTCTGACCTCCTGCAGTCTTTCTTTCACTATTGGGGCTACCACCTTCACCCCCGCCAGATCATTACCTAGAAGCAGGTCAACCCCATCCACAGGCAAACTAGGGACAATCCCTGGTCCCGAAATTAGTTCGCACTCCAGATGTACAGGTACAGGCATACACTGCCCTCCAATACCATTCACCGCCATTATGTTGTTCACTGCACTCTCTGGGGGAAAGGTCAGTCCTTTTCGCAGTAAAAGGAATCTAGTGGCCCCCGTGTCCTGAGAGTTACTGTGGGCGTGCTTGCCCCACTCGAGGGGTATGGTGTTACTTTCCCTTCAAACACAAAACCCTGATAACCTTCAGGAATCCTATTAAATTTTCCTGTACTTGAAGTAGTAAACTTCCTGGGATGCACTCTTACTGCAATTAAAGCTGCAGCTTTTTCTGTTGTGCTCTCCTTTGGGATTCCTTCTTCACTGAGTGGGTGTGCCCTGATTAACCCTACAGGTTTTCTCTTCAGTTTCCAGTAGTCAGCTTTTAGATGACCTGCCTTATTACAATGGAAGCACACAGGTCTCCGGTCTCACTCCTGCTCACAGCACCTTCTCTTTTGGCTAGAGGAGGGCCTCCTGTGTCTGCTGCTTTTCTTTCTCTCCCAGAACTGCTTGGGCTCCTATCACCTTCCCACCCTATGTCCTTTTCGGATTTGTGGGGGTGACTAGGAAAGGTTTTCCCCGGGAAACCGACTTAGAAATTAAAGTAAACTCATCAGCCAGAATGGCCACTTGCCGGGCTCTCTGAACCCGCTGCTCCTCTACATGGGTTTTATGGAGAGTGGGAGAGAGTGTTTAAATTCCTCTAACAGAATTACTGCTCTGAGATTCTCATAGCTGAGCTGTACTTTAAGAACCCTCAGCCACTGGTCAAAAGCCAGCTGCTTACTTCTTTCAAACTCCAGATAAGTTTGATTAGCTTGCTTTTTGAGTGTTCTAAACATTTGGCGATAGGCTTCGGGTACTAATTCATATGCCCCGAGGATAGCATTTTTTATTAGTTCATAATTTGATGAACTCTCATCTGGCAACAGGGAATAAACCTCATGGGTTTTTCCGGTTAGTTTGCTTTGTAATAAAAGAGGCCAGGTCTCAACAGGCCATTTTAGCTGCCTTACCAATTTCTCAAAAGGCACAAAAAATTCTTCCACATCTTCCTCATTGAATTTTGGGATTAGTTCAGATAGTTTTAACAATCCTGTACCCAGCCCTGAATTTCACTTCTCCATATTGGCCATTCTTTCACTGGGGTTACTCAGTTGCCCCCTAGTTAATTCAAGCCGCTTTAGCTCTCTCTCTTTGCATTCCTTCCAGAATGTTCTTTCTCTCTTCCCTCTCCTGCCTTTCATATTCTTCACGTTCCTTCTGGAAGGCTCTTTCTTTCCCTCTCTCCTGCCTCTCTCTTTCTCTCTCCTCTAATTCTAGTTTCCTGTGTTCCAATTGTATCTTTGCTAACAATATCCTGTCAGAGTCTACTTCTAACTCTGCTTCTGCTTCTTCAGATTCAAGGGAAAATGGTTGGCTACTAGTCTTAGGAGTTCAGACTTCCTAGCCTTGCCACGTACAGTGATCCCACACTGCTCAGTCATTTTTCTCAACTCCTCTGTAGACAGTTCTTTTAACTTATCCCAAGTTAATTCACCCTGGCTTGGGTCCCCCCATTACAGAAATCAGTCTTCAGCCAATTTGATTCACTCCACATGATATCAAGAAATGGCTGAACGCACTGGATAAAGCAAAGGCTATGAGCTACGACAACATCCCATCTGTAGTGCTGGTCAACAGCACCTTCCAAACCCATGACCGCGACCATCTTGAAGAACAAGGGCAGCATGCGCATGGGAACACCACTATCTACAAGTTCCCCTTCAAATGACACACCATCCTGACTTGGACAAATATCGCCATTCCTTCACTGTCGCTAGGTCAAAATCCTGGAACTCCCGCCCTAACAGCATTGTGGGTGGACTGTAGGGGTTCAAGAAGTGGCTCACCACCACCTTAAGGGATGGGCAATAAATACTGTTCTTGCCAGTGATGCCCACATCCTACAAATGAATAAATTCTCTGTAAAAGCTCCCTATATAAATACTATTAACTGCATATTTTTACTTTGTTGCCTTGAATCAATAATAGCATGTCAGAGCATCTTTTTCACCATCATTCCAAAGGAGGTTTTTACACCATGCACAAGGTCTGAGTTTGAACTTGTTTTAACTGGGGGGAAAATGGATAAAGGAAGTGATTCAGGCTCTAAAGTACTGAAAAGCAGAGCTAACAAACAATATACAGGGATCAGCATGTATAGTCTGAAAAGGAGGGCAATAATCCACATTAATTATGTTTGGAAAATTAGTATTTTTATATTTCATTTTATACATTGCTGAGATACATGGGTCAGTGTTATGGTTTATTTTATTGGAGGTGGTATTTTTACAAAGTTGGAGAGGCAATGAGCGAGGGGTTAAAAAAGTGAATGACTATCTGAATGGGAATGGAATTGAAGATAATGTGGAAAGTTACAGAGAAAGATAAAACATACATTAGGAAGTATCTTGGAAATATCACCCACAAAACACAATCAGGCAGAATTGAATCATATAGAATGATATCAGATTGATATCCTAGATTTTTCACTTGATTCAGTGAGAAGGTTCATGGAGGTTTATTCTAGAGGTTGCATCTGTAGTTAGTCAGCCCTCTGTTAAAACAAGTTGGTAAGAGTTTACTTTTGTAAAAATTATGTACTCTATGTTCCTTTGAGGTTCAATTAGTTATTTTGTAACCTGACGTTGGTGCTAAATGACCTCAAAGTCACTAAATACTTTTATTTACACCAGACAACCTCATCAAGTAAATTGGATTCTGACATTGGAGTGGAGAGAACAGATATGGTTTAATTTGGGATGCTCAGAAGTACATAACTGAATTGCTCTTTGTAATCCTAAATTCAATCAAAATTAATTCCTGTATTCCAATTGCTGCTTATCAGCATTTCTATACCTGGAACAACAATAAAAATCGGTTCAAACTCTGTTAACCCAGTTTAACATCCATGTAAAATATCTTCAGATTGTATCTCATGAAGATAGCCAGTATTTGTTTTAACAAAAACCACTGCAATGAGGGCATTTTTAGAAATCTATATTAATCATGCAGCCATTCATTTTACAGGCTTTATTTTACTGGTGTTGCATTACATATTTATTTCTCATTCAGTTTCAATAGGGTACAGTGTTTGAACAAGGATGAAAATGAATTGGGTTCCAGTTCCCTTCTTTGGTCTGTGGTAAAAAGTCTCCCCTGAAATCTGGGGTGCAAAATTGGGCTCAGTAGCACTCATTGTTTGGGTGCTACTTATGCTGTTTGGGGACAAAAATGGCATCCATTGCGTGCATGCATAATTCTACCACGAAGCACACCAGACGCCATTTTGGTGAAGACATGAGCACACGTGCAGCTGACGTCCAGTGAAACTATGCAGAGCCGGCAGATCATGATGTCAATCAGCGTGCAAGTCTGAATTTACACCAGCTCTGCCATTTTGGAGCTCAACACTCCAGCCAATGGCTTCTCTTAACAGCTGAACACATAGTAAGCAGCAGGAAGGAACACCCACCAGTGTTACTTAAAGGGATAATAAAAACAAGAAATGCTGGAAATACTCAGCAGGTCTGGCAGCATCTGTGGAGAGAGAAGCAGAGTTAACGTTTCAGGTCAATGACCCTTCTTCAGAACTGCGTATTTCCAGCATTTCTTGTTTTTATTTCAGATTTCCAGCATCTGCAGTATTTTACTTTTATTTACTTAAAGGGATCATCAACTACTTAGAGGTTTGTTGCTAGCTGATTTCTTCTGGCTGTTGCTGCGATTCTACAAGTGTTTGGTGTTTTCTATAGTTCTTTCAAGTTGCAAAAATCTACAGGGAGTGGCGTGGTGGGTGCTGAAGGACTTTTTGCTGATGCACAAACCAGTTACTCCGAGACACAGGTGCAATAGTAGACATTGCCCTTGGAATACAGCATGACTTAGAGAATGAACAGAGGTGATACAGAGCAAGACAAGCTGCTAGAAGAGGGAGAAGGAGGAGAGGGAGAAAGGTTCTCACCAGGAGGCCATATCCACTCAGGACGTTCAGGGAGCAATTCCCTTACCTAAACCTCAGCAAGGAACAATATGTGAGATGTCTGTGCTTCAACAAAGAACAAATAACAGTACAGCACAGGAACAGGCCATTCGGCCCTCCAAGCCTGCGCCGATCTTGATTCCTGCCTAAACTAAAACCTTCTGCACTTCCGGGGACCATATCCCTCTATTCCCATCCTATTCATGGATTTGTCAAGACGCCTCTTAAACATCGCTATCGTACCTGCTTCCACCACCTCCCCCGGCAGCAAGTTCCAGGCCTCACCACCCTCTGTGTAAAGAACTTGCCTCGCACATCCCCTCTAAACTTTGGCCCTCTCACCTTAAACCTATGTCCCCTAGTAACTGACTCTTCCACTCTGGGGAAAAAGCTTCTGACTATCCACTCTGTCCATGCCGCTCATAACATTGTAAACCTCTATCATGTCACCCCTCCACCTCCGTTGTTCCAGTGAAAACAATCCGAGTTTATCCAACCTCTCCTCATAGCTAATGCCCTCCAGACCAGGCAACATCCTGGTAAACCTCTTCTGTACCCTCTCCAAAGCCTCCACGTCCTTCTGGTAGTGTGGCGACCAGAATTGCACACAATATTCTAAGTGTGGCCTAACTAAAGTTCTGTACAGCTGCAGCATGACTTATACTCTGTGCCCCGACCGATGAAGGCAAGCATGCCGTATGCCTTCTTGACTACCTTATCCACCTGCGTTGCCAGGGAGGCCCTCACTGAAATCTGCCACCTGCTGCAGCAACAACTGCAACCTCAGAGCAGGGCAAGGAGCACATTGACCGTGGTTGTGAACGTAACTGTGTTTATATGTATTTTGATCCTTCCAGGCTGGAGCTGGAGGTATTTGTAACATTGCTCAGTTTACTGTCCACTGCTGTGTAATGGAGGTCACTGAGGCTCTCTATTCAAAGATACCTAACTAAATTTTATTCTCTCTTGCCAGCGACCAGCAAGCGAAGTGAGCACGTGGCTTTGCTAGGATTGTAGGTTTCCCCATGGTGCAGCTTATTATTGACTGCACACACATCACTTTGCAGGCACCACATGTCAACTCTGTCCTATACTGGAACTGAAAGGAATTCCACTCCCTCAATGTCTAGTGCAGGTCAATGCCTGCTATCCTGGCAACAGTTATGATGCCTTTATTCTACAGCAGTGTGCTGTGTCAGCTGCATTTGAGCCACCACAGCAAACCAAAGCATGGCTACTGGGTCGCAAGGGCAATTCATTGACAACATTGTTCATGACTCTAGTGCATATCCCACATACACATGTGCAGCATGTATACAATGAAAGCAATACTGCCACATGAAATGTAATAGAGCAGACTATTAGTGTGCTGAAACAACTCTTCTGCTGCCTGGACCACTCTGGAGGAGCTGCAGTACGCAGCAGAATGGGTGTCAAGTTTTGTGGTGGTCTGCTGCACAATGCACAACCTCGCCATCATGAGGGGATAGCCCTTACCACCAGCAATACGGTGAGCAGCTGAGAAGTAGCAGTGTGAAGAGGTGGAAGAGGATGTAGAGGTAGAGGAGAAAGAGGACAGCTGGAGGCAACCTAGACAGCCCCTTCCTGTCCAGGGCAGAGCTAATTCGAGTGTGATACCAGTAAACACAATCCGAATTTCCCATTTACCAACAGGCCTATGCCATACCTTCCATCTGTCACTGACTATCACAGAATCAGCTTGGCTGCAATGTAAAAATAAAAGCCACCACAAAACTAAAATTGCAAACCAAATTCCTAAATGAAATCATTCCATATTACATACAAATGTAAACTAATTACCCTTTTGCATTCCCTTAGTGCCTGTCCCAGTGCTCCTTGACAGTGCTACCCCAGTGGCTGCAACATGGCTGATCTTCAGTGGAGAAGACTGCAGATGGCCTTGCAGGATGTCCTTGAGCAGCTCTGGGCCTAGAAGGGCCAGCTGTGAACTGCACCATCTCGGCATGGGCAGCAGCTGTCTGACTGGCTGACAGGCAACAGCAAGGGCACTGGCAGAGGTGGGAGGACAAATGCTGTCATCCTGAGAGAGAACAGCAGGTTTGTGCTTCATGATGCCACTGCCACTCCCCTGAGGTGGTGTCTCAGGAATCCTAGTAATTTATTGGAAGACAAATGGCTGCACTGGTGCGACTCTGCAAGCCCTTTGAACATGGGTATCCAGAGCTGTTATAACAGCAGTCTGAGCTTTCACATCCCCATTCAGACATTGGGTGGAAGCTGCTTGTGCAGCAATGGAAGTTGAGATATTGGCCATTAGACGCTGCATCATGGTTTGATCCACAACTGTGTGAACAGAGTTGGCCACCCCTTCCATGCTGGAAAGGATGGGCTCCAAGCTTTGCACAAAGCCCTGTACCAAGCTGATACTGGCCACCTCCGTGCTCCTTGATATTGAACCTAGACTTTCTGGATGGCTTCCCAATGCACCAAGCATTTTGTTATGCATACCCATCAGCATTCTTCTGTAGGCTGCCCAATTGGAGTTCTCATCACAGTTCTCTGCAGCAGACTGGTGTGATGCCTTGGCCTCAAGTGAGCTGGCACCTGCACTATCCTTGCCCCTGCCTAGCTGCAGCACACTTGTACCTGGTGTCTCATCGTGTGGAGACCCTGCCTCTAATCCGTCCTCTAAAGTACGCATAGTGTCAGATCTGAGCTAGTGGCTGCAAGTGTGAAATCAAGTGATGGTGCTATCTGGTCAGGTTACACCTCTTGGGTATTTGAAAAGAAAAAGGCAGAAGGGCACCATGTGGCAAAGGGAGGGGGGAAACTATGAGGTGGATGCTTCCACCATCTGCAGCATGTAAATCAGAAGAGATTGTGGGATGAGGTGACAGTGGGATGTGTGGAGGAGAATTAGCTATGAGAATACTTTCGTCTTTGATGATTTCAGTCTCACCACTGGCCACAACAATAACCATTCCAATAATGGCCAGCACCATCTCCTCCATGGGGATTAGGTGCACCTGTCCCCTCCATTTAGCTCCTGCAGCCTCTGGTCATGCACCACCTTGTCGTGCAAGAGAGAGGGAAGCGTGTCAGTGAGTGTGGTGCAATGTGTTTGGGTGATATGGCTGTCATTTTGAATAGCTGGCAGTTTGTGCAAGCTGTAAGATGTGGGAGTGAGGCAATGCTAAGTGTGTGAGGGTGAGATGAGGCATATGAATCTTAGGTATGAGTCCTGAGGGAGATTGTTGGTAGGTGAGTGATGGGGGTGTGGTTAATTGAGCAATGGCTACTAGTGGTGCAGTAGGTAGGATATAGCATTCACTGACCATGATCACTTGTATGAGGTCATTGAACTTCTTGCGGCACTGCAGCCAGGACCTTGGTGCCAAACTCCTGGCATCGCTACAGGTTCCCTCTGCCTTGACCATGAGTCTGGAGGGCCTCCATCACCAACCCCCACCCCTCCGCTACTGCACTGCGGATACAGGACATCTCTCCTCCTTTCCATATCCTCCACCAAGACCTCAGGCTGAATTTTTGTTCCAGGGTTGGGAACCCGAAGCCCGGAACATTTCTGGGCCCTGACCCTGTGCTGCGCCAGTACTTTCAAATTAAATGGGCCTAATTGGCCTAGGGGTACGTTCTATGCCTAATTAGAAGTGCCTGGAACATCCCGGAGGTGGGACTGGATACCAAGGGCGATTTTAAAAGGCAAGTGGCAGCCATTACTGGGCTTGCCATTGCCTGAAGGTAGGGAGCAGCAGGGAATTCAGAGGGCCAGTGCAGGAATGGTCATGTGTCCCTGGGTGGCACCACAAAGTTCTGATGCCTCCCTTGAGGCATTAATGGATGCAAGGGCAGAGAGGACAGATGTCTGTTACAAGCTCGCAGGACAACAGTCTTGCTTGTACTGTATCTTTATTGAACTGAATCTGTGATGGCTGTCTGCAGTGTGTGCCTCATGGTAGAGGTCACATGATTACAGCAAGCCAGGAGGCACATTAGTACAGTTTTGCATTTCTATCCCAAACATCCCCCTTTTCATACAAAAAACAAAAAAAAAAATTGCATGCATTATCATTTACACTGTGAGTTGCCCAAGTTACCTACTACACACACAACCATTCTCATGCATTAGCAGTTCTTTATTCTCATCAGTCTCAGCACATACATTGCACACATAGTCTTTAAATCATGCTGGTCTCTTAATGGTGCACGTGCGCATTGTCGTTGGCTGTTCATCTTGGTGATTTTCCTTCTCCAGGGAGTGTTGTTTCCTTTTTCGCTTGTTGCCACAGTAACTGTTGTTGTTTCATTTCCATTGTTGGGGTGCTGCGGATCTCTGAGACTGATGGTTGATCTGTAGTCTGTGCAGATGGTAAGTTTGCATTTTCCTGATCGGCCGCCTTCAGTGACGGAACAGCTTCTCCAGTTGTATATATGTGTCTGCGGTTGCGACGGTATAGCTGGTCATTCACTTCCACCGCGTATAATCGAGGTGACACAGTGGCGCAGTGGTTAGCACTGCAGCCTCACAGCTCCAGCGACCCGGGTTCAATTCTGGGTACTGCCTGTGTGGAGTTTGCAAGTTCTCCCTGTGTCTGCGTGGGTTTCCTCCGGGTGCTCCGGTTTCCTCCCACAAGGAGGGTCTTCCTCGAGAACCAGAGGTAGATAAGTTCCCATTTATCAGAGTTCCCTGAGGTCTTGAGGAGTCATGGGCAGTAAATGGAGGAGTTTAAGCAGCACATGTGCTCTGTCATGACTCAAGGATTTGATCACACGAGCTCCTCCATTGAGAGTTGGGCAACTTCTTGGAGAGCCATATGCAGCACCACTCTGAGTGGGTGCAGGAGCAGCATACTGATATACACAGGAGTGAGACTCTGTGTAACATAGACCACTCAGTGTCGCTGATGGCGCAGAGATGCTCGGAATGGATGCCAACTGCGTCCCAGACAGTGGACTCGTCCAGCATCCAAGGGCACTAGGAAAGGACTGAGACTTTTGAAGGAACAGATGAAGGGGCCACCCCTTGGGGTCACTGGCATCAATCTTTGGCCCCTCACCCCCACCGACTCAGGAATCATCTGTGTGCCAAAGCCCTGAGACAGAGGCAGCCCCTGCAATGAAGCAGGCACCGCAGCCTGTGGAGGATCCCCCATGAGAAAGACAAGGGCAGAAACCACAGGGATCTCAGCCGGAGACAGAAACAAGGGAGCAGGCTGCCTCATCCTCTGCCACAGGAGGAGCATCCTGTAGAAGTGATAGGGAAAGAAAGGCGCCATGCCACTGATTTCGCTTAATGGGTCATCTGATGCTGTTGTCCACATTTGTCTGCTCTTTTATTTTCATTACAATATATGTTATCAATCTGATATGTTATTGATGTTTCATGACAAAAGGGGGGTGGGAGTTTTGTTGGGTGGTTGGGGGAGACGTAGGGCCCGGGATTGCTGTATTTCCATGTTTTGGAGAGCATTGGCAATGGAAACCTCATTCTCATGGTCATGGCTGGCAATGGGACTTCACATTCGCAGTGATAGCTCACCATGGTGGAAGATTTTTGGTCATAAGGGCTCAGAGGCGATCAGTTGAAACACTGCTGAATCAGCGTGGCCCTTGTGGCCATGCCAGTCTGCAGTTCACCCCGAGGTCTGGGAGGCATCTCCGGCTATCATTTGCTGCAGGGTCACCAGCCACCTCTTGAGTGAACTCTATCTCCACTCCGTCATCCTTTTCTCCTCCTCCCAGTCTTCCTCTGGGGTGGAATGGCGTTCCAGGTCCTCTTTCTCATCTGTCTCCAAGCCTCATTGTATTGTCATGTTGTGCAGGGTGCAGCAGATGACCACGATATGAGACAGTCTGTCTGGCTTGTATTGGAGGGCACCACCTGACCAGTCAAGGCAACTGAAGCAAATCTTCAAGGTGCCAATAGTCTGTTCAATGCAGGTCTGTGTTAGTAGGTGGCTCTGGTTGTAGCATCTCTCTCCATCCATGCCTGGGTAGCGGACGGGCATCAGGAGCCACCTCCTTAGGGGATAACCCTTATCCCCCAGCAGCCACCCATGGAGTCTGGATGTGCGCCTGAAGAGGTGCAGCACCTGTGACTCTCACAGAATAAAGGAGTCATGACAGTTGCCGGGGAACAGGGCGCAGACCTGCAAGATTAACTTCCTGTGGTCACAGACCAGCTGGACATCCAATGAGTGTAGCCCTTTCTGTTGAGGAATCTGACTGGCTGGTCTGTTGGTGCCCTGATGGCTATGTGGGTGCAATCGATAATGCCCTGGACCTGAGGGAATCCATTGATGGCGGCAAAGCTCAATGTCCTCTGTGCCTGCACAGACTCATCTGTGACAAAATGGATGTAGTCCCCTGCCCTCCTAATATGGCATCCGTGACGTGCCTGATGACGTTTAGAGATACAGCACTGAAACAGGCCCTTCGGCCCACCGAGTCTGTGCCGACCATCAACCACCCATTTATACTAATCCTACACTCATCCCATATTCCTACCACATCCCCACCTGTCCCTACATTTCCCTACCACCTACCTATACTCGTGGCAATTTATAATGGCCAATTTACCTACCAACCTGCAAGTGTTTTGGCTTGTGGGAGGAAACCGGAGCACCCAGAGAAAACCCACACAGACACAGGGAGAACTTGCAAACTCCACACAGGCAGTACCCAGAATTGAACCCGGGTCGCTGGAGCTGTGAGGCTGCGGTGCTAACCACTGCGCCACTGTGCCGCCCGGTTGAGCTGCTGGCTGCAAGATGCCCCCTAGGTCCACAACTGATCCCTGGAATGACTTGGTCGCTTAGAAATTCAGGATAATGGTGACCTTGACGGATACAGGCAAGGGACTGCCATGAGGACTGCGAGGCCTCAGGTCATTGTGAATTGAAGCACAGATTTATCAGAGCATCTGCCTGGATAGGTATAGCCTTCTACCGCACTGGCGCTCTGTCATTTGCATGTAGCTCACTCTTGGGCGGTAGACCTGATGTCTTGGGTGGCGCCTTCTTCCCCTTGTAGCCCCCCCCACCCGCTGTACTCCTTTGGCCTCCTCCTGTCCAGGAGGTTGCATCTGTTGCAGCTCATTCTGGCTGCTCTGTCCAATATCAGAGTAGCCTGTTCCCATCTGAACTCCCTCAGCTGGTGTTCGTTCACTTACGAGGCCTTCCCCTGCCAACTCCAGCTGCCCAAGTGATGCCAGTGGCCTCACATCCCTCTCCAGATTCCTACCACTCACTACTGCCGAAGACAAATCTTTCAGCTCTAACAATGGCTACTCTGTGGCACTTTTTAAGCAGATGAGCTTTATTCTGGGCTTCTACAATATTTTAACAGCCCTTCCAATAGCCCTTATGGCATTCTGCCGTGTTCCAGACATAGCGTTTTCCCAATGCACTCAAGTTGAAACTTACAAACTGCTCCTGACAAGCCTTTCAATAAAGTTCCTCAATGAGCTCAACAGCCAATTAACTGGAGGCATTCGGACTTCTCGTTCCCTCCTGTAATATTACTTGTCCTTTAGTGTGTGATCTCTTGTTAAGAGTCGCAGGACTACAAGTAATATCCAAAATGAACTTGGGGTTTTATTATAACTGAACTGGAACATATACACACAAAAGGTTACTGCAAGAGCTCATATACACACGTCTTACTATCTTGGGCTCCACCCACAACGATCAGGTCATGTGTGACTCTATATCACTTCCTCTGATCTCTGATGACCTGCACTTGTAGTCCTTAAGGTGTTTTGGTCTTAAGGTGATCCCACAACACCTCCCTCCCAGCACCCTTAAGAAATTGCTTTGTGTTCCAGTGGCAGTGGGACCCAGTACTGACCTCCGAGGATGTGATTTTTAAATTGTGCACGCACTCATTCCTGCACCCACAGGGATTTCAAAATTCAGTCCCTTAGTGCAATGTCCAAAAGCCTTGGAACATGCTCTCTCCAATGTTGTGCCATTTCTCACTGCTCCCAGTAAACAGCCACTTCCTGCATGACTCCCAGTACATTCTCCAACCACAATGCACCTCCCCTTTAATAGGTTCAGGCTAGCTTTAAGTGGTGCTCAACAGTCACAATTTTGGACCGCCCATTAATGCATGCAGCCAATGAACGGCACAGTTAGTGCTGGCTGCATGCAGAAATTAAAGTTGTTATGCAGCCTTCATTTCAATAAACAGCCTGGGTAAATTGCACATCGTGATCCCCGCATCTGTTTTTCAGGGGCTATCCAATTTAGCCCCCCATATCTTTAGAATGTCATTGTTCAAGTCTCAGTTGCAGATGAAAAGTAATTAACATAACTCTGCTCCTTATATATAGGACTGTTATTTTTCACTGCACAGATCTGTGCTAATGCAGTTTAGAAAATGGTATTTGAAACGTGAAAAAACACAGCTCTGTATGAATTCCCTCATCCCAGCAGTTCTTGCACTCACTGAATATTACGTGGGCAATAGTAACTGAAAGATACTCAGGTAGTAATTGCTTATATGATTATTATGTAAGTATTTCATTACCTGAGAATCCCATAATCAAAAGTTAGGCCTAGTTCTATGGCGGAGCCCATTGCAGCACTAGCATGTATTGCCACAGATCAGGGGAAACAGATTTATAGCTCCCACACCACTGCTGTAATGATCTCATCCATCCTTCTTTGATAAGTGCTGAATGGATGGTAGGAGGATGGAGAATCAGACACATTCCCAGTTAGAACAAGTCACTTTCCTGTTTGCCACCCTCTTAAGCATTGCTTGGTGTGGGGAGACAAGAAGTGGGAAGGGAAAGAGAGAAAAAAAGACAGACTTCACCCCCTTTAAAAAATTATAATTAGGACAATGAAAGAATATCTTCTAGTATTTCCATACCACAGTAAGCTTTGTGAAATATGATTAACCTTCCTATGAAACTAGCACTAGCAAACTTGCAGATGAACACCTACACTTGTAAGTCTCTGCGAGCAAATTATCGATATCACAGGATTAATGCGCATAATTTCAGGCACTGTGATAGATAGTTTGGGGCTCTGAATAAACAGAGATGTTCCTGATGTTTTTTTTTATCAAATCCACCGACAGGTTGATTATTTTCATGAAGAACATTTGTAATTCCATTATTTCATTCACCTTCTAATTGAGCTGCCTGGAACTATTTCACATTTTTATTGCTGATATTTTGTGCACACTTTATAACTTTAGTAAGAATTACAATTATTCAATGTCTTTAAGTGTTATTATTCAGATTATAATGGTGCAGTTTTTAAAAATTCTATCATGGGATGTGAGCGTCACTGGCAAGGCCAGCATTTGTTACCATCCATAATTGCCCTTGAGAAGGTAATGGTGAGCTGCCTTCTTGAACTGTTGCAGTCTTTGGGTGTAGGTACACCCACACTGCTGTTAGGGAAGGAGTTCCAGGTTTTTGACCCACCGACAGTGATGGAATGGCAAGACAGATCCAAGTCAGGATGATGTGTGACGTGGCGGAGAACTCACAGGTGGTGGTGTTCCCATGAGTCTGCCGCATTTCTATGTGGAAGAGGTTGCAGGTTTGGAAGATGCTTTGAAGGAGGCTTGGTGAGTTGCTGCAGTGCATCTTGTATAAAGTACAGACTGCTGCCACTGTGCCTGTCTGGTGAAGGGAGTGAACATTTAACGTGGTGGATAGGGTGCCGATCGAGGGGGTTGCTTTGTCCTGGATGGTGTCGAGCTTCTTGAGTGTTGTTGGAGCCACACTCATCCAGGCAATTGGACAGTATTCCATCACAATCCTGACTTGTGCCTTGTAGATGGTGGACAGGAGTCAGGAGGTGAGTTATTCAGTGCAGAATTCCCAGTCTCTGACTTGCTCTTATAGCCACAGTATTTATATGGCTGGTCCAGTTAAGTTTCTGGTCAGTGGTAACCCCCACGATGTTGATAGTGGGGGATTCAGAAATGGTAATGCCATTGAATGTCAAACGGAGAAGGTTAGATTCTCTTTTGTTGAAGATGGTCATTGTCTGGCACCTGTGTGGCGCAAATGTTACTTGTCACTTATCAGCCCAAGCCTGAATATTGTCCACGTCTTGTTGCATGTGGACACAGACTGCTTCAGTATCTGAGGAGTCACAAATGGTGCCAAACATTGTGCAATCATGAGTGAATATCTTCACTCCTGACCTTATGATGGAAGGCAGATCATTGATGAAGCAGCTGAAGATAGTTGGGCCTAGGACACAACCCTGAGGAATGAGGAACTCCTGCAAGTAATGTCTTGGGGCTTAGATGTTTGGCCTCCAACAACTACAACCATCTTCCTTTGTGCTAGGTATAACTCCAACCAGTGGAGAGTTTTTCCTGATTCCCATTGACTCCAGTTTTGCTAGAGCTTCTTGATACCATACTCTATCAAATGCTGCCTTGATGTCAATGGCAGTCACTCTCACCTGTTACAGATCATAATGAAGTTTGGCTGATGCAGGTTGCAGTTCTTTGAGTTTACTTTAATTAAATGATCCACTTCAGTCGATTTTTAGGCTAGGAATGTGTGTTGACAATATTAGTGACACATAATAATTGCTATTTTATAGTTACCTTATGTTACCCTGAGATTGTGCAATCTGGTCAGATATCTTGTAAGTTGCTCAAAATGGTTTCTGAAATATCTATTAGCATAGGTATTATTTTAAATGGGTTAATGGCTTTATTAAAGCAACGTACAAAGGAATATCACATGAACATGTTGTTTGCTAATGTCAGAAATGCTCCCTTCCAATCTTGGTTTCTGAGAGCCAAACATTTTGGGTGTTCTATCGTCCGGCAGCACAGTATTAAAATCAAGCTAAGAAAATTAGCAGCTGAAGTCCTTCTAAAAGAGATAATACTATATCTGAAAGCAGTGTAAAACTTGCAATTATACGAGACAATTAGGTTGATGATTTCATATGTTCAGCTAATCTATAAATCATTGTTTGTAGAAATACAATTTTGCCAGTATAAACAAAAATTGGCATTGTTGCCTCCTGAAATTTGGGAAGTTATTTTAACACAGTTATTAAGTTGTTTACAGTATTGGAAGCGTTACAGTATGTTTTTAGTTTTTTTTTAGAGATACAGCACTGAAACAGGCCCTTCTGCCCACCGAGTCTGTGCCGACCATCAACCACCCACTTATACTAATCCTACCCTAATTCCATATTCCTACCACATCCCCACCTGTTCCTATATTTCCCTACCACCTACCTATACTAGGGGCAATTTATAATGGCCAATTAACCTATCACCCTGCAAGTCTTTGGCATGTGGGAGGAAACCAGAGCACCCGGAGGAAACCCACGCAGACACAGGGAGAACTTGCAAACTCCACACAGGCAGTACCCAGATTTGAACCCGGGTCGCTGGAGCTGTGCGGCTGCGGTGCTAACCACTGCGCCACTGTTTTACTTCCTAAAAGGATAATTTTAGTAACTTTGTAATGTGCTGTTTATTATAAAACAGTCCATATGCATGAAAGCACTATGTCAATGTATCGAATTAATTGAAAATGTAATATTTGAAGATTATTAATACATTTCATGAAAAATTATTAGCATGTGTAACTTTGCCAGCATGTCAGTTTTTAGCACTAACATAATAAGTAGATGTAAAAAAACAAAGCTTAGACATAGTCTAGCAAAGTATGTTGAGTAGTAGGGCTGGATTTTGTGCTGGAGCGATCCTCCAGTCTTTTTAAATCAATGTTTCAGGATTCGGGATCCCCGTCCCTTTAAAGCCGGGGATCCCGCCTCTAAGAGCTGCCAGCCGATCACAGGAGTGGTGGCCATTGCTAGTACTGCAGAGGCCTCAGACCCAGGCCCAGTGGCTAGAACCCCGGACCAGTGGTAGGTGAGGCGGGGTTGCCAGAGTCAGTTTGGAAGGCCAAGGTGAGGGTACTGGGGGGGGGGGGGGGGGGTGGGTGGTGGTGGTCATGCATTCCAGGGGGAGGGGGGGTCCCGGGGGTAAAGTTGTTCCCAGTGGGGGTCCTCCATTGGCCACAAATTGCCTACAAAGGAGGGACCCCCCCCAAGCCTCCTGTTACAAGGTATCCTCCCCACACAGTGGAGGCACCCCATGCTGCTGGTAAGATCGAAGCAGCGGTAGGAAGAGGCCCCTTATTGGCTGTTAATAGGCCACTCAAGAACCTCAATTGGCCTTTGGGTGGGAAAGCTGTCATCAGCATATCCCGGCCCCGGGAAAATAGCTTGGTGATGGGGAGGTGATGGGCCATCCACCCCCCTCCACCACCCACCAACCCCCCCGTCCCCCCCATTGCAATACTCCGTGTGCCCCCCTTCCACTCCAACCTCAGGATGCCACACAAAATCCCGGCAAACAAAACTATTAATGTTAATAAACCTGCAATGACACCTCCTGTGGGATATTTTGACAGACATTAATATCAGGAAAACTTATCCATTTCTTGTATCAAAGTCTAAAATGAATAGAGACTGCCAAAGCATCACTGAATTATTATCTCTGACCCCAGTTATTCTGCACTACTGTTTCTTTGACATGCTTTGGTAATATTTTGATACCAGGTATTCAGAGAAAACATTGATGTTCAACAAGATCATGTAAATAATGTAAAAGCTCAAGGATAAAGAACATCGATGATTTACTAATAATACTCTTCAAATTAAATGAACAATATGGAGCTTGTTTAGGAACTATAGAAAATCATTTCAACCTTTCATTGATTAAAATCATTTGACTAAAGGTGCTATGGCACTAATTTGATGTCATCAGGTGACTGTAATCACCATTCATTTAAAAACTAAAACATTTTAGAGTTAGTTTTATGGTGTAATAAGTTATATATGACTATAATACCTTCTCATATTTGTGCAATCAGAAAGAATAGTGACTGGGTAGACTATGTAAAAAAAAAAGCTAGGTTTATCTCTTTACTCTTTATTCCACAACAAGGTATTGCATCTATATGATTGCAAAGGAGGTCAAGCTGAAGGAAATGGTATATGCCATATTTTGTGTGAGATAAGGCTTGCATTGCACATTTAGATTGAAACAAAGTACAACAATTTGCATTTATATAGCACCTTTAAGGTAGTAAAATGCCCCAAGGCACTTCACAGTAGCATTATCATACAAAATTTGACATAGAGCCACATTAGGACAGATGACTAAAAGCTTGCTCAAAGAGTTAGGTTTTAAGGAGTGTCTTAAAGAAGGTGAGAAACAAGAGAGGCAGAGAGGTTTAGGGAGAACATTGCGGAGCTTAGGGTCTAGGCAACAGAAGACATAGTCAGCAATGGTGGAGTGATTAAAATAGGGGATGCGCGAAAGGCCAGAATTAGAGGAGCGCAGATATCTTGGAGGGTTTGGGGCTGGAGGAGATTACAGAGATAGGGACGGGCAACACCATGGAGGGACTTGAAAACAAAGATGAGAATTCTAAAATTGTGGCATTGCTGGGCCAGAAGCCAATGTAGGGCAGCAAGCACAGGGATGATAAGTCGTGCGAGTTATGAGACAAGCAGCACAGCTTTGGATGAGTTCAAGTTTATGGGTGGTGACAGATGCGAGGCCAGCCAGTAAAGCATTGAAAACATAGGGCAGCATTTTAACTGCCAAGGGAAGGCAGGCTTGGTTGCAGGCAGGGGGTTAAAAGCCCCGCAAAGTGGCATCAGGTCAGGAACCCAGAATGATCCTGCCCACCTCTGGATTTAACCAAGACGGGTTTGCAGGGGAGCAGAAGGGTCCTGTGAAGCTATCGGGTAAATAATTAAAATATTCACGAGGCATTTAACAAAGGATTTAAACCCGCATTCTGGCTTTAACAGCCAGACCATGGGTTTTCCAAGCTGTGTGGAGCTTGCCAGGGTCAACCAGGTGAGGAGATAGTGAGGCTACTTCAATGAAACTGACAGGCTGGGAAGCCTTCAAATAATGAAACTGAATAGCTGCAGCCCTGCCTAGACAGAGGTTGCTGCTCACAGCATTTCTTCTGAGACCATGCTCTTGTTCTTGACAGGTCATTTCCTTCTTGGAAGTCAGTTCACCTGTCTTGGACCATTCACCTTGATCTGAACTTCCCTGCTGTCAGCTTTCACTGTGACATGGAAGCAGCTTATGCAGCTCTACCTTGAACCTCTGAGGAATAAGAGGAGCAGCAGCAACAGCACCAACAGCCCCAGCAGAAGCAACATCAGCAGCAGCTGCCTTTTCCTCAGCCACATGCTGCTCCACAGGGCAGAGAGGATGGACACAGAGATCCAGCTCGAAGGAGCAAGACTCCTAACACAGGGTCTAGAGGTAAAGGATCAACTCTCTCGACATGTGTGAGCACCAGTGCCTCAGGAGGCTCAGGCTTTCACAGCAGATCACTGCCGACATCTGTAGCCTCGTGGAACAAGAGAGCCAGGTGGATACACACTGTCAGTGGCTGTCAAGGTGCCTATCAGAGAAGGGTCACCCACATTTCCACCACCCCCCTCCTGCTCCTGGTTCTCTGCCTCTCCCTGCAGTTTTGCGCCATCTTCTCCTGCAAGAAGAGAAAACAGAGAGTTATGAGTGTGAGAAATGAATTGTGTATAGAGGAGAGAAGGACACCATTTGTGGATGGTGACTGTGAGGCATGGGTGTGAGATGGCAAAAAGGTTATGGTGATTGTCTATGTTGGCTGTTCAGTTGGGGCTGTGAGGAGGTGCCAGCAGAGAGAGGAATAGGTGGAGCTGCAAGGTGTGTTGGTCTGAGGAGTGTTGTGCAGGAGAATACTAGGAAAAATCAGAGTATTGGGTTTGGCGCCTGAAAGTGCTGTGCCACTTACCTTTCCTGTCCCCCTGAGGTCCTTGAAGTTCTTGGTTAATTGTCTCCAGGTTCAAGGGACCACACTCCTGCTTCTCACTTCCTCAGCCACTTTCATCCAGCCTGCTCGGTTTGAGAGGCCTCTTCCTTCCATCCTTGGGAAACATCACTTCATCAGTCCTTCAATCCCCAGCAGGACCTCCAGGTAAGAGTTTGAGAGCCAGGGGGCAGCTTTCCTAGGTTTCCTTTCCATTCCTGTGGTTATTGAAGTCACAGGAATCATTGTACAGTTCAATCATTCTAATCCCTGCCAGGTCCCTTTTAACTAGAAATCCTTCCTTTGACAGATTCAGTGCATCATCCCACTCGCCCCTCAGAAACCTGGAAGTAAGATGCTAATGGCATGGCTGAGTTAAAGAGCCTCAGCAAAGCCCATTGACAAAACAAACGGGTCCGCGACCCGTTGCCAGCCTCCTGCTGTGCACACGTTTGTTATGATAAAATTCCACCAACAAAGTCAAAGTATGTAGAAGAACTGAATTTGTTATTTAGGCTTATTACATTGATTACTTTGAAGTGTATTGGAGCCAGCTGGGGTGGCAATAGGGATGCTACAATTGGCTTCAGTGCTGTTAGGCTAAGGAGGGAGGAAATACATTTCTGTTCAATCTAATGACAGTTGCAAGAAATGAAGCAAATGGGTGTGATGGTTGGTCAAATAAGCTGTTGGCACTCACTGTGTAGAATAACACATGAAGGTATCAAGTAATGAAGGCCTGCTGAAGCCTTCCATCACTAGCAGTCAGTGTCTTCAGGGAGAAAATGGCTGAAAAATGACACACTTTCTGAATTTTATTATGCTTGCATTCTTTGTGACTATAACTTCAGAACATAATCATAAAACAGCAAAAATATAATTTGCAGCAGCCCTACAGTATCTGATCACAACTCCATGAGGTTACTCTTGTAAATGGTGCTGTGATTGACATTTTCAATGTCAAATACAAAAAAGCTGTTATTTCATGGTTAGTGTATATTACCCTGAGATTATGTAAACTGGCCACAGGGTTCCCATAAATCGCTCAAAATGCTTTCTGAAATTCCATCCAATCATCATTTTCTCAATAACATTTCTAATACATAAAATAAGGGTTTATATGGGAAAATTTTATTCTTTACAATAACATGGTCACATTTTCCATTTAATTGTCTTTTAAAACCTTAATATAATTTTCACTTGAAGGCTTCAGGCTCTCCAAAAAAGCAAAGAGTGGATTTTATATTTTTGTCCAGAGCTGTGACTATTAGCTGACTGGGTCCAAAAACCAATCCCCTCCGGTGTACTCCCATCATTACTGTGACAGGACTGTGCTGGAAAATAAGCCAGAACAATGAAGGGTGGCTTTATGGCAGATTGCAATGAAAATATCTCTGTGTTGGAGATCATGCAGGCTTCTGGTAAGGGGAAGGATCTCCTTCAGTGGGCAGGCATCCTACCTGTATGCTTGGTACCTGCCATTGACATGGAAATGAAAGGGCCTTCCTCTCATTCTGCAAACTTTGGCATGGTCCTTGGTGGAGGTTCTGGGTGAGGACATTCTATTATTAGTGTTGGGCTGTTCACCCCTACAGATTTTCAGCCCCACAGTTTATTGTAAGGTTTGTTCTTGCAGCTATACTTGACTTGTTTTACTGCTGTTCCGGCAATATATCTTTTCTAATAGTTTTATTTGCTCTACAAGATTACATTTACAGATTTCTAATCAGAGCATTATTGCTGCCATCAACTAAAAACTCATATTGCTTCATTCCGTTGGACCTGGTCAATGGCTGTCATGGATTTAAAGGAGGAAGAGGAGTTCATATATGTTGTGTGATGTTGTAGTAGTTGTTGTAGCATAGCTAGGGTGTTATAGATAAAGTCAAGGCCAATCCAATTGACCTGTTACATTTGACCAATTGACCATAAGAGTCAAGCTGCCTGGTTTAAATTTTAAGCTTCGCAGTTAGCTGTCAGTCACCGTAAACTGGTACATTCTCCATGGCAACGCATCTACCAATCACTTGCCAGTTCACTTGCCAACCAGTCAGCACTCTCTTCTCATGCAGTAGAAGTTGTTGTTTTCCCTTACATTGGTTATTCTTGCGATTGTCCTGATGAATGCAAGACAAAAAGCTTTGACAACATCACTCTATTTTCAGCAATAATAACTGTTTATTATAAATACATTACTATTTATATTCTCCTCAAGCCTCTTTAGCTAGCATCCTCCGTGTTGCTACTCTCTTCTTTCTAAAGCCCATTACCATGTGACTATTACGTCATCATCTCTACAGGGAGAAGGGTTGCTCTCACTGTCTCCAACATTAACCTTTACATGTCCTTATACTACATCTCCCCTGAAGTCTTTATCCAACATTTTCTTACACATATATATATTCTCGACATAACCCATTACTCATACTCCCCCAACTTTCTGACTTCACAGATTTAGTCCGTTCAGAGCTTTCATGACTCTTCCCAATTTTGTTCTAATCTGAGTGTGATGATCAGTAGTCTTCCTTGTAAGTCTTGGTTGACTTGGTTGATTTCTACTAAGGACTGTCATATGCTGTTTGCTTTGGGTTTGTTGAAATTCATCTGGGTCTTCCAAATGAATGATTGACTGTTGCTTCTGGGGAATAGGGATAATGTTTTTCCTATTTTGACGTATGTTTCCTTCAGTTGTGTGTACCACATACAATCTCTGGTAGTTTTCATCTCTGTGCATTACAGTACCTTCCCTTTCTAAGTCATGTATCCATACTCTTTGGCCATTATTCAGCTTTGGCAAGTCTCTGGCACAAAATCTTTTGTTGTAATTTGGAGTTTGCTGCCTTCTATTAGAGTTTTCCCAGTTTCGTATTCTCTCATAGTCCAGGACATTCAATCCTGGAAGGAATTTTTTGGCAAAAGCAGCATGTTGGGTTTCTTATCTTCCTGCCCATCAGTAACTCTGCAGGTGATAGTCCACACATCAATGGTGTAGATCAATAAATGAAAAGTGAGGTTGGAAGATCTTCATTCTTCTTCAATAAGGACTTTGTGGTTTTTACACCTCTTTCCGCTTCACCATTTGACTGTGGATAAAATGGTGATCTTGTGAGATGTTGAAATCCCATTCTTGTTGCAAACTGTGTGAAACATTCATTTGCAAAGTGTGGTCTGTTGTCTGACAGGACTACATCAGGGATACCATGTGTTGCAAAGATGTCTTTTAGTACTCTTATAACTGCTTCAGTCATGGTTGAATCTAACCTTCTCACTTCTATCCACCTTCAGAAGTAATCAATGATGATTATGTAGGACTTTCTGTTGAGCATAAATAAATCCATACCTAGACGTTGCCAAGGTCTGGTTGAAAATTGAGTAGTTAACAAAGATTCATGCTATTCTGGTCTTTATATTGCACAGATCTGATAGTTCTGGATCAGGTTTTCGATGTCTTTCGATATTCCTGGCCACCACAATGATGTTTGTGCCCTAGCTCTGCACTCTGTTATTCCCAGAAGGCCTTGATGTAGACGTTCTAAGATCTCTGATCTCAATGAACTAGGAATGACTAGCCTGTCATTATAAACAAGCATCGATAATTGTGAAGTATTTTCTATATTCTTAGAAAGTTTTCATTGTCTTCCCACAAGGAAGTTCTTGTGGCCACCCTTGTGTGCAATACTGCCTTAAATGAATACATTCTTCATTGCTTTTTGGGCTTGACATATTTCTTGCAATTTCTGTATGCTGCTGGCCAATTTTGTGTAGTATACTGCTAATATGACTCTATTTCATGCACAAAATTCACATCTTGTTGTGTTGGATGGTCTACCTTTGCTCTTGATTGGGCATTAGCAGATGTTTGCATCTTTCCCTGGAGATTTACTGTCTCATACGTATATCTCACCTATCTTAAACAAACTGCTTGGATTCTTGGAGGCATTTTTGCGATCTCCTTTTCATCCAACAGAGATACCAAAGGTTTATGGTCTGTCTTGATGATGATGCTCAATCTGACAATATAACCAGAAAATTTCTCTCATGCACATGTGACGGCAAGTGCTTCTTTTTCAATCACTGCATACCTTGTCTCTGTGTCGGACAAAGCTCTAGATGTGTAGTATATTGGCCTATGAGAACCATCAGGTTGCTCCTGGAAAAGGACTGCCCCTAGCCCAGTTGAGGAGGCATCTGCGGCTATCATCATTGGTAGTGTAGGGTTATGGTGTGCCAAGATGTCCAGCAATATGAGCATATCTTTAATCTTCTGAAATACTTGCACTTGGTGTGAACTCCAACACCATGCTTGATCTTTTCTGAGAAGTTGTCTTAGTGGTTCTGTTACCTGCGCTAAGTGAGGTAAAAACTTTGCTAATTGATTCACCATTCCAAGGAATCTTTGGAGTTGCTGAACAGATGTAGGAATAGGGAATTCTGTAATGGCTCATGTCTTCTGTTGATCTGCCATAATACCTTTACTGCTTACTACATGTCCCAAGAAATGGACTGAAAGCTAGGAAAATTGACACTTCTCATTCAGTGTTAGCCCTGCTTCTTGAAGTCGTTGTAAACTGCTTGGTCTCTTCAATCATGTTCCTCTACTGTCTGCCCATGTATCAGGATGTCATCCAAGTGATAAATAACTCCTTTGAGCTCTTCTAAGATGTTAGACATAGACTTTGGAAGATCTCTGGTGCGGAAGTTATTCCAAACGGTAACCGATTGAAATAAAACCTCCTGAAAGGTGTTAAAAATGTAATTAGTAATCTTGAGGTCTCATCTAAGGGTACCTGCCAAAACCCACTATTGGTGTCGCGTTTGGTAAAGATGGTGCTCTGAGACAATTTCACTAAGCTTGACAGCCACTGTGGACATTGGGTGAATCTTGCGTGCCACTGTTTTAAGCTGCATTAAATCCACACAAATACATAGAGTTACATTTTGTTTCAGGACAGGAACCGTGGCTGAATACCACTTTGCTGGTCGTGTAACTGGAGAAATGGCTTTCCGTCTGGTCATCTCTTCCAATTGGTGTTGAACTTGGTTCATCAACGGGTGAGATATCTTTCTGGGTGTAAAGATACACACTGGTCTAGCCTTGTCCTTAAGTGTGATTCCATACTTGTCTTGAGTCTTCAGAGACCTGTGAAAAGTTTCTGATAGTCTGCTTGAAAGCGACTGTTTAGCTGTGGCTGTTTGACTTCGTCAATCTTCATCAATACCCCCCAGGGTATTGATCTGGAGACATGGGATCGAATCCCAACAATGCATAAGGTGGAATTTGAATTTAATTAATAAACCTGGAATTAAAAGCTAGTCTAATGATGGCCATGAAACCATTGTCGATTGTTGTTAAAACCCATCTGGTTCACTAATGTCCTTTAGGGAAGGAAATCTGCTGTCCTCACCTGGTCTGGCCTACATGTGACTCCAGACCCACAGCAATGTGGTTAACTCTTACATGCCCTCTGAAATGGCCGAGCAAGCCACTCAGTTGTACCTAACCGCTACAAAGTCAATAAAAAGGAATGAAACCGGACGGACTACCCGGCATCGACCTAGGTACCAGAAACGACAACGGCAAACCCAGCCCTGTCGACCCTGCAAAGTCCTCCTTACTAACATCTGGGGGCTTATGCCAAAGTTGGGAGAGCTGTCCCACAGACTAGTCAAGCAACAGCCTGACATAGTCATACTCACGGAATCATACCTTACAGACAATGTCCCAGACACTGCAATCACTATCCCTGGGTATGTCCTGTCCCACCGGCAGGACAGACCCAGCAGAGGTGGCGGGACAGTGGTCTACAGTAGGGAGGGAGTTGCCCTGGGAGTCATCAACATCGACTCTGGACCCCATGACGTCTTATGGCATCAGGTCAAACATGGGCAAGGTAACCTCCTACTGATTACCACCTACCACCCTCCCTCAGCTGATGAGTCAGTACTCCTCCATGTTGAACACCAACTGGAGGAAGCACTGAGGGTGGCAAGGGCACAAAATGTACTCTGGGTGGGGGACTTCAATGTCCATCACCAAGAATGGCTCGGTACCACCACTACTGACCGAGCTGGCCAAGTCCTAAAGGACATAGCTGCTAGACTGGGTCTGCGGCAGGTGGTGGGGGAACCAACACGAGGGAAAAACATACTTGACCTTGTCCTCACCAATCTGCCTGCTGCAAATGCAAATGTCCATGACAGTATTGGTAGGAGTGACCACTGCACAGTCGTTGTGGAGACGAAGTCCCGCCTTGAGGATTGAGGATACCGTCCATTGTGTTGTGTGGCACTATCACCATGCTAAATGGGATAGATTTCGAACAGATCTAGCAATGCAAAACTGGGCATCCATGAGGCGCTGTGGGCCATCAGCAGCAGCAGAATTGTACTCAACCACAATCTGCAACCTCATGGCCCGGCATATCCCCCACTCTACCATTACCATCAAGCCAAGAGACCAACCAACTCTGGTTCAATGAAGAGTGCAGGAGGGCATGCCAGGAGCACCACCAGGCATACCTCAAAATGAGGTGTCAACCTGGTGAAGCTACAATCCAGGGCTACTTGCATGCCAAACTGCATAAGCAGCATGCAATAGACAGAGCTAAGCGATCCCATAACCAACGGATCAGATCTAAGCTCTGCAGTCCTGCCACATCCAGTCGTGAATGGTGGTGGACAATTAAACAACTAACTGGAGGAGGTGGCTCCACAAATATCCCCATCCTCAATGATGGGGGAGCCCAGCACATCAGCACGAAAGATAAGGCAGAAGCATTTGGAACAATCTTCAGCCAGAAGTGCCGAGTGGATGATCCATCTCGGCCCCCTCCTGAAGTCCCCAGCATTACAGATGCCAGACTTCAGCGAATTCGATTCACTCCCCGTGATATCAAGAAACAACTGAAGGTGCTGGATACTGCAAAGGCTATGGGTCCTGACAATATTCCGGCAATAGTACTGAAGACCTGTGCTCCAGAACTTGCCGCACCCCTAGCCAAGCTGTTCCAGTATAGCTACAACACTGTCATCTACCCTGCAATGTGAAAAATTGCCCAGGTATGTCCTGTACACAAAAAACAGGACAAGTCCAACCCGGCCAATTACCACCACATCAGTCTACTCTCAATCATCAGTAAAGTGATGGAAGGTGTCATCAACAGATACAGGTCTAAGCATGCTTTTCTACTTAGCAAGGAAAATTCTTGGTTTTGCAAGACATGTAAGGTTTCCATAATTTGGCTCCTTCTGTGTTGGAGAGTTGCTTGAAGTTTTCCCTTCACTTTCAGTTGGGTCCCACCTGGGCCATGCAACTGTGTGTCCACCAGTTGTAGGCAATGTTTCATCAACCATGGCTCTTAGAATGACAGAACTATGACACTAGCACCTGTGTCCAGTTTAAAAATTGTTAGGTGTCTGTTTATGTAGCTATCCGCCATCCAAAATCCTTGATTTGGGTCATTAACTTCTCCTAGGGATTCTCCTGGTTCCTTTTCTGCTGGAAGTTGATGTACCTCATTCAAAACCTTTGTGAAGGTCTTCTGCGTTATGACTTTAAGCGAAGAGGTCTTGCTCCGGCACATTTTTCCATAATTCCCAATCTTTTTACAGTTGAAGCATTCTGCTTTACTAGCAGTACACTGCTCCAGTCTAGGATCTTCCTAGCTCCATAGCGCTGGCACGGTTTCCCAGTATCGTGCATCTTCCACCTGTGTGTGTCTTCTTCTCTACAGATTGTCTGTCTCTCCATCTTTGGATTCAAGAATTGTACTGTCATTGGATTTCTTCTAATCCAAAGCTGCTCTTCAGCATGGAGAACAGCTCTGTTTTGTCTTCATACTTCCGTCTGTCGTACAATCTAAATTACCTTCTCTAGTATCTTTGGACTGCAAGAGAACTGATAGAGATTCATCAGCTATGCCCACAACTATTCAGTCCCTTTATTAGTTATGCCTTGAATTCTGCATATTCACATCCCTCTGCCAATCTGTACAGATCATTTATAAAATAACCTATTGTCATGGTCCTGTAGTTTTTTTTCTCTGGAGAATATGTGGTATGGCTTTAAGGCTGGAAAAGGAGCCGTACTGCTTTAAGAACCAGCAAGCCTCAGGAGTTAGAGAAAATGTATTTTTGGTCGCCATTGGATACAACCATATGGAGAGGGAACCAACCAGCTTCAGAGAATGCATCCTGTTTACCCGGCAACAGCCATTCAGGTACCCAGGACAGGATATGCAATGTTACAATTCAATTTTGAACTGGCTTTTAAGTTGAAGACAGTCTGTTCTAACAGAAAACACAGACAGACAGTTGGTGTTAGCACCTGAAAGAAGAGCTCTCTGCCATTTAAACTGAAGGAAGAGAATTTTGTCTGCTTAATTATTATTATCTCTCAAAATTCTAAAAAAAAGTCAAGCCAAAACAGAGATCTCTGGTAATTTAAACTGAAGGAAGGGAAGTTAGACTGTGACAATATTTTATCCCTCAAAAACTCTAAAGTCAGATTGATTCTATTGAAAGTGTTTGCGAGTTGTTAATTGTTGAAATCCATCGCTGAAGGAAGGAAAGCATTACTTACAGACTACGGACTGTTCTACTGTGGAAGAACCTTTTTTCCCCATCAGATGGCTGTGAGGACTTCAAGCCACATTGGACTGTAAATTTGCAAGGACTCTAATTTTTCTATTTTCAATGTTGTTTATAGCTTCATAGTGTTTAAGAATTTTGTTTTTCTCATTAAACAGTTAATTTGTTGATTTAAAGACACCTGGTTTGGTTAGCCTCATTCAGAGGTTAATAGATATTAAAATTTGGCTGGGTCTTTCTTTAATTTGGAAAGTTTAAAATGATAGGTGGTTTGTGGAGGGATGGGATTGAATTAACAGTGCATTTCTCCCACCACAATCAGAATCGTATATTTTGATGGGGGGCTTTGACTGAACCTATTCTCTGGACTTGCTTATTAAATTTTGCTCTTTCCAGAATTTTGTTACTGTGTAAATTGAAATATTTGTTGAAGGCTTGTAGCACATCTTCAAGTTTATCAGAAGCCTCATTTATCCCTTGCCTCACAATCACATCATCCACAATCAAACCCATCGAATATAAAAGGGTATTAACTTGTTCTGTTTCTGATTTAGTATGGAGTTTCGAAGCAATCCTAAATTGTCGGAATCTTTTTCTCTATAAGGCCCAATTTTGTACCTGATTGTGTCCTTCCTGGTTGTGGAAGCTTTCAGGCATTCTGAATTTTGAATCCATTCTGTTTTTTATGCTTTGTTAGGCTTTGTTAGGGTGTTCCCCTTTCATTTTAAATTATACTGGCTTTAATGGAGGAATAGCATTCTTTCTGGGTGTTTTCCCGTGCTTTCCAACTGTTCCCATGCTTTCTCTCCACGGTGTGGTTGAATAATGGCTGCCATCTCTGCCCGACTCCCGAATCGCCTCTTTGCTCAATTGACCTCTATCTCTGCATTTTTTGAGTCAGTGCGCCATTAGCTAAGAATGGCCCCTTTGAAAGTTTCTCACCCCATCCTGGGCTGTCGCCCGGCGCTGAGACTTGGAAGCCAATCGCTGGACCTGAATCTTTCGTTACAGACCACCATGCTTCTAAAGTGCAGTTTGAATACTTGCACGGCTGATTCACCGACTGTTCATGTCTTCTTCAGCTGTGGAGTAGCTCTGGAGCTTGTAGCAGTAGCCCTATCAGATCTGCTGTTCTGCTGGCACTACTTCACAAGGTAAGGTGATTTTCAATATTTTCTGGTCTTTTTAACTGGTGCCACCATGTTGTGTGTTGTTGTTGTAGTAGTAGTTGTAGCGTAGCTAGGGCATTGTAGATAAAGTCTAGGAGTCTAGATTAGGTCAACTAATAACTCTTTATTATATATACATTACTAATTGCATTCTCCTCAATGAATGCCTCCTGAGCTAGCATCCTCATACTGCTCCTCTCTTCTTCCCAAAGCACATTACCATGTGACTATTACATCATCATATCTACAGTGGGAGGGGTTGCTCTCGCTGTCTCCAACATTAACACTTACATGTCCTTATACTACAATATAGAGGGAAGACCTCTCCATATTATGCTACTCCCATTCACAACATATTCTAAGAATCACTACTGCCTTTACTACCACTTCTGCCTGTTTCCCAACACCTGAAACTTTCATATGCCCTTCTGCCACCACACTTACCAAGTACATTTAAAGAAAACGCAAGCAATCTATTACTTTACTCAATTTGTGCTTCTGCTCTACTGCTTCCTTTTACAGTGAATATGTAGGATATGGCATCTCATACCTAGTCTACTGCTCATTCTAAGAGTCACTACAGTGGCAGAAGTAAGTGTGCTGCTTTCCAGGCTGCATTGCTGATGTGGCACCAGGTCAGTGCATAATACAGGCATTCCTTTCCTTTGAGTGGGAATGCTTTAGTCAGCTCTCCCTCAGTGCTGCACCCCAGTTCAGAGAATGAATCCCTCATGTGCTCCTACAACCTCTGGGGAAAATACATGTACTCAGATGGCCACTCCTGTCATACGTAAATCTTCGGTGTGAGGGATCTCCTCAACCCCAAACATTGTCGCTTTCTTCTGTTGCACTTGCTTTGGCAGCCTATCAAGACTCATGGTTGAAGGGGACAGTTCTACCAATTGCTCCATATCACATAGAGATCTTTTCATAAAATTATACCAGAAAAGTGAACCTGCATGAAAAATGAACAGCAGCAATTTAATAGTAGCAATCCTATAAGAGACTCATTATTCCTTACTCACTGGCTGCCATAGTGCCTCCTGTGCACATGGAAAATAATTTAAATAATTGCTCATTGAATGCAATCCACTCTATCAACACCAAAGTGCATGTGAGTGTTGCAACTGGGAAATTGGTTCTTTAGTACTCCCAAGAGTTACACAGACTAATTGGGAAAATACCCTGAATATTTTGTCTGAAGCTTACGTATTCTGAGTATCTTAGTGCAAATGAATGTGATAGTTCCTGTGGATATAATTATTTCCCATGGACATCTTTACAATATACTTACATCTTTAAACAGAAATAAATAATTTAAAATTTAGAATGAGACTTTGAGTAATGGTTCAGAGGTAAAGAATGTCCAACCTTATTTCATTTTCATTGAGCCAGGCAGTTTTGTTATATATCAACGTCAACAAATGAGTATTATTTATCAGAAGGTTTTCACGAAACAACACATCAATCACTATAGACAGTGTTTTATGTTACAATTTGACCATCTTCGACTATTAGCATCAAGATATGAGTATTGGCAGATTTTATAGTAAAGAAATGGCTGTGCCTCAGAGCAACAAATCGTTAATGTTGATATTGATACAATGTTTTATTGTCTGGAGCACTGCTGACAGTTGTTTTCTTTCACAGATACAAAAGTAATGCGTCAAGGGCTCTGTTAGTCTGACCACATGTCAGTGGTAATGATGTGATGCATTATTAATGTTATGTGAACAGAGAGCCAGCTGTTTCATTTGTTAGCACCTACCATTGGAAAGTGAATGCATGAAAACAAAAGCTTTATGAAACTATAGATGAACAGTTGCTGTCTTTTAGTGGCAACTGGCCATTCAGCAACAAACAATGCTTTCTCCAGTTAGTAAAGTACATGACATTCATTTCATTTAGTGCTTTGTCCCTAGATTTCACCCTTGTTTTTAATAAAACATTTTTTTTTAGCAGGAAAGACAACAAACATCAGGATTCTCTAATTTTTTCATTCTTGTGAGGTATCTCTCTAGTTGACTGATCTTTCTGTAGTTCTCTAATGCTGCATTTACTCTACAACTACAATGTTTTGCTTCACCTCAATGCTGTAATCATCCTAAATCTCTGCCACGCTTGACTTGACAGTGGAACAAAATGCATTGAAGCTCCCTGGATAAGGAAGTCTCTCTTGCTTTGACTTTGCAATTAATTTGAGCCTTAACGCCTGATTTACACTCTAAATTTAGTGTCACTGTGCAGTACTTTTGGCTTAACAACACTAAATTGAGTATGAATGCTCTGTAAGTACTCACAATGGAATTTACTTCTCATTGTCTTACATGAACTGGATGCAACAATTTAAGGGATGTCCTAATGAGGCTGAGAAGTGGCACAACTGACAGATTTGAGTTTCAAGTTGTGTTCAGCATTTAGTCTGAAGTGTATCTTCTAGGTCTGAGGACACTTTTGGTACCAATTTCAAGGCTAAGTTGAGACTGTGGGGATGATTTTATCTGAGAGAGAGAGCTCTGTGCATGGAAGAGCCAAGGTAGATGGGAAACCATCCAACTTTCTGCAGTGTGAGGCCTACGCGGTTATAAGGAGCGTGGCAGGAAGACTATAGGTTCAATTTTAACTTTCCGACCTGCTTGCAGCACATGGGGAACCCAGAGTTTTCAGCAGCATGTTTGTCAGTAGCTTTTTAATGCAGCTACTGCATTAGCACCTGACTTCTGGGTTACCTGCGGAATTAGGCCAAGCAGACATGATGATGATTCGCATTAGTCTATTTCAGCTCAACTATGTCAAAGACATCCTGCGAGGATAAGATTTGAAGCAAAGCCAGAACCTGGAGTTATGGAGACACGATGTAGCAAGGCAGCACCATACTTCAACAATGCCTCTCTGCCTGCTCTAAGGGCCCTCAGGGAGATTCTGTTCCTTGCCAATGGGATGACGAAGCCTGCCTCAGAAAACAAGAAGGCATGGTAGGAAGTTGCTGAAGAGATTAGCAGCAGGAGCGTGGTGCCACATTTGAATACAGTGCCAGAAGAGGTTAATTACCTAATCAAGGCAAGAAAGGTGAGTGGCATCACACATTCAAATACATCCTGATGTGCATCTTACCCCAACTCCCTTCACTCGGCCTTCTCAAGGTTTCTCCTGCACATCACTCCTCATACCAACATACCCGGCAGGTTCACCCATCCCTCTCTGTCTGGGCACTTACTCATACCCCATCTGACCATCCACCAATGACCTTCACCTTAAATTAAGGCAATGTCACACCAATCCCTCACAGTGGCCCTCCACAAATGTTGTCCATCTATCCTCCCAACACATTCCATTTCTCACACTTGTAGGTTTCTTCTTTCCCTCTTTGCAGGAGCAAAGACCTCAGAACACCAGGGAGAGGCAGAGAACCAGAGGTGGCCCTCCAGTCATCTCCATTTTGACAGCTACAAAGGAGGAGGTTCTGGAGATAAACCAAGTCTCAGTGTGCCTGTCCATTGGAGATGGAGGCCTCCTAGCTACCCCTGTTAGAAGCCACAGGATTAAAGCCACGTAGGAGTAATTGGAAAAGGAAGAGTAAGGAATTGTAGTTGCACCACAATTACATTGTTACATTTATGTTTAAGTTTTCTGCATCATAACATTTATTTGATTGCTCCATTTTCTTGTATTGTCCATTTTTGTCTACTGCCTGCAAGTGCCCTTCTGCCTTGTGAATAATGGTAACAGAAGAGATAAAGACGAGAATGGGTGTTTGTGACAGGGATAAATTGATGATTGTGGTGCTGCTTTGTGCTGGGGACTCGGGAGGGGTGCACAGAGGGGTCAGAATTTGTGTGCCATATGGCTTCGCTGCCTCAGTCTAAATAAACCGTGCCTGAATGAGGCACGTTCTGGGCATCCTGGGCAGCTATATGTGCCTCTGCTGCTTCCCTCACCACATCACGCTCCTCCTCCTCCTCCTCTGAAGAGGCCGAGTGCTCAGCACCTTCTTCCTCTTGGATATCTAGTCCTCATCTAAATACCTCAATCTGCTAAACAACAGCTACAAAGGTTCCTCATCAAAAATAAGTGGTAAATTCAAGAGACTTAGAAATTTGACTGCACAGCACCCATTTTTTTGGGTGCTAAGTAGATTTCTAACTCTCTGATATGGTGAGGTCATTAGGAGCTGGAAGTGCACCAACCACCATATTGGTATAGGTAAACAAATAGGTGCTCAGGGCTCATGCCTGAACAGGTTTTGGACTCTTATTTGAATATGCAAAAGGCCTACTGCTTGTTTGAGGCCCTTCTGCAATACTGGGTTTCCTTGAATGTCACTGGCACCAAGCTGCACACATAACTACAATACACCCTATGTCTCCTCAATCTTTTATTTCCGTCCATCAAACCCTCCGCCCAATTGAATCTCTGCCCAATACCTGCCCATGCCCACACCTCTCAAATGTGAGTTTCCTCCAATTTTGTTTGTTCAGAACATTTCTTCACATTGCAAACAGATTTTTGGGTGCAGCAGGAAACAAAGTAAGTCCTTTCATGTTCTATTGCAATGTTCTGAGCCTTTTTTAAAATATTATCCTCAGTGAAACCTGCTCTGTGTTTTTTTTCTTTTAAAGCATGTTTATAGTATAAATCACATGAAAAATTGAAAAACATCCCCAATTGCAGGTTCCTAAATATGTATATCCTGATGTGTACAAATGATGGTTAGATGAGCTGAAAATTAATTTTATGAATTTTATGCTGTCCACCGGGGCGGATTTGGTGGGGCACAGGTTGATATAATTAGGCGGGAGGTGTTTTATCGGATTCCCGACGGCAAATTATTTTAGAGGAATTAAGTCAGCGGCAGGTTTATGACGTTCCAGGGATCCCCCAGCATGGTGGCAGATTGCAGCTGTGCATTCATTTAAATAACATGAATACTCATTACCCTAGGCATAGTTACAATTCAGTCCTACCTGCCAGATTAGCTGAACGATGAGCGATATTCCCGTGCCACCCGGTTCACGAATGTTTCAATGTGGAGTGCAACAGTCGGATTTGTGCAGTTGAGTCTCAGGACTGTGCTCTTCTCTCTTTAACTCATCTGCTAAACTAGCACCAGCATTGGAATGGATGTTTACCTCCAGGTCAGCATTACAATGGATGTTCGCCTCCAGGATCGGAGGCAAGAGTGCATCATCTCAGGGGATGGCAGTAACAGCATGGGCGGGGGCTACATGGAGGAGTACGGCAGGGTAGTCAGGAAGGGAAGGGTGGGTTGAACAGGTGTATGGAGGAGCAGGGGAGGGTGGAAAGCAGCGTCCAGGTCGTTGAATGATTTCTGTTGATGGTGAAGATGCGTGTTGTTGGCTGCTGGGTTAGTGGGTGGATTATAGCAGTATGGTGTGAAGATATTTGGCAAGGGCCTAAAAGGAGGGATGAATGATGTCATCATCAGGGAGCTATGGGACAAATTGAGGATACTGACTGCTATGTGATTCACTTTGGCTGCAGGCAAAATAAATGATGTGAAGTTGGTGGCGACTTTCATAAAATAAGGGAGGCAAAAATATTTTGATTTAAGTAAAAGCTTCAATTTAAGTTAGTCTGAAGATACTTACATGCTGAATCATGAGGCTGCAAGCACAGAATGTTTTATATCCGTGGCATTCATGGTGCTTGGGACAGTGATGGCGGGTTGCACCAATGAAAAGGCCGCCCCCGCCGCATGATCTCACATGTCCCCCATGCCCGTCACCGCATGGCTAATTTAAATACAAAACCACGTGGGAAACGAGCTTTGTGGTGGAAGTGGAAGTTGTGACGACCTTTGGTCCCGACGTTGGGAACACTGCAGCACTCGTAAGATTCCATCCATTGGGCTGAATTTTACAGACCCCCGAAGTTGAGGGTCGTGGCGGGGGAGCCTGCCAGAAAATGCCTCCAGGAGAAGGCTGCCACGCACCCCAATGCTGGGACGGCCTGGCCTGATATTGCCGGCGGTGGCGGAGCCTCGTGGCATTAAAATTAATGAATTAATTACACTTACACTCCCGCCATCTGTCCCAGTGCGATCTTTGTGCCGCTGGCTGGCACTTCCAGGCTTTCGGATCCCCATCCAGGAAAATTAGGCAGAACACTGGTTGGGAGAGGGAGGAGGTAAGTTTCTCAGTGCGGGGGGCGGGTGGTGGTGGGAGGAATGGGGTCAAAGGTACATCATTAGTGTAGGGGATGGTGAGAAGGGCTTTAGGTTACTGTTTACGCACTTTTAGGGAGGGAGGGTCAGGTGGTGAAGGTACATTTTTGGGGGGAAGAGGGCAAGAAATTAATTTTATAGTTATTGGGGGGGTGGGCGCACAGGCAGTTGACGCCATTGCCAGGGACGGACGGCCCACCCCCTCCACGTCATCAGGCCGGCATTGTTTTTTCCTGCTGCCGAAATCGGCGGTGGGAGTATAAATTTCAGCCTGTAGTGTGGGTTCAGAGCTTTCCTTGCACCCCTATTGTTTATTTTGATTTTAAGTTTGGGCCTATTCTAATGAGATTGGGAGGCTACTTGGGTGTACCTTGACATCGGCAAAATGCTTGCAACAGTGGGCATGTTTTCAACTCTAATATCTGGGTCTCACCCATGGGGGAAACATCAGGTCCATCAGTTCAAAGAATGAGAAAGAAAAGATCAGGGGACTACCTGATAAAGCGCACAAGTAAGAAGCAGCAAGTTGAAGTGGCAGCAAAGGAGCCAAGGAAGTCAGCTCGCTGCCATGCAAGCTTAGACTGCTACCATCATGGCTCTGGCTACCCATGTGCAAAGGGGCTTCCAGGGCATCATGGCACTCCTACAATCTGTTCTCCAACAAGTTTTGCTCCCTAAAGACGCTCTGCAGTTATGGCCTCTTGCTGAGAGCCCTTCTCCCCCTCCTCCCCCTTCCTGCTCTGCATGGCCTACTAAGCCATTCATGTCAGGTAGCAACTGGTTTGTGCGCAAACCTTTAAGTCACCAAAAAGTACTTCAGCACCAGCCAGACCACTCCCTGTAAAGTATTGAAACTTTGAACAAACATGGAGCAGCTCCCAAAATGAGTAGAAATGCTGCAACAGAAGAAGAAATAATCCAACAATAGATTTATAAGTAGCTGATGATCACTTTAAATAGCGCTGACCAGGGTCCTTCATGCTGTTCAACACGTATTCAGCTGTGGAAGTTTAAGAGAGGGCATAAGGTGAAGCGTGGAGCTGCAAAATGGCATTGCTGGTGTCTGTTCTTCATACCTTCCAGAGGACATATGGAATCTGGGCACTTTGCATCAGAAGTTTATGCAAACACCACAGATACCATTTTGGAACCTTTAGGGCCCTCTGAGCGTCTAAAGAATAGTTGCTACTGAGCCTAATTACACCCCCACTGTGTTTGTCCTGTGTAGAGTTAGATAACTCAGATTATTAGTTGAAATCAGTGTAACTTCACTATTTTCATTTTGTTACATCAGGGTTGTCCAACATTTTCACATGGGGGCCACATTACAATTTTTGTCTTACATGGGGGCCGGTGAGACAATTTTGGAAAGATAAAGGCATTACAAATTTATCTTACTATTAATCAAAATAGCAACAAATGTACATTTTTGTGAAGAAGCTTTAAATGAGAAGACTAATTTATTGACTTACTTTCTTGATCACTCTCTCTCTCTCTCTCTCTCTCTCTCTCCCTCCCTCTCTGTATCCCCCTCTCTCTCTCTGCCCCCTCCTTCTCCCCCTCTGTCCCTGTCTCTCCCTCCCTCCCTGTTTCTCCCTTCCTCTTTTTCTCTTTCTGTCCCCCCCCTCTCTCTCTCTCCCTCCCTCTCTCTGTTTGTCCTCTTTCTCTCTCTGTCCCTCCCTCTCTCTGTCCCTCCCTCTCTCTGTCTGTCCCTCTTTCTCTCTCTGTCCCCCTTTCTCTCTCTGTCCCCCCCTCTCTCTGCACCCGCAACTTTCTCTCTTTCTCTGACAGTTGCAGATGGTTGATCTGTTTTTAAAAAAAATCATCTTAAGTCAGTTTCACAGCTGACAGTTGCTGTCAAAGTATTTGACAAACTAATGGGACTAAAGGCAACTAATGGGACTAAAGGCAGACAAGTCGCCAGGACCTGATGGTCTACATCCAAGGGTTTTAAAGGAAGTGGCTGCAGAGATAGTGGAGGCATTGGTCGAAATATTCCAGAACTCATTGGATTCCAGGAGGGTCCCAGCGGATTGGAAAACTACTAATGTGACACCCCTGTTCAAGAAGGGAGGGAGACAAAAAGCAGGAAACTATAGGCCAGTCAGCCTAACATCAGTCGTTGGGAAAATGCTAGAGTCCATTATTAAGGAGGAAATAGCAGGACATTTAGAAAAGCTTAATGCAATCAAACTTTCCTACATTAAGCTCCATCAAACATGGTTTTGTGAAAGGGAAATCATATTTGACAAATTTGCTAGAGTTCTTTGAGGATATAACAAGCAGAGTTGATAAAGGGGACCTAGTAGATGTAGTGTATTTGGATTTCCAGAAGGCATTCGATAAGGTGCCACATAAAAGTTTATTGCACAAGATAGGAGCTCACGATATTGGGGTAATGTATTAGCATGGATTGAGGATTGGTTAAATCACAGAAGACAGAGAGTCGGGATTAATGGGTCCTTTTCAGGTTGGAAAGACGTAACTAGTGGAGTGCCACAAGGATCAGTCCTAGGGCCTCAATTATTTACTATCTATATTAATGACTTGGAGGAGGGGGCAGAGTGTAAAACATCCAAATTTGCCGACGATACAAAAATAGGTGGGAGGGCATGTTGTGATAAGGACATAAGGAATCTGCAAGGGGATATAGATAGGGTTGAGTGAGTGGGCAAAAACTTGGCAGATGGAGTTTAATGTAGGAAAGTGTGAGGTCATGCACTTTGGTAGTAAGAATTAAAAGGCAGACTATTATTTAAATGGAGAGGGACTCCAAAAAAGTGCAGCACAGAGGGATCTGGGTGTTCTTGTGCATGAAACACAAAAAGTTAACATGCAGGTGCAGAAGTAATTGAGAAAGCAAATGGAATTTTGGCCTTTAGGGGACATAGTTACAGAATAAGGGAACACTCATTTAAAACAGAGATGCATAGGAATTTCTTCTCTCAGAGGGTAGTGAATGTCTGGAATTTTCTACCACAGAGTGTTGTGAAGGCTGGATCATTGAAAGTATATAAAGAGGAGGTAGACAGATTTTTGAAATATCGGGGAGTTGAGGGCTATGAGGAGCTGGCGCGAAAGAGGAGTTGAGGTCTGGGGCAGATTAACCATGATCTTATTGAATGGTGGGGCAGGCTTGAGGGGTCGAATGGACTACACCTGCTCCTATTTCTTAAATTCTTACGACAGCGGGAACAGCCGTTCCCCAACTTCGGACAGATTCGGGGTTTTCTGGCGGGCTTGTAAAAAACCCCAAGTCTGTCCGAAGTTGGGGAATGGCTGTACCCTCTGTCAGCAGCCGTCAGCTGTGAAACTGACTTGCAATGTTTTTTTAAAAAGCCAGTCTGCAAGAAGAAGGCAAAGGGAAATAACTCCCCCCCAGTCACGGAGCCCTGGTGAGGATGAGGAATGGCCCGGCTACAGTTTGCATCTGTGGGTCAGATGGAAACCTTTGGCGGGCCGGATCCTGGCCCACGGGCCGTACTTTTACAACCCTGTGTTACATGGTTAGTGGTTCAAAAATCTCTATTTTAAAAAGATAGTGAGAAATCGAAATCGGAGTTTTGAGATTCAGAAATTTGAAAATCTTGATTTGCAAAACTTGAGAAAGTTGGGTCTGATCTCGACAAGCACAACCCTGAATATGAATAGTGAGTGAGTACTTTAATTTAAATAAAAAGAGCAATTGTGAGTTTGAATCATGATTTGAAGGGTACTAGTAATTTTTCAATGGCCCAGATTTTGCAACAGTAATGATAGTGAAACTCTCAGCATTTGCCATCATTGCTCCTCTGAAACTGACAGCAACATTTGGAGTTTGCACATGTGCAGTTAAACATAGAAATCCAGAAGATGCTGTCAGTGATTTTACATTTCTCTAGTGGGTGTGCTGTTGAAGCTCCCACCCAGTTTGCAATCAATTAGAAATCACTGAACTGATGAAAAGTTGCCATTTTATGCTATTAGTCTCCCTGTAAAAGCCCTTGAAAAAGTTATTCCTTATTGAATGAGGTGTAGCTGAGTTTTTAATGGTGTACTAAGTTCAGAATTACTGTTAAAAAAAACTCTCTGTCCCTGAAGAGCAAATAATTGTGAAATGTCAAATTTCTCCATTATGATTTTAAAAATCCATATATTTTTAAAATAATTGTTCTTAATGTTTGTTTATGATATTAATCCCATGTGTATGTCTCAATCATTTATTTCACTCTCTGTAAAATGTAATTAAAAGTGAAGGATAATCAGAGCATTTTACTTCCCGGTTTGCTGTCTGTGAGAATGTTTCAATGTGATTGGCTGTTACCCTGTTTGATGAAATGACAGTTGTTGGACACCTGGAGATCCTTTGACTTGGTTCCAGAGTCAAACTAATGTCAGGAAAGGGGAAATCTACACCACAGAGATTAGCGAATTGGGTGTAGAATATGTCCAAAATTGTAGTAGTTTCGAGAAGCATTGTTTTTCTCATATTTCCGCTCAAACACATTTGCATATCACAGAACAAAAAGTTTGCCATGACCCAGCGCAATCAGTTAGAGTTTTAGAATGTAATTTTAAATGAAAATTTTACTTTAAAAATATTCCTTGATATATTTAAGAGCAGTAACTTGATTAACTTTAATTAATATAGCTGAAAATGGGTTTATTACAAAATATAAGCATTTTTAATCAGTATGTCAAGTCCAACAGCTGATTTTAAATAACTGACATGAATTTAATAGTCAGTTTCTTGGTAAGTTTAAAAAAAACAAAAGCTTTTAAAACATTCCTATTAGTGTCCTTGCACCCAAAAGAACCAGCTTAGTTTTAAAAGCCTCTTCGAAGGCCTGCAAATAGTCACAATTAGCAGAAGACTGAATTGGTTGACCCTGCAACAAAAGAGGGAGCACTTCCCGCACATGTGCAGCTGCAGTGCCTGTGACGTCATGGCCAGCAACATCTGAGGCAGCTGCCTGCACCAAAGATGGGGCCGATCTTCACAGAGTCAATGGGTCAAATTCTAGAACTAGCCCTACATGTCTCCCCAACACTTGATAATTTTGCTTGACCTCTGCTATGAACAGACAGTGATGAAATTGCCATTGTTTGATAATTAAAAAGTTAGTGCCTGCCTGAGTGACAGAGGCCCTCCCACTTCTTCCTGTAATATTACAATGGGGATTTTTATGAGCTCAAACCAATGTTTGATCTTCTCCAGCTGTGAGGATAGCTGCTGAATACAACAGTACATGCATCTCGCTCCTCAACCTCTCTCCTTCTGCTCATATATCTGACTGTTTATTCATAGAACATAGAACAGTACAGCACAGTACAGGCCCTTCGACCCACGATGTTGTGCCGAACCTTTAACCTACTCTAAGATCAAACTAACTACCTACCCTTCATTCTACTATCATCCATGTACCTATCCAAGAGTCGCTTAAATGTCCCTAATGTATCTGCTTCTACTACCACCGCTGGCAGCGCATTCCACGCACCCACCACTCTCTGTGTAAAGAACCTACCTCTGACATCTCCCTGAAACCTTCCTCCACTCACCTTAAAATTATGCCTCCTGGTGATAGCCCTTTCCACCCTGGGAAAAAGTCTCTGGCTATCCACTCTATCTATGCCTCTCATCATCTTGTACCCCTCTATCAAGTCACCTCTCATCCTTCTTCGCTCCAATGAGAAAAGCCCTAGCTCCCTCAATCTTTCTGCAATCGCAGGAGGTGTAATACCTGCCCATTTACCTCCTCTCTCCTCACTATCCCAGGCCCCAAACACTCCTTTCAGGTGAAGCAGCGATTTACTTGTACTTCTTTCAATGTAGTATACTGTATTCGCTGCTCACAGTGTGGTCTCCTCTACATTGGGGAGACCAAGCGCAGACTGGGTGACCGCTTTGCGGAACATCTCCGCTCAGTCCGCAAGCAGGACCCTGAGCTTCCGGTTGCTTGCCATTTCAACACACCCCCTGCTCTCATGCTCACATCTCTGTCCTGGGATTGCTGCAGTGTTCCAGTGAACATCAACGCAAGCTCGAGGAACAGCATCTCATCTACCGATTAGGCACACTACAGCCTGCCGGACTGAACATTGAGTTCAATAATTTCAGAGCATGACAGCCCCCCATTTTACTTTCATTTTTAGTTATTTTTTTCTTCCTTTTTTTTACATTCCTTTTTACATTTTTTACAATCTTTTTTTGCATTTATTTCATTTCATCTTAGTTTGTTCAGTTTGCTTACCCACTTTTTTTCAGGTTGTTTTTCTTCAGGTTTGCACTTGCTGCTGTTCAATATTCAGTATTCACACCTAATCTGTACTAATGCTTTGTCTTTCAACACACCATTAACATATTGTTTGCCTTTTCTCCGTGACCTTTTGGTCAGCTATGTAGCCTGGTCCAATCTGCACCTTCTCCTTTGTTATCTCTTGCCCCACCCCCACCTCACTTGTTTATAATCTGTGACTTTTCTAATATTTGTCAGTTCCGAAGAAGGGTCACTGACCCGAAACGTTAACTCTGCTTCTCTTTCAACAGATGCTGCCAGACCTGCTGAGTGATTCCAGCATTTCTTGTTTTTGTTTCTTCATAAGACATGCCCTCCAGTCCAGGCAGCATCCTGGTAAATCTCCTGTGCACCGTCTCTAAAGCTTCCACATCCTTCCTATAATGAGGCGACCAGAACTGAACACAATATTCCAAGTGTGGTCGAACCAGGGCCTTATAGAGCTGCAGCATAACCTCGCGGCTCTTAAACTGAATCCCCCTGTTAATGAAAGCCAACACGCCTTCTTAACAACCCTATCAACTTGGGTGGCAACTTTGAGCGATCTATGGACATGGACCCCAATATCCCTCTGTTCCTCCACACTACCAAGAATCCTGTCTTTAAGCCTCATGTATATTTGTTTTCCTGCAGCGGGGTAATGGAGCACCGGTTATTTCTGAAAGTGATTTCCTGCACCGATTATTTCAGGGTGTGACTACACCCAGCTCCGCTTTAAAGCTCATAGTTTGAGTTGGGTTGGTTTCTGAGAATCGTGTGTTTACTAGAGACGGGCGCAGGTTCCCTTCTCTCGATAGTTCGACACGTCCAGCCCCCAGATCCATGGCAGCATCTGCACTGACTGAACCAACACAGGAAACTCAGCATTCAGCAGACTGGGGCCATGCAGCCCTTTAATTCAGTGTGAATGCTGGTTTGGGAATGCTTTGCACACACTGCCTGTAGGCAGGAGGCTGGGATATAGACAGTTTTCTATAACTAGAGCCTGGAATAAATGAGTAGCCTCTCACTCACTGCCACTGGGCTCACTGTCCCTGCAAATCCCCTTCTTCAAGCTGGTCCCATCAGTGTTCCAGCGGAATGAGTGAGGGACCGATGTAGTTTATGACTGCTTATTACTTGCTTGCCATCGAGAACTATAATTTTAATGTACTCTTCACTTGAGGAATACAGAGTAAAACTCGAAAGCAACTCAATTAGTCTGCTGCAAATGTAGTTAGATGATCAATGTTCTCAATATAATCACATTACTTTATTATAAGATAAAAAAAGTTCAACTGAAGCAAATTTCTTCTAAAATAGTACACAGAGCAGGACAAAATGTAATACACCGATAGATGCACTGTTCCTATTTATATGCAAATATATAAGCCTTGGGGACTGGGTAGCTCGGTTGGCTAGCCTGTGGTTCAGAACAACACCAACAGCATGCGTTCAATTCCTGCTCTGGCCTGAGGAAGGACACAGGAAACCACCTCATATGCCCACTTCCCTACTCATGCTCATCTCTCCTGGATGGAGGAAAAAGAGCAGGGGATCTGCCCTTGGGCAGACCACCACTGTGACATGGTATATTACCCTTACCAAACACCACAGGATGATTTTCAGTGGAACATAATGTCCCTTTAGGAAGTGGCTATTGAAATTCATTGCTCATTTAAAGAAATTGAATGCTTAAAACAATATTTTCATCCCTGAAATTGGGGAACTGCAGATTGCAAATGTGGGCAGAAGTCAGTTACAGAGTATCTCTGCCCACAGTGCAAATTTCCAACTACAATAATAATGGCACAGGAGTCTCCCGTCTGTGACTCTACTTAAAGAATTGTTTTACATGCCGCGTGGATTCACAAGTAGCATTTTTGCATACAGATGCAAGTCCGATGCAGCTGCAACTTATTTTGGACTCGCAGAAAATGTAAGTCCTTGGTTCTTCTTCTCAAAAGACATATTTTGTTTGTCTGGAAATTATCTTGATACCATAATCATTGTATACCAAGGGTTGAATCTTATGAGTGCTGTGGCATTCCTGACAGTGGGAGTAGAAGTTGTAACTTCTGCTCCCCCCCCCACACAATTTTGTATTTAAATTAGCCATGCGGCGATGGGCATGGGGGGTCATGTGAGATCATGTGGCAGGGACGGCCTTTCATTGGTGGAACCCATCATCACAGCCCCAAGCACCGGGATCCCCACAGGCATAAAACATTCTGTGTTTGCAGCGTCAAAGAGTAGCAGCCTTCCTTTCATCTAAGTATCTTCAGAATAACTTAGTTGAAGCTTTCACTTAAATCAAAATGTTTTTGCCTCCCTTATTTTGCAAAACTCACCACCAAC